>NC_065448.1:207498006-208100506 GCF_917563875.1 Diabrotica virgifera virgifera | reverse complement strand
AATTTGGTATACCTATAGGTTCCTTTTTGTATATATAAGATGGAGGTCTTGAACCGGAAAATCAGTTTACTAGAAGTTGTGTTTTTACTGGTTTTAATGTCAAAATATGTTGTGTTTTTCTTCAATTCTTTCACCCTGTATGTATTAATTTGTCAAAAAGTTAATACCGCCATTGAAAAGACGGTAAAAATATTTTTTAGGAAATATTTTGAACTTTTTAGTTCTGTTAATTACCATTTAATAAATGCATAACGTATCTTCACATGTACCTATGTGCGGCAGATTCGTGCAAATATTATAAGAATTATTGTGCATTTAATGGTAGAAGCAGATAATTTGGAACATAGATACTACACATATAAAGGTTCAAATCTAGATATAAGGCCATCTCAGTTTTTGTTTCTTTTACAAAAGTGACGGGCATTCAAAATGGCGACTATACATATGTGATTAATAGCACCATAACTTTTAAACGAGTCGTCAGATTTCAACGAAATTGGGTATATAGCTTCTTTTTTTGATGAGTAAGATCGAGGTCTTGAATCAGAAGAATTAGTATACAAGAAGTTGTGTTTTTACTGTTTTTTTTTATGTAAAAATATGTTGTTTCCTTTTCAAATCTTCCACCCTGTATATATAAAGTTTTCAAAAAGATAATACCGCCATTGAAAATAGTGTTAAAATTTTTTTAGGAAATATTTTGAACATTTTAGTTATGTTAATTACCATTTAATAAATGCCTAACGTATATTCACATGTACCTATGGGCGACAGATTCATTTTGAATGCCCGCCATTTTTTGTAAAAGACAAAATCTGAGATGGACTCATATCTAATTTGAATCTTTGTATCTGTAGTATGTGTGGTCCAAATTATATGCTTCTACCATTAAATGCACAATAATTTTTATATTATTACTAGCTGACCCGGCGAACTTCGTACCGCCTTAGAAATAAATCAATAATGTGTCAAAGTTCAATAAATAAAAATTAACAGAAAATCAAAAAATACTTAAATTGTATGTATTACCTAATATAAAAGTATCTATTTAATTCATTCTGATAAGTAATATTTCTTGCGGTGCGTAAATACTAAACGATGGCGGTTTTTCAAGGTACGATTAACTTTCCTTGCCAGAAACATGAACACTCAAAGTTTCCCGCAAACTCCCAAAAAACTTGCGATTATGAATGTCACTGCTACGCTTGATACATACATCAACAAATATATTGCTGTTTACTGAGTAAGAAGTGACACCGGTAGGTGAAAGATTTGAAAAAAACAACATATTTTTACATAAAAAATCTGGAAAAACACCACTTTTGGTAAACCGATTCTTCCGGTTCAGGAGATCGATCTTATACATCAAAAAAGAACCCATATACCAAATTTGGTTGATGTCGGACTTGTTTAAAAGTTATCGTGCTATTAGTCACAAATGTATCGTCGCCATTTTGAATGACCGCCATTTTTGTAAAAGGCAAGATCTGAGATGCCCTCGTATCTAAATTTGAACCTTTATATGTGTAGTCTTCTTCTTCTTCTGTCACTCCTATCGGAGATTGGAAATCATCAAGGCTACCCTGACCTTGTTTACAGCTGACCTAAAAAGTTCATTAGTGGTGCAGCCAAACCACTCTCTCAAATTCCGCAACCATGACATTCTTCTACGGCCTGGATTCCGTTTTCCTTCTATTTTGCCTTGCATTATATTTTGAAGTAATGCGTATTTATGACCTCTCATCAAGTGACCCAAATATTCGAGTTTTCTTCGTTTTATCGTTAACAAAATTTCTGGGTCTCTTCCTATCCTTCGTATTACTTCAAGGTTTGTGATTCTTTTAACCCAACTTATCTTCAGCATTCGACGGTAGCACCACATCTCGAAACTTTCAATATTTTTTATGTTGTTCTGTTTGAGAGTCCAGGCCTCTAGACCGTATAATAGCGTGTTAAATACGTAGCCTCGTAGCATTCTTAATCGTAGAGGGATGCTTATTGCTTATATCTCTGTTCTCATCTTTATGAAGGTGGCCCTGGCAATTTGGATACGTCTTTTTATTTCATTGTTTTGGGCTCCAGTTTCGTTTATTAAAGTTCCCAAGTATTTGTAATTTGATACTTTTTCAATTTGAATGTCGTTTATACTAATATGTGCTGGTTGTGTCATAATTTTACTGAAGACCATATACTTGGTTTTTTTGATATTAATGTTTATGCCATAATTGTTGCAAGCAATATTTATGTTTGTAAGTAATCGTTGTAATTCTTCTACGGTTCTTGCAACTAGTAGAGTGTCTTCCGCGTATCGAATATTATTTACAACCTCTCCATTGATTACGATTCCTTCATTTGCTTGCAAAAGGGCTTCCTGGCAGATGCTTTCACTATATACATTAAATAGCAGTGGTGACAAAATGCATCCCTATCGTACTCCTTTACGTATTTCTATTGCTTTTGATATCTCATTTTCTACTTTGATGTTAGCTTTCTGATTCCAATATAAGTTGAGAATTATTCGCAGATCTTTATTATGTATGTATTTTCTTTCAAGAATGTCTCTTAGCCTATCGTGGCGGAGTCTGTTAAACGCTTTTTCAAAATCGATAAAACATGTATGTACTTCTTGATTAACGTCTAGGCATCTTTGTGTAAGAACATTCAAACCGAAGAGAGCTTCTCGAGTACCTAGTCCTTTTCTGAACCCCATCTGTGTATTACTAATATCTGACTCCAACTTTTGATAAACTCGGTTGTGGATGATTTTTAGAAATATCTTTAGTAGATGGCTCATTAAAGATATTGAATTGGATTTCTTTGGCAGTGTAACGAATGTAGACAACAGCCACTCTTGAGGTATAATAAAAGTATTGTATACTGTGTTATTATTATACCTATTGATTATCATTCAAGAGCTTTAGTAATTCAGTAGGAACCTCATCGGGTCCATTTGCCTTTCCAGTTTTGGAATTTCTAAGTGCCATTTCTACTTCACATTTTAGGATTTCAGGTCCCTATTGACCATTTACCTGGACAATGTTATTTCTGTTGTCCTCAAACAATTTTCTTATGTATTCACTCCATCCAGATGGAGTGAATATGTGTAGTATATGTGGTCCAAATTATGTGCTTCTATCATTAAATGCACAATTCTTATAATATTTGCACGGATCTGCCGCACTACATTATCATCAAGGCTTTTCATTCTGGATGAAATATTTGCTGCTCTTACTTAGAGCTCTCTGATTCGATTATTGCGGTGAATGTCTCCGTATTGTTCTTGTGTAACCGGTTATTAGGTTTTTACGGTGATTAGGATTAGGTTAGGTATTATTTTGGATCCCAATCATAATTATTATTCTCAAGTAATTATTCCAAACAAAACCATAATTCAAATTTTATTTTATAAATACAGAAGCAAACTGAAAGTGCAAACTCACATCAGCCAGAAACAATTAAGTTTTATTATAATATTTCGTTGAAAAGGTATTTGTAATCATAATATTTACATAAGAAGTGATCTGGTTGAAGTAGACGCAAACATCATCTAATTTTCACACTTGACTCTTGACATTGAAAGTGGGTGAATGACTTTTTCTGATTACCAAAAATAATGTTCTTACTATGAATACCGAATTACCGATTACGAATACGAATCTCCAAGGACTTACCTACGTTTTCAAAACGATACACCCATACAGGAAGTATTAAATGAGTTAAAATGTACCTATTATACAAATATACAATCGTGTTGAAAGAAATACATGATAAATTTGTTTTAATGGTAGTAAAAATAAAAGATAAATTGCATTATCCAATTTATTTTTAACTAAAATATTTATGTTGATAATATGTTTGTTCTAGCAAACAGTCAAACTAGTCAGAAACCGTCAGCAAAGAGTTGGTCAGTGAGAAAACATAATACAGTCACCAGTGCTATTCCCTCTGCTCGCTCTGGTCCACTATTCGCTGATGGTTTCAAACCGTTTGAATCTAATGCTAGAACAAACCTATTTTTTTAAATCCCATTTGAAAGAGTCTGGGAAATTTTTTATAAGTTGAAATGGTTGGGTTAAATTGTATATTATTGCAATATGTATATATTAATCTTACGCTATATTATATTTAATAATAATCAATAAATATATAATAATAATAATAGAATAATAAATAAATATAAGAGAGATCTTGTACAGAGATCTCGAAATTCAAATACGAAGACAATGGAGAATGCAAAGTACCCAGACGATACCTATTATTATGTCTACTACTGCAGTCATTCCAAAGAATCTCCTCGAAAGCATAAAAAAGCTGGGTCTAAATGAACATCTTTACAAGACCATGCAGAAAGCTGTAGGTACTTCTCGCAACGGCCAGATGTGTACGAAAATTTTTGGGAGATACACCTGCATACCAAGTCACCTAGGGATAGATAACATGGAAAGAGTCCCACCAGAGCTCAATCCTTTTGATACCGTAGGTATCTGGGATGAGTCAATTTTTCCCTTAGAGGGAGTGTGAGCCGTATGGCTAAATCTGGATAATATAATAATTAATAGAATAAAATGGTTTTATTAAAAATTGTGTTTTATTTATATTGATATTGATGTTCTTTCGATAATACTAATTTTGATCATATTGATATCGAGTATCGAGTCGAGTGGAGTATCGCAAACTAAAGTGCATTGTAAATGTAACATTGTAACCTATTGGATTAAAAAAACCGAAAACCGGTTTTTTCAAAAACCGCTATCCCTAAGTATGACTTGACTTTAGTTACAATTTTCTTCCACTAATTTCGATATGTGCATAGTTCCCTCCAGTTTCTCGCTTTCAGAATTTTGATATCTCTCATGACCTCTGCGTCTTCCCCTTGATCTTTCAGTTTCAGTGTCATACCGTATTTCCAGGTAAAATATCGAGTTCAATGGAACTAAAACATCAAATTGGATTTATTTCTGGTTGAGGTGTTCGAGCTGAAATCATCGCGTGGAAGCGCAGGATCAAAGGATATATGACGTATACAAAGTAGACAACGAGGCTTATTAACGTTTAGACTGACTTTGAGAGAAAAAAATTGGAGACCACCAGCAAGGATTCAGAGACGGTAGATCCACTACAGATGCGATCCACATAATTACACAAACAATCGAAAAATGCCACGAACACAATATAGAACTCCATACCCTCTTCATATACTTCTAGTGTTGCCCAAATGCAAGACCAAGACGAGACTTAGACAGTCTTGGTCTTGTTCTTGCGCCAGTATACCTGGTAATGGTCTTGGTCTTGGTATTGCGCTCCCAATCTTGGTCTTGGTCTTGGTCTTGCAGCAAGAGTCTTGCAAGTCTCGCAGTTGCCCATTAGCCTATTGCATATCTTAGAACAACGTAACAGAGAGGTACATTTTAAGCTTGATTGAATACCATAGCCATACTAAAGACTAGCCAAATTAATAAATATCTAAACAACTGACACCGGGTGGGGTTTGAACCCACAATCTAAGTGAAACCTGCCTATGTTCTAACTAACTAAAGTTAAAACTACCTCCTAAAACCCACAAAATTTCATTTTCATATCTCAACCGGTTTAAGAACAATAAATAAATCGTCAGTTTGTAAGAAAAATTTCAACACCCCCTATTTGGGAAACGAAGCATTTATAAAGTAAACGTTTATGAAGCAAACTGTCATTACTTTTTCGTGCAGAATTTCCCATTAATGGTAGGGGAGCAAAGTATGCTAAATGTGCAGTCACTCGAGCGCTTTGGGGACCTATTGGGTTGTGAAGAGTAGGTCCCAAAACCAAAAAAAGTTAAGTAAAGTTTTCCATTTTAGTGGGCGCTTGCCATTTTTTAATTTAATTTTCCATTTCCAACAATCGTTTTTTCCGATTATAACGCCATCTATCCATAATTCGAAAAAATGTTTCGCATAAAAGTTACTTATTTTTACGTAAGGAATCCAAATCTGCAATAAAAAATGGGGGCTCCTATTTAGGATTTTAAAGTAACCCCCCACCCCACCTCCATGGGAGGTCGTGTGTGGTGCCATTCTATAGATTTTTTAAAAATACTGAATAAGTGTATTTTACAGTTTTTCGATCTGATGTTCATTTCGCGAAATATCGCGGGATTCGTATTTAAAATATTTAATTTACCCCCTTCCCCTCTCCGTGGGAAGTTGTGTATAGTATCTTTCGATAGATTTTTAAAAAATTTTGAGCACAAATTTTTTAGTTTTTCGATCTGTCATTTATTTCGCGAAATATTCGCTTTTTTCTTGTGAAACTTTGGGACTCGCCCATTTCCTTACGCCCGGCTCAAATCGTCAGATTTTTGAAATATACACTCTTTTGCATGTATTTAACTTACCTTATCTTAATCTGACAATTTGGAGTTTTTTTAAGGATATATATTTTTTTTCGGGCCCCCCTTAATGAACTCCCCTGTGTTAAGAGCCAATATATGGTAGACGTACATCTGCAGGGTACCAGGTTTCTCCCCATATGATAATCTGACGCGCTCGAGTAACTGCAAAAATCCCCGCTTGGGCTCCCCTACCATAAAGTTTGGCATCCCTATTTAAAAACATCCTGTATTGATGAAAAACATGGCTAGTTAAAAAAGTACCTAACTTTTTTATTATCCAATATAAGTGAATGAATAAAAAATCATAATGCTAAGAAAATATGAGGCTATAGTTGGGTTTTAATTTCAGTATGCTATTGCAGGTTTGAATAATGCTAAATTATTCCACAGAGTGAGAAAAACACAGTTTGATTGGTACACCCGGTATACAATGACAATAATTGACCTGTCTAGCAACAATATTATTACAGCAATATTTATAAAGAATAAGACAACATATTAAAGAAATCACTTAAATCGGACAACAGGTTTAGGAAATTTGAGACATTAAAAATGACCCGTTTTTAAGGTGGTGCGTTAATTTCTTGGAGAAGTATATATCGTTAAAATAATATTTCGGTATTTTGTTTACACAATATCCGGCATTATCTGTACATACTTTTGTCTCGTATCATTATCTTATGATACTTTTAAATAATAGCCGCGCTGTTTCGGCAAATTTTGTTTAGCGGAGTGACCTCATAGCACAGTCAGCATAAACAATACATAATAGTCTTACTATATGTATACCGATAAGATATTATTTTCTATTAGCTAAGGTGACACATTTTTAAAAAGTTTGTATACGATATTCGATATTACTGTAGGCGTCGCAACGCAGGAATGTTATGTTATGATTAAAAGACGACTATTCTCAAAACCTGGACAATTAATAACTTCAGAGCGAAGAAGTCGGCTGCTGGGAAAATATGTACAAACTATTTTATTTTTACATTATAATAATAACCTCTACCTCTGAGCACATGTCAAATGTGTCAAGTGTTTTTTTAATGGATATTTTGATTCGCTATGTATGTTTACGGTATTGTTCGTAATGCGCACAAATCCAATTTTCAAAACTTTTTTTATAATTTTTTTTGTTTCTCATAGAGTATCTAAGAATATAACCGAACTTATATACTCCCTAAAACGACACTCAGTTCTAACTGCAAGACGCAAGAGTCTCGCAGGCTTAGTCTTGTTCTTGCTCAAGTCTTGCACGGCAAGTCTTGGTCTTGATGTTGCTAAAATTAGTCGGTCTTGGTCTTGGTCTTGGTCTTGCGAAAACGCAAGAACAGGGCCAAGACTGCAAGAACAAGACCGATTTTGGGCAACACTATACAGGGTGTTTCATTAATAATTGTCCATATAGTAACTGGAGAAACCTTAGCACAAAATACGAAGATTTAACCTAAAACACTTAAATAAAATGTGGTTCCTTACTGAGTTACAGGGTGTTTTATCTAAAAATTTAAAAATTATTTTTGCTCAGCATTTTAAAACTATTCGACGTATCCTTTTCATACTTAGCAGAAAGTATAGTTGCTGTGCAAACTACTAAATTGCGTAAAATAAACGTTTCTGGCTATTACCAGAGGCGTACGACGGGGGAAAGTGAATGGTTGACCCTTTCCAAATTCTACGCTACTGGCGGAATTACTATTTTAGTTCAATTTTTGGATTCTCCAATACTTTCTATGAAAATAATATACTCTTCATTCGTAACGATAAAGTCATTAGTTTTCGAGATATTTGAAGTTAAAAATGAAACGACACGGTTATTTTGATTAATGTATTGTGTCGCTTCATTTTTAATTTCAAATATCTCAAAAACTAATCATTTTATCGTTACAAATGAAGAGTATATTATTTGCATAAAAAGTATTGGAAAATCAAAAAATTACACTAAAATAGCAATTTCGTCAGTTTCGTAGAATTTGGGAAGGGACAACCAGTCACTATCCCCTGTCGTACGCCTCTGGTAGTAGCTAGAAACGTTTATTTATCTTAATTTAGTAGGGTGTACAGTGCCTACACTTTCTGCCAAGTATGATAAGGATACGCCAAATAGTTTTAAAGTACTGGGTACAAATAATTTTTAAATTTTAATCTTATGAATCATATCATAAATTAATCAAAATAACTGTGCCGTTTCATATTTAACTTCAAATATCTCGAAAAGTAATAACTTTATCGTTACCAATGAAGAGTATATTATTTACGTAGAAAGTATTGGAGAATCTAAAAATGGCACTAAAATAGTAATTCCTCCAGTGGCGTAGAATTTGAGAAGGGTCAACCATTCACTATCCCCTGTCGTACGCCTCTGGTAGTAGCTAGAAACGTTTGTTTATCATAATTTAGTAGGGTGTATAGTAGTCGCACTTTCTGCCAAGTGTGAAAAGGATACGTAGAACAGTTTTAAAATGCTGAGCAAAAATAGTTTTTTAATTTTTAGATAAAACACCCTGTAACTCAGTAAGGAACCACATTTTATTTAAGTGTTTTAGGTTAAATCTTCGTATTTTGTGCTAAGGTTTCTCCAGTTACTATATGGACAGTTATTAATGAAACACCCTGTATACTTCAGACAAGCCTTTGACTGTAATGGAAGAAATAAATTATTTATTCAAATAAAAGATCAAGATACATCAGCAAATCTATTCAGATTAACAAAAATGAATATGGATGGATCTAGAGGTAAAATAACGACAGAAGAAAGTAGCACAAAATCAATTGCAATAGAAACAGGAGTGCGACAAAACGAATCCCTGTCAACCACACTATTCAACATAGCAGTAGAAGGAGCAATTAAGGCCAGCGGAAAAGAAGGAACTATAGGCCACTCCTCAACACAAAGAATTGCTTTTGCAGATGGCATAGTACTGATAGGAAGAGACAAGGAAAGATTAAAAGAAGCAGTAACAATCCTGGCAAACGAATCACGGAAAAGAGTTCTAGAAATTAACGAAGGAAAAACAAAATATCTACTCTGAGATGATAACAGGACGAGAGAAATCAAGATAGAAACTACACTTTTGAAAGAGTCAACAATTTAAACATTTGGGAGTAATTGTGAATGGCAAAAATAAGAGAAGTGAAGAAGTAACGGAGCAAGTTCTAGCAGGCAACATAAATACTGGAGATACTATAGTATAGGCTAATGAAGGATAAAAACTTGTCCAGAAATACAAAACTAAAAATATAAAGAGTTGAAATCAGACCAGTAGTTACATACGCTGGCTGAGACAATGTGCGTCAAAGAAAAACATGAAGAAAAATTAAGAATATTCAAAAGGAAAATCCTCAGACGGACTATGAACCCGATAAGAATTGAAAATGGAGAAATGAAAAGAAGAATTAACGATTAACTAATAGACATAATGAATGGAGAAGATATAGTTAGATTCATTAAAGCGCAGAGACTAATATGACTGTTACACATAGATGGAAGGAAAAACATCCTACCGATTAAGAAGATCACCAAATGGAAGCAAGAAACTGAAAGACCAAGTGGAAGACCCAGAGAGAAATAAGAGGATCAGGTCATAAGAGAAATCGAAATCCTGAAAGTGAGAAACTGGAGGGAACTATGCACACATCAAAATGAGTGGAAGAAAATTGTAACGAAAGCTAAGTCATACAACAAGCTTTGACAACACACAAGAAAAATGCGGGGTGATTCACCACGATAAGCGAATCAGAGAGATCTAAGTAAGAGCGGCAAACATTCCATCTGGAATGAAAGGCCTTGACGATGATGAACGTAAAAACTATGTATAATCTACTTTCAAAAGAAAAAATAATAATAAAAAAATGATGAAAATTTTACATACCCAGGAACATAACTTGTTTAAATAACAATTTTTTATACACGTTCTTTAATATAAAGCTGATACAAAACACATTTATTATATGTCAAAGGATATATCAATTTGCAGATGAACTGATCACCTTCCGACTGAACGACTCTGTTTTTGATGATGATAACTCACAATCGAAATACATTCGTATATATCACAAATACATGTATCTAATACACATCCGTGTCATAACGTATTTCCAGGTAAAATATCGAGTTCAAGGGAACTAAAACATTAAATTGGAATTATTTCTGGTTGAGGTGTTCGAGCTGAAATCATCGTGTGGAAGCGCAGGATCAAAGGATATCTGACGTATACAAAGTAGACAACGAGGCTTATTAATGTTTAAACTGACTTAAATATGTCTTTGACGTTCAAGTAAGCGATATAATTGGAATTATTGTTTATTACATGATATCTTCTGTTCTTTATTAAGAGTTATGTTGTTAGAAAGAGCTGTATAATTGGGAATTGTCGTATAATAAATAACGAGATGCGAATTTGTATTTATCGTGTTGTGGGAATTTAATTACCAGTTAGCATATTTCTTTTTATGATCTATACGTCTATATAGTTTAGCTCTCCAGGCATAGAAGGCCCAGGGCTTGGCTTACTATTCTTTTACAATCTCTCCTATTTGCTGCGTTGTTTTTCCAATTTGTGATTTTCAGTTCTTCTATGTCTTTCTTCTTCTTTCCTCCTATTCCTCCCGTTAGTATTTTTTTGGGAAGTCTCGTGTTTGGCATCCTTTGGATATGTCCCAACCATCTCAGTCTTTGTGATTTTATGATCCCTACTATGTTTGGTTCACCATACATCCTCTCCAGTTCTACATTTGGTCTTCTTATCCACATTCCGTTTCATATCTTTCCGTCAAATATTTTTCTTAGAACTTTTCTTTCCCACACTTTAAGCATGACTTGCTCGGATTTGTTCATCGTCCATATTTCACTGACATACAATACTATAGGTCTTATCACTGTCTTGTATATTGTTATCTTAGCCCCTCTAGATATGTTCTTATTTCTTAATAAGTTGTTTAGAGCAAAGATACAACGATTACCAGCCATAATTCTCGCTTGAACTTCTTTTATATTTGGTCTCCTAGTGAATGACGCTTCTAGATATTGAAATCTCTCTACTTCTTCGAATTTACGCCTCTGCCTTCGAACTCTTTGCCTCTGTGTTCATTGTCAGATATTGTCCTTGTGTGTATACTCGTTTTGTCCATTCCATATATTTGTTCTTTTCTTCGTTTATGTATATCCCTTTCTTTCTTCCTATCGCCTCTAGTCTTTTTAGTATTTCTTTTAATTCTTGTTTACTTCTGGCTATCAGTACTATGTCATCAGCGAATGCCAAGTATTGGTGTTTTCGTTGGTATACAAGTCCTATCCTGTTAATTTCGGCTTCTCTGATGATCATTTCAAGAAGGATCATCATCATCATCCAACCAATTTATATCCACTGCTGGACATAGGTCTCCCCCAATTGTTTCCAAACTTCACGGTTTTGTGCTGATTTTTGCCAGTTTTTACTAATCCGCCTGATATCATCTGTCCATCGTGTAGGCGGCCTTCCTCTACTTCGTTTGTCTTCTCTTGGTCTCCACTCTATCAGCCTTCGTGCCCATCTTGAATCTTTCAGCCTGGCGACGTGTCCTGCCCAGTTCCATTTGAGCCTGGTGATACGTTCTACAACATCTGCGATACCGGTTGTTAAACAATAATGATGACAGTGGGTCTCCTTGTCATACCCCTTCACCGACCCTAAACTAATCTGTTTCCTTTCCATTTATTTTAACCCTGTTCTCTGTTTCTCTGAGTGTAACTTTTACCATCTTTATTAATTTTTCACTAATTCCAATTTCACATAGTGCTTTGTATATTTCTTTCCGTTTAACTCTGTCAAAAGCTTGTTTAAAGTCAATGAATAGGGCCATTGTAGATTTCCCGTATTCGTAGCTTTCCGCTTGTATCTCACGCAGCAGTAAAATTTGATCCACCGTGCTGCGTCCTCTTCTGAATCCACATTGATATTCTCCTATGTCATTATCTATCTTTTGTGTTATCTTGTCTATTATATTTACTGCAAGTATTTTATATGCAACGTTTAGTAGAGCTATTTCCCTGTAATTATGGCATACACTTTTGTCGCCTTTTTTGTGAATTGGACACAGTGTGGCTTCAGTCCATTCTTTTGGTATGTGTTCTTATTCCCAAATTTCTTTTATCAGCTTTTCCAAATGCTTAATTAGTACTGGTCCTCCATATTTAAACATTTCAGCTGTTACTTCATCCTTACCTGGGCTCTTGTTTTTCTTTAGTTTCTCTATTATTTCTTTTATTTCTTTTTCATTAGACGGTCTTTCCTGTATTTCTTCTTGATCAATATTTTCATTCGGTTCTTCTTCTTCTTCTGCATATTCTGTTGTGGGAATTTTATTTAGAAGCTCTTCGAAGTATTCTCTCCATCTGTTCAGTATTTCTTCGTCGCTTACTAAATTCCGTCCATTTTTGCTTTTGACTACAAATTTAGGGGTTCCAAAGAAAACCTGTGCAATAGCACAGGTTTTCTTTGGAACCCCTTTTTTTTATTTTTACTCCTTAATATACATTCTGTTCTTTATTAAGAGTTATGTTGTTAGAAATAGCCGTATAATTGGGAATTGTCGTATAATAAATAACGATATGCGAATTTGTATTTATCGTGTTGCGGGAATTTAATTACCAGTTAGTATGTATATTTCTTTTTATGATCTATACATCTACCTTCTGATAATATTTCACTTATTCCTGATAATTCTATGTGTCATAAATAATTATACTTTTTATTTTTTTATTTTCTGGTAATTTTACTGTTCTAGTAATGTCTCGTTTTATTTGATCCTGTACAATTATTTTTTAATATTTAACCATGGTTTTTTATTAATATAAATACAGTAGACTCCCCTATAACGAGAACTGAAATGGCGGACTAATTACCTCGTTATAAGCGGATCTCGTTATATCAGACAACAATAATATTGTGCATACATAAGAATATATAGTTTTCTAAACCATTAACTTCCTATAGTGAAGCCATTTGGAGCAATATAAAACGCTAAATATTGTTTCCTCAACAATAAGGCTTCGCCATCATAAATTGTAAATTTCCTGCAATATTCAATATCGGTCGATAGATAAACAGAACAGTGATAAGTTTATTATAGGCGGTGGAATTTATTACAGCACTGGCCTCGATAACCATACAGATGTTGGGATTTCTGTATACAGGCAGTTGGGGTATTTATTTATAGCCATTACTACGCTAAAACAGGTAAAGAAACCTATTCTTCTATTTCATTTTTTTTTTCGTTATAACCAAATATACCTCGTTATGGAGGTGTTACAGTTCAACAGGAATTTCATGGGACATCTAGTGTAGGTACCTCGTTATAAGCGAAACCTTGTAATAACCGTTTTTGTTATAGAGAGAGTCTACTGTATATGAAAAAAATATACCTACGTTGGTCTACTCAATTTATTGTACAGGGTGTTTGGTAAAGATTGGCCCATTGCTTAACCTTAGATTCCTGAGCTTAAAATAGGTCGATTTAAGCTAACTTCTCTTAGTACGAAAGTTGATAATAACCGAAATCCATTTTAAAGTTAAACTTTTATTTTATTTATTCTTGAATATTTCCTGACAGACACGGAATAACAACATTATAAATATATTATATATTATTTTTAAAATAATATTTTTTGAAACCAATTTCAGGGGGAAAATCGAAACGTCAAAAAAAATTGTTAAAAATGTAATTTTCAGAAAAAATAATTTCAGAACCTTTTTTTAAATCTAATAGGTATACAAATAGTGACTGACTTGAAATAGACATCCAATAGATGGAAAAAATTAAGCAGAAATGGACAAAAAGACGGAGGGGATAAAAGAAAAAGATAGAAAGAGACTGCAATTGAAAAATTGAAAAACCTAATTAAATTTTTGCAACCTTTTTTTGTTGTTTCAGGTAATTAATAAATAATTGATTAAAAGATCAAAAGTTTGTTTTATCATAAAAGGTTTAGTCCAGTCGGGTTAGACGAATAACAGGCCTAACCTTGCATTAGGAGCTGCCCCAAATTTTATTTTTCTAATCTTTAGGGAGGGTCAATATTAGTATAAATTTAAAATCTCGACTAAATTCCACTGTTGCGTTAGCCGCCATCTTGATTTTAAACGAGAACCGTTTTTGCTCAATATCTCCGCCATTTTCAATTTTCTGACAAATAGTGTAGAAACTGAAATTGTTGAAAATACGATTTTCTATAATTTCATTAATTATAATTTTTTTCGTGCGGTCGATATTTTCCGAGTTATGAGGGGAAAATTGTGAGAGTTAATCAAGTATATTCAAATGGGAAATAAGCCACAATTTTACCTAAAAATGATTTTATTAACGTTTCGACGCCCAAGTCGGGTGTCGTTGTCAAAATACAAAATAATACTAAATAAATAAAAATGTTGTTGCTTAGTAAAAAATTCTTCTAATAATTTATTTAATCTGACTCATTTATATCGGCAATTCAGACACGTATTACAGTCAAACCCGCTTATTAGAATACCTGTTAAAGGAATATCCCGCTTTAAGGAATATACATTTGCGGTCCCGGAACGTCTCTACTAGCCACCAATGATCGGTTATTAGAATATCCCTGTTATAAGAATACTTTTTCTTGGCACGAAGGCTATTCCAATAAGCGGATTCGACTGTATACATTTTAAAGTAGACGACTTTAAAATGATATTGCCAATATTGATGAGTTGCGTTCCTGGGACGACTTTATTAAAAGATAGTTCATTCGATTACATGAAATCAATCCCAACTCAAGAATATCCGCCACAAAAAATCATAGCATGTGATCTGTCTTTAAAAAGACAACCAAATGCAACGGTGGCACTGAAATTCTCGCGTTAGAGATTCCATAGTAAATCACGAGGGAAAACCAGGAAAAACCTCGTGATACTATCCCGACATCGTAAGTATTTGGGTTTACATTTAGTTTACTCTCAAAACTAATACCAAATTCTGACTTGATATTTTAAATTTTAAATAATATTAAATACTAAATATGTACTAACTCGATATGTTACTGATTTACTAATTGTGGTATTTTCTTTCTATTGACTTCCTCCTTTAATATGGGTAACCATAAAAAATAATTAAAATTATTTATTAAATAATAAAATTATTATTAAATATAAAATTGTTAATAAAATCATTTTTAGGTAAAATTGTGGCTTATTTCCCATTTGAATATACTTGATTATAAAAATGCCACAAGAAAATAGCTTCAGAACAACATTGTGAGATTTGGAGCATAATTATGGAATTATTGAATTATCTCGTTTATTATTAGTCTTACAACAAATATATACCTATACAAAAATGAAGAGAATTAAATTCTACACAATTTTGATCTCTATAATTTTTTTGCTAAAATTAATATTTAAGGTAGTACGTATGCGGTAATGGCGCGAGCGTAAGACCGGATTGATTTTATAGCAATTGTTTTTGTTCAATATTTACGACATTTTCAACTAAAATTGTTCAAAATAAAATTTCCTACAATTTCTTTTTAACAATTTTTTTCATGCGGTTGATATTTTCCGAGTTACATGGGAAAATAGTAAAAAGTGGTGGGCGAAGCATAATTATTGAATTGAATTTTGTTTCCGAGCTGCCCCAAATTTTATAATTTTATCCTTTAGCAGAGATCAATAGTAGTGTAAATTTAAAATCTCGACTGAATTCCGCGGTTGCATTAGCCGCCATATTGATTTTAAATGAGAACTGTTGTTGCTTAATATCTCCGCCATTTTCAACTTTTCAACCTAAATGGTGGGAAACAAATGGTGGGTTCAAAGAAAATTGTTGAAAATGCAATTTTCTACAATTTCTTTGGCACAATTTTTTTATACGATCAATATTCTCCGAGTTAAGGGGAAAAATAATGGAAGCGGAGGGGAAGCATAATTATTGAATTGTCTCATTTATTATTAACTTTACGACATAATTGTACATAAACAAAAATAAAGAGAATTATATTTTATACAATTTTTGAAACTTCCAATGAAACATCAACCAAACTAAGTATATAAAAGACATAAAAAGCCATTATATGCATTAAGTTCATTTAATTTTATTAACTAGCAAGTTTGAATGGTTGAATTTGTCTGTCTATATTTTAAGTTTTATGTTAGCTAATATATCGTGATGTTTCAACAATTTTTTTTTAAATTTTGGACCATGTTGGGGGAATTTTCCCATTTCCCCCCCTTGTGGACCCGCCACTGGTTCTCTCGAAAAATTGTAGTAATTCGTAATTGCAACAATTTCAGTTCTTACACTTTTTGTCGAAAAGTTGAAAATGGCGGAGATATTGAACAAAAACAATTGCTACAAAAACAATCAGGTCTTACGCTCGCACCTTTACCACATACGTACTACCTTAAATATTGATTTTATCAAAAAAATGTACGGCATCAAAATTGTTCAAAATTTAACTCTCTTCATTTTTGTATGGGTATATATTTGTTCTAAAACTAATAATAAACGAGATAATTCAATAATTCAATAATTATGCTACAACTCTCACTATTTTCCCCTCATAACTCGGAAAATATCGACCGCACGAAAAAAATTATTATAAATGAAACTATAGAAAATCGCATTTTCAACAATTTCAGTTTCTACACTTTTTGTCAGAAAATTGAAAATGGCGGAGATATTGAGCAAAAACGGTTCTCGTTTAAAATCAAGATGGCGGCTAACGCAACGGCGGAATTCAGTCGAGATTTTGAATTTACACTAATATTGACCCTCCCTAAAGATTACAAAAATAAAATTTGCTGCAGCTCCTAATGCAAGGTCAAATGCTATCCCGACTGGGCTAGTTATCAATGTATAAAATGGTGGTTAAAAGTTATAAGTTAAAAGTGTCAATAAGGTAATTAACAATAAATTTTAAATATCTAAGAATATACCATTGGGCTTGAGTTTCATCATTTAGAAATCCGCTAAAATCTTAATTCATTCAAATAAAGCAAAGGTAGACTTTCTTTATTCGAGAAAATTAAATGGCAAAGACAAGCAGAAGCAGCGTGTTTCTTTTTCCTTTTCTATCGCTCTCTGTGTAGTATTTAAATATGAGATATGGCAGGCAGAGAGCTGCAGAATTGTCGGGTGACTGGCAATTTCCCCGCAATATAAATAACAGGCAAAGCAGTTTAGTTAGTTTAGCAAATGGAGCGAATGTTTTGACAGTATTCCTTCTTCTCTTCCCTCCTCACTCCAGATTTCCAGATACATTCAGATCCTGGATATCAATAGGAAGAGCTCGATTACTACGATATTGAGATTTCCAATCAAATAAATACTAAAATCACAATCTCTGGAATTTCCGAAGATTTTAAATGCACGTCTTTTCCGTTGACACACTGAGAAAAAGATTTCTTGTACTGGTTGCTATTTATTTACTATATAAATTAAATACATAGATATATAAATTTTTTTAAATTAAAGTCTTATGCACTCAAAATAATTTAGTTCGTAATATTGATTAACAGTGATTACTGAATAGTATTTCGTTGTAACAATTTAATTTGTTGTTTCAACGAACTTTTAGACATTGACTAGACTAATGTATTTGGCTATTGTCACAATGATTGAATAATATTTGTGAGAATAACTAGAGTACATTAATCAATAACACTCAATTTATTCAGCCAATAACTTAGTTACGTATATTTAATAAATACTGTTAATTCTGGCAGCAACTCACGTTCTTGATTTCGTAGATGACAAGCAATTACCTTGGTTTATCGTGACAACGTACATATTTCATTAAAACAATGTACAAATGTTGTTAATATAGAGTAATATATGATTCTTGAATAGATGTAAATTGATTGTTGTGACAACGAATGCATTAATCAATCTACTACTGCATTTAATACCCACAATCAATGCGTTCATTGTGACAATAATCGTAGTTGTTGAGACAATAAATGTTTTGCTTGACCATTTGAAAGTTAACGGCTTTTCCTTATCGTGATACCCCTAGCTTCTCTGTGTTACCGAAGTGCCGAATAATAATTGCATTTCGTTTTCAAGTGTAGTCCGTAGTAGAAGGAAGTTTTTGTATGTCTATTATCGTGAAATTTCGGTCGAATTTCGAATCCTGAGAAAACTAATTATTATTTTTGAAAATTTGAATGCAAAATAAAATATTACAGCATTATCGAGGGTCTGAAGTCCCTGAGAACCTCTATAATGATTATTTTAATAAGTCACAGGGGTGAAAATGAGAAAATTAAGTATGATTTTTAATTTCAAATAGGCAAACCATTCAACAGAAACTTTTTGTTTATTCTAAGGGACTTTCTGCCCTCGGTAATAATGTAATATTTTATTCTGCGTTTAAATTTTTTAAAAATACTTATTAGTTTTCTCAGAATTCCAAAAAAATGAATGCGTTTAAAAAGAATTCGATCGAAATTTTGCACCTGCGCCCTCAAAAAGGATTAAAGTGTTATACATTTTTGGAATCACTATTTCAAACGCTTTTAAATAAGCTGTCACATGACGTACTTTCCCATTAAAAAAATCAAAGTTACGCCGCGCCTATCACCTGAAGAGGGATCGTGTAAAGTTCGAAACATTGATGTTATAATATACTTTGATTGTTTTAAAAATCGACCTGTCCGAGCGTTTTGCTTATGTGCTAAAAATAAATAAGTTAATAAGGTGGGGGGAGTGTAACACTTATTCCAGTACACTGTATAAGTGAAATCATATGAAAAATCACACAGTGTAAAGTCCTTTAGGTTAAGGACAAAAAAGGGGGATTTAAAAAATTATTATTAATCAATTAATATCATACATTGGGCTATTGCATTCAGTAATTATTAATATAAAATACGTTCATAGTAGGAATGAACGAAACTGATTGTAAGAATGAATAATTGCTTGTAAAAAAAACCGTATTTATTATGGGAATGAACGGAATTAATTGTAACAATAAACGGAAATAATTGTAGAAATAAACGAAATACGTTAGGAGAAATAACACTGTTATTGACACAACGAATAGTCTTCGTCGGTCAATTAACGACGTTGTTGTTTCAATAAATAGTGTTCGTTGACTCAGTGAACAGAGTTCGTAATATCAACAAATAGTGTTCGTTGACTCAGTGAACAGGGTTCGTAATATCAATAAAGTGATATTATGGTATACATAATAATTGTTCATCCATTCAATAAACGTAATACATTGGCTCAACGAACGAAAATAATGAATTGATGAACATCGATTTGTGAACATCGATTTGTTGTCTCAATAAAACCAAAAATTTGACAAATTTTAAGTATTGCGTTTGTTGTCTGAATTAACATTTTTATTGATATTACGTACCTTTTTCGTTGAGTGTGGCTGTTTTATAAAATTTTCCCTTCAGCTTCAATGGAAGTTTTCTGTTACACAACACACCACTCGCTTCCTTCCATTTCATCCATCCAACTCTAATTCTATATTCTATTGCATGCATCTTTGTCTATTTCATCATTACTCTCAGGGCCGGATTTAAGGGGTGGCAGGTTGGGCAGCTGCCCGGAGCCCCCAGATTCCGGGGGCCCCACAAAGCTTCAAACGCAAAAAATATCAGCAAAAATTTCACATAGAATTATTTTTGTTTTATACAAACACTTTTGTGCAAAAGCTCACTCTCTAAATTTAATTGCAAAAGCTACAGCTGAGTGGTGTTCTGCTACTACAGCATTATCTGATTTCTTAGAAGCACTATATGTATTTTCACTTCCTCTACATATAGATACAACTTTTTAATCAAATGTTTAAAAGCTGCATCTTTAAGCGACAGCAACGCAGACCGTGGCAGAAATATTGTTGTTCCTACAAGAGTAAATACTACTGGTAGATGGTTATCCAGAAGTGATACTGCAAAAGCACTAGTTAAAGATTACAAACAGACTAAAGTAGACTTATCCAAAATTTCAGAAGCAACAATTTAAAACTCGTAGCGAAAATAGCTGTTTGTATAATCGAATGTGCTTACTGTAAACATTAATATTTGCTGTATTTTTGAATGAAATCTTAGAGAAAACAAACAGTCCAAGTCGTATTCTCTAAGATCCAAATATTGCCTTTAGTTCAGGAGTGGCAGCACTTAGATCACTTAAAGAATTTGTAAAGTCAAGACGTGCCAATTTCAAAACATATAAGACGTGAAGCACGATGGTAAGGGGAAGTCAAGACTATTCGACAAATAGAAAATGACTACGGAATATTCGACTGACTCCACTGGATTATGGAACATCTCAAGAGACTGAAATGTCAACATCAGAGAAATTTAGGACTTAAAATTTTATCGCTATTATAGATCACCTCATTACCTCTTTAAGTCAGAGGCTTTCTGCATATAAATGCATTCATTCCAATTTTGGATTTTTACATCATTTAGATATATTTTGGTCATGCATATATGCACAATATTTTGGCCATGTTATGCGACACCCAGAGAGATATAATATATGTACTTCATTTAATAATACAAGGCAAGGTAGACGGAAGAAGAGGGGCAGGTCGAAGAAGAACGTCATGGCTTAAAAACCGGAGAGAATGGTTTAACAGATCCTCTACATCCCTTTTCCGAGCTGCCGTGAACAAAATTACTATAGCCAATTTGATAATCAATGCTCGATAATCAAGCACGGCACATGAAGAAGAGGACATCATTTAGCTTCAGAGCTATCAAAACTTAGGTACTGACATTTGTAGCAATGATTTAGCTGAAATCCTAGGTGTCGAAGTAATACAATTTGTAGAATTTTTCAAAGAGGATATCTGCTCATTAAATATAAGCAAAGAACTTTAAATGTACCGATTGCTAGAAGAAAAGAATGTGAATGATGCGTTTCCAAATGTTGAGGTGATACTTCGTTTATATTTCTGATACCAACTAACTGTAGTGGGGAGAGGTAATTCTCAAAACTTAAGTTAATTAAAAATTAACGGTCTATAATGGGCCAAGAGCGTTTGAATCATCTCTCTATAATGAGCATTGAACACGATGTCTTAAAGCAATAAGACATGTCCGACATAGTCAAGGAATGTTCAAGTAAAAAATCTCGAAAAGTATCCGGACTTCAACCCTACATCCTACTATATTCATTTTTAATATTTTACTGTAACAAACTTTAATTTAAAATTTTACTGTATTTAAAAATACAGATATTTATAACAATAGATCAACATTTTTTTAATGGTACGACGTAGGGCCCCCACAACAATTCTGCCCAGGGGCCTCCACTGCTTTAAATCCGGCTCAGATTATTCTGTAATACCGATCATAGGTATTTACTACCCTCACTTTTTATAATCATGTCACCATCCAAATATATCATTTTATTGGTAGTAACTCCAAGTTATAAACGAACTTTCCAAATACTCTGTCTTTGTCTTACTAAGTTTTAAACCTTTACCCTCAAGAGCTTGTCTCCACTGTTTCAGTTTTTGTTTTACATAAGTCGCCTTCACTATTTCCCACCAACACCACATCATCAGCTTACATTAAGCTCCAGGGAATGTTATACCCTCTAGTTTCGCTGTTATCTGATCTAAAACTAATGAGAATAAATAAGGACTAAGCAATGAGCCTTGGTGCAATCCTACTTTCACATGAAATTTTTAGTCTCTCCCACACCTATCCTAACAATAGTCGTTACTCCCTCATACATATCTCTCACAATCCTTGCATACTGACCGGGGACTGCTTTTTTATTTAGTGGCTACCACAGAATTTCTCGAGGAACTCTATTATATGCTTTCTCAAGATCAGTGAATACCATATGAGTGTTTGTTCCTTTATTCCTGTATTTTTCCACCAACTGTCTTATAATGAAAATTGCATTCTTCAGTAATCTTTGTGACTTTAATTTTATTTAAAAATTCACAAGGAAAAAGTTTTCCTGTAGTTGGCTGTATACCATATAATACAAAAAACAGTAAAATCCTGTATAAAAGGTATGTTTAAAATCCCTCAAAAGGGCCACATCAAAATCACATAACTAGTTTTTGACTGGTTTACCAGACTGCCGTCACATGACTTGCTGTCATACTTTCAACATGTGAACAAGTCAAATCCACAGCTCAGATGTTACCTGGGGCAGAGTAGCTAAATATTTTAAACATCGTAGCTTAATGTAGCATTTTAAACCAATGTTTCCTCGACGGACTACTTTTACTGGGCTTTGACCCACATATTTTTGTTAAACAATATCTTGGTGGTTAGCATGTACATTGCACGTAAGCACTGATGATGACTGGTAAACCAGTTGAAAACTAGTTATGTGATTTTGATGTGACCCTTTTGACGGATTTTAAATTAACCTTTTATACAGGATTTTACCGTTTTTTTTTTATTTAAAAATATTTTCACTAGATTTTCAGAGTTTTATATTTTTTCATAGTATAAATTTATCATTTCGTTAAAAGTAATGGATAATAATATACCTACTAACTATGCTATATTGAAGGCATTACTTAAAACTTTGAAATTAAAACAGTAGCTCTAAACATTCACACCTGCAATATATTGTTTCAAGCAGTTTGTCGTATAATTACTTCTTACGGTTGAATAAACATCCCTTTCGGCAAAATGATAGTGTTAAAACAGTTGCGAAACGGGACACAAAGTGTATACTGTGATTCGTACACAAGGGATCATGAGGCAATTAGATAAGTAATCTGTTGCATGTCAATTAGGGGGATGAAAAGTAACGTTTGACGAGGATAGATAGATACATCAGTAAGTAATCAATACATACACGAATCTATAGCCCAGTCATTTTTTCATGTCTGGGTTTAATTAAAATTTGCTCAAAAAAAAACACAATGTATTAAAAAGGGATCAAATATATTTAAACAAATATTTATTATTATTTATAAAGGATAATACAGTATGTATTGACAACTGTTTATACATTAGGTTCTCAGCAGTTTTTTAGGTCTTAACCCGGGAGCAGTCGCGCCGTTAGAAATCTAACATTTTAACCTTTTTCGTGATAACTTGATGAAATATTTTGCAACATAACTTTCCACTCGTAAGTGCCTCTAGGGGAGTGCGTATAGATTTTCACTTCGGAAAAAATCAAACAAGATAGAACTTTTTGTAATTTCATTAAGAAATGTTTAATAAACAACATATCAAAAAGTTCTACTCGAGAAGTGGGTGCTTCATTTTTTATTAAACAAATGAACTGCGAAATTAGATGTTTTTTTAAATAACTCCGAAAATATAAACTTTAGAAAAAAAAACTGACTTAACCATTGTTCAGAAAATTTTACAAAACAACCCTTTATAAAGATTTTTCTAAAATTAAATCTGTAGCTTCTATAATTTTTTATTTATAACGCTAAAGTCACCCTTCTCACAAACATTGGCACACTGTAAACTAGCGTTCGGGGAAGTGCACAATTGAGTTATTTTAATGTAATTCTTCAACTAAGGGAGCGTTCAAGTATTACGTAACGCGTTTTTTGAAGGTTTTTGACCCCCCTCCCCCCTACGTAACGCACTGTAATGGGCGTTTAACTATTGCGTAACGCAATTTTTGAAGATTTTTGACCCCCCCCCCCCCCCGCAACCTGCGTTACGTAATACTTGAACGCTCCCTAATGGATCAAATGAAATTTTACAGATTGGTCATGATAGAAGAATAATCAAGCTATCGTATGGTTATAATAAAAAGAAATAAAATGTATGGGCATAAGTACGGTGTGGGCGGAAAATAAGAATTACATGAATTTTGTTTAAAAATGTGTAACTAATACAATTTTTCTTATAAAACTCTCAGTTTTGCACAACTTATATTTCAAATGTTTTACTAAACGATGTTTCATTCAAAAAAAATCTCAAAAATTTATTTCAAATGATACGAAGTCTCAAAAAATGTAATTTTTGAAAACTTCGTAGTTTTACAGAATTACTACCAATTTAAGACGGTATTACTCAAGTTTCAACAGATTTATTACAATTTTATATACGCTTTTTTAAAGCTTAGGATGTAATCTCTAAAATGCACTAAATTATTTTACTTTAGAAATGAAATAAACTATTTCTTTTTGAGAAAATTAAGAAAGATAACAAAAATGTAATACAAAAACCGAAAATTACCAACTAAAAAAATGTTTATACAAAGTGATCAAAACTTTTTTCTTCAAAACTTACCTAAAATTCATTTAATAATAAGCTTCAAAAAAATTTTTTTGGCTCTTATACAGTATGTCTGCGTAACTTGGAACCTATTGATAACTTTTTTATTATCAGTTTTGCGAAAAAAGTTATTCGTTATAAAATACTCTACTTCGTATATAATCTAAAATGCAACCATCAATATGTCAAAAAGTATGTCAAAAAATATGAATCCCACTCAAGAGTAATTTACCTTTATATTTCACAATATCGAAAATTGTCATCAAGAAAAGTTATTTCTAATTAAAAAATATGTTTCAGTGTTCAATTACATCCTTCTAATTGACCTATTGTAAATAATAAAGGCACTTAACTCTTAAGAAAAATTCATATTTTTTACATACCTCGTATAAAATTGAAAAAGTTTGATATCTGATGGTTGTATATTAGATTTTAGACCAGGTAGAGCATTTTATGAAGAATAACTGTTTTTCGTAAAATTGATAATAAAATAGTTATCATACCTAATTGTAATAAAATGATGACGGGTATCCGTAATTTGAGAAAAAATTGAAAATGTTTTTTTTGATTAAAATAATGTAATTGTATATTAAAATAGAGTTTTTAATTTCAAACAACTTTTCCCAATAGCATTTTTTGATATTCTGGAATATAAAGGTACTTCACTCTTTAACGTAATTCATAGTTTTGACATAACTCGTATAAAATTCATAAAATTTGATATCTGATGGTTGAGTTTTAGATTTTTGGCTATCCAGAGCATTTTATGAAGAATAACTTTTTTTCGTAAAATTGATAATAATAGCTATTTGTATAACAAGGGAGGAAAGTGCTACTTTTCCTCCCGAGAATGAAGTTTACTGCCCGACGCGTAGCGGAGGGCAGTAATCATTCAAGGGAGGAAAAGGCACTTTACTCCCATGTTATACATGTAACAAAATTTATTAGAACTAAAACTAACAAGTAGGTACAATATAACTGTCAACTGTCAAATATAAGTCAAATTATTAATAAGAGTTGCACAAGTTTGACTTGAATGTTTGAACTTGACTTGAGTTTGACATAATTTCTAGTCAAACTCAAGTCAATTCTTCTGACAAATATTTCAAGTCAAATCAAACTGGTCAATCGTATACAGGTTTGAAAATTCAAACTGTTAGTTTGAAACAGTTTGAAAAATAATTTATTTAGTAGATATACTTTTTTATCGAGATAGACATGTTAGTTGCCAATTAAGACAAGAAAATTAATAATACAATGAGTGCCACATAAAAGTCAAAATTTTCAATGTGTTTTAATTTAAAACTTTTAAATGTAGATATTTATTTTTTTCGAATCCTGAGAAAACTAATAAGTATTTTTGAAAAATTTAAACGCACAATGAAAGATTGCCTTATTACCGCGGAGGGCCGAAAGTCTCTTAGAATAAAAAAAAAATTAAAGCACTCATGGGAGTACCGACAGAAGTGAAAACTTCTTATAGTATATAAATTACAAGCTCAATGCTTTTCCACATCCAAAAAGAAGTGCAATACCTATATTATATAAGCGTTGTGTACGTTCTATGCTATTTATGTATACATACACATAATATATATATTATGTACCTACGAAATTTATTTCGGCAAGGTGATGACGGTCGCAAACTCAATACTTTTTCCTATCTAAAAAGTGCACAACGTCCCTACAGAATTTTTCACTTTAAAAATTTATTTCGTCAAACAATGACGGTCGCTAATTTAATACTTTTCCTCCATCTAAAGAGTGCACAACGTCCCTAAGAAGTTTTCATTTGAAAAATTTATTTCGCCGAAGCGACGACGGTCGCTAATACAACACTTATTCCCCATCATTATACGAAGTTTAATATCTCCAGCAAACCCTCCTCGAAAACCCGACGTTTAGGCAGGATTTTTTCCACCCGGAACTTTCGTAAATTCCAAAATTTATGCTTAACCTCTGAGTGGCGCTTTTCTGCCATGGACGTGAATAATAATTTTAGTGAATTCTTAGATAAGCTTATCTGTATCTTCAATAAAGCATTTCCTTTAATTGCAATTAAGCCAAAATATCACAAACCCTGGACTACTTAAGGTATCCGAATATCTTCCAAGAATATGCGTTCTCTTCTCTACATCAAGAAATTTACTACCAACGTCTCTATCACTGAATATATCACCAAGTACAGGGCAACCTATCTTAAACTTATAAAATCAGCTAAAAAAGTCTACTACCAGAACCGTCTGGGAAGCTCCAAAAGTGTTGCAAAAGAAACTTGGTCCATAATAAACGATCTTCGAAATAAAACCCACACTGCTCAAACATTTTTCCTTCCAGACCCTGAAAATCTAAATGAATACTTTGTTAATGTGAGTAAAAATATTACATCAACTATTTTGCCACAACAAGATCCCATTTCATATCTTCCTAATTCAAGAAAGGTCTCGAATTCATTCTTTATAAAACCAGTCGTTAAATCTGAACTAATCCAAACAATTAATAGTATCAAAAGCAAATCTTCCTGTAGTACTGATGGTCTATCGATCAAAATTTTTTCTAATCTTCCAGAAAATGTTTTAGAAGTCCTCATCTCACTAATTAATGATTCTTTTGAGAAAGGTAAATTTCCAGAGTGCCTGAAGACAGCCATCATTATTCCTCTTCATAAGGGTGGTGAAATATCTAATACCTGCAATTATAGACCTATTGCACTACTACCGGTACTCTCCAAAATTATTGAGAGACTCATAAAAGCCCGACTTATGTCCTTTCTAGTTGAAAACAACATTTGATCACAAAATCAGTTCGGCTTTTTAAATAATAAATGCACCACTGATGCCATGTTTTCTGTACTACATGAGGTTTATCAAGCACTGAACAATAATCTTTACACTGCCACCGTTTTTTGTGACTATTCCAAAGCTTTTGATTGTGTAAATCACATTTTGATAAAAAAACTAAATTTCTACGGAATTCGAGGCATTTCTTTAGATTGGTTCCAATCTTACTTGGAAAATAGGAAACAACTAGTTAGAGCAAATGATAAAGACTCTAGTCTCAAAAACATTGTATGTGGGGTACCTCAAGGTTCAGTATTGGGTCCTCTACTTTTCCTTATCTTTATTAATGACATCACTAATTTAAAAATCGATGGAAACATCTTTCTTTTTGCTGATGATACCAGTGTCACTTGGAGCAACTCAAATATTGCAACTCTTCATGCTACTATAACTTCTGATCTACTTATAATAAAAACCTGGTCTGACTCAAATTTACTTTCGTTTAACGTAGATAAAACAGTAGCATTGTCTTATAAAGGAGCTCTTCAACCCTTACCTCTTAATAACAGCCAGATCAGTACCGTTGATTCTGTAAAATTTCTTGGCATTTTTTTAGACAGCAACCTTAAATGGTCCCTCCATATCGATTTGTTACGGAAGAAACTCTCTTCAGCCTGCTATGCTATAAGATCTGTTTCGAATGAACTCAATTTAGCATCTTCCAAAATAACATATTTTTCTTTGTTCGAGTCACATCTTCGTTATGGTCTTCCTTTTTGGGGTTCTGGTACAGCTGCCCAATTCGATGTTATTTTCAAATTACAAAAAAGAGCTATAAGATATCTGTTTGGCCTCAGAAGAACAACACACTGCAGAAGTTACTTCAAAGATCACGGAATTTTAACCCTTCCATTTTTGTATATTTTAGAAACTGTTTGCTTAATTCGTAAACATCTACATGTCTTTCCACCAAGACCTAATCATCACTACTTCACGAGAAATTCTACGTTTGACGTCTATTTGCCGACCCCGTCCTCGGAGTTAGTAAAGAAATCGATATTATATTCCGCAAAAAAATGTACAACCATCTCCCCCTACAACTAAAATCTGCACCATCTTTTCCCAAATTCCGTAAACTGACAAAAGCCTACCTGTCTGAAAGACCATATTATTCAGTAGAAGATTATTTTAGTCAATAACTAAGAAATTACAGTACCCTTTGCGCAAGTAGTATTTTTATTATTTTCAACGAAAACTTTTCGTTTATAAATTTGCAAAAGTCTGTGTGTTATTGCGTCGCCGCTCCTGCAATACTTAGAGCAGATGTATCGATGGATTCTTATGTAGTTTTGTCTTCTGAATCCAAATCTGAAATCGCCATTTCGATATCTCTAACCGTCTTCGAGATAATCGACGTCAAAGTCTAAAATGTGACGTCACAATCCGGTTATCTCATACCACGCACTAAACGTCAGCTGAAATCTTTGATTAGGAAGTAGGCTACTTTTTTTAACCTGAATTTGTTAAGCAAAGCAAATGTTATTATTTACATTTGAGTTTGACACTTCGTGAATGTCAAACTAACTTTTAAATTATTTAGCTATTAATAAAATATAAATGACATTTTATAGTGAATTTAATTATTATATAAAATAATATGTGTAATAAATGTGTAAAAATACAATTTGAGTGTATTTTGAAAGCAATAATATATATTATACTATATTAATAATGAATCAGTGCACGATTATAAAACTATAAATACAATTATGTAAATACGGTTGCGTGAAGCGTGGCGCAAGCCGTGGAATTTACGAGAAGTAAAGTTCATCAGTAAAAAGTATCTTTATCATGTATCATAGGCGTAACCAGGATGATCCTAAGGGGGGGTTACAACTACCTAAAAGGGGGGGGTTACAACTACTGGAAGGTCTCTGAGGGCTATGGTGTTAAGCGTAGAGAGCTCAAAGTACATCCCAATGGGGGGGGGGGGGTTACAACCCCCAAAACCCCCCCCTGGTTACGCCTATGTCATGTATGCATTATTTATTTTACAATATTGGAAAATTGTTATTTAAAATGTGGTTTGGAATAAAAAAGTATGTTCTGATATATGAAATTACATCCTTCTAATGGAAAAAAATATTTGACGAATTTTCTCAGATTATGGACACCAACATCATTTTCATTTAGGTGTAACTCTTGTATTTTTAATTTGACGAAGAAAAGTTATTCTTCATAAAAATCTCTTCTCGGTCTAAGATTTATGATGCAACCATCGTGAATAAAATTTTATTAATTTTATACGAGGTATGTAAAAAAATATGAATTTCGAGTATCTTTATAGTTCACAACATTTAAATTAGAATGATATACTTGCACAATAAAACATAATTTTTAATTCTAAACAGCTTTTCGTAATAGCAATTTTCTATATTATGAATTTAAATACGTATATAAACAAAGTTTTCGTTATGATAATGCTCGCATTTTCAGCTTGTTTTATCTATATTTGGGTGTCATATGGAGCAGCTTAACTTTTTAACTTTTAAACCTTTTTTATTAATTATTAGGTAGACTATGGATTTGCAATTTATTTAAATTTTTGCAATTGATTATTTCTGTTTTAACTTCGATTTATTTATTTATTTTATTTAACTTATTGACGATTTATGTAATTTTAGTAAATTGGATTGTTACTCTTTTGTTTTTTTTTACTATTTATAAGCTTTGTCGATAAAATTGTAAAATTTTTCATGGCAATAAAGCATATTTCTATTCTATTCTATTCTATTCTATTCTATTCTATTCTATTCTATTCTATCTAAAAAGTGTATAACGTCCATAAAAAAGTTTTCGCTTCAAAAATTTATTTCGTCGAAGCAATAACGGTCGCTAATTCAATACCTCTTTCCCATCCAAAAAGTGCACAACGTCCCAAGTTTTCATTTGAAAAATTTATTTCGCCGAAGCGATGACGGTCGCTAATTCAACACTTTTTCTCCATCTAAAAAGTGTATAACGTCCCTAAAAAATATTTAGCTTCAAAAATTTATTTCGTCGAAGCAATCACGGTCGCTGATTTAATACTTTTTTCCCATCGAAAAAGTGCAAAACGTCCCTAAAGAAGTTTTCACTTCAAAAATGTATTTCGACGAAGCGATAACGGTCGCTAATTCAACACTTTTTCCCCAACTTAAAAGTGCACAACATCCCTAAAAAAGTAAAATTTAATAACATTTTTGGCGTGGTAAAAAGTATATTAGTTTGAATAGCCCCTATAGGGCTACAAACATAGAAACAAAACGTTTTCGCTCTGTAACAAGAGCATCATCAGTGTTACAAGATCATGGTGAGCCAACCAAAAAATACAAAGGTCAAAGCCTTTCAAAAACAGACTAAAAGTCTTATATAGATGCCAACACGGCAAAATCCAAAGGATGGATAAAATTCTTATGGCTAAGGCCCTAGGGCAACATATTACTCCCACTATAGGGAGAGGGGCTTTTAAAACTAATATACCTTTTACCAAGACAAAAATTTTTTATTAAATTTTACTTATAATTAATGGTGTACAACCAGCTACAGGAAATTCTTCCTTGTGGATCCCTAAAAAAGTTTTCACTTCAAAATTTTATTTCGCCGAACAAATACCGGTCGCTAATTTAATACTTTTTCCCCATCTAAAAACTGCACAACGTCCCTAAAGAACTTTTCGCTTCAAAAATTTATTTCGCTGAAATGATGACGGTCGCTAATTCAATGCTTTTTTCCCATCTAAAAAGTGCACAACGTCGTTAAAGAAGTGTTCACTTCAAAAATGTATTTCGTCGAAGCAATGACGGTCGCGATGACGGTCGCTAAATTCAATACTTTTTCCCCATCTAAAAAGACCAAAACGTCCCTAAAGAAGTTTTCACTTCACAACATTATTTCGTCGAAGCAATGACGGTCGCGATGACGGTCGCTAATTCAATATGTTTGCCTATCTAAAAAATTCACAACGTCACTAAAGAAGTTTTCACTTCAAAAATTTATTTCGTAGAAGCAATGGCGGTCGCTAATTCAACAATTTTTCCACATCTAAAAAGACTTAAATATACCTTTCATTAGAGAAGAAATCCATCGAGCCTCGGAATCACAAAACGAGCGTACTATTCACCATGACAACGAATTAGTAAGGGAATTATTTCATAATGGCCCTGTCACAAGGAGACTAGATAGAACCTGGCCTCAGGACCTATTTTAAAACTTTAAACATAAATAGAATAAGATGAGACATCATTGGAAGTCTCTTCTTCATGACGAAAAACATGGAAAAAAATTTACTTAATACTCTTTTAATGATGTATATTGTAAATAAACATAATTACATAAAAAAAATCTAAAAAGTGCACAACGTCCCTAAAAAAGTTTTCACTTCAAAAATTTATTTCGCCAAGGCGATGACGGTCGCTAATTCAATACTTTTTCCCCATATAAAAAGTGCACAATGTCCCTAAAGAAGTTTTCACTTCAATAATATTAGTATTATTATACTTACGTACATTATAATAATACACGTACAAAATTTATTTCGTCGAAGCGATGACGTTCCTGAAATCAATCTTTTTTCCGCATCTCAAAATAGATTTTACATTTATTTTAAATTTAAATACTTTTATACAATTTATGTATACCTACATACTCATAATATAGATACGTACAAAATTTATTTTTCCGAAGAGATGACGGTCGCGAAATAAATCATTTTTCCCCATCCTAAAATATGTTTTATATTTATTTTAAATTTAAATACTTCTGTACTCTTTTTGTTTTAAATACTTCTATACAATTTATATATACATACACATAATATATAGCATAAGCGATGACGGTCGCAATGACGGTCGCCAATTCAATGCTTTTTCCCCTATCCAAAAATCGCACAACGTCCCTAAAGATGAAGGTCGCGAATTCAATGCTTTCTCCCCTATCCAAAAATCGCACAACGTCCCTAAAGAAGTTTTCACTTCAATAAAAAGTTTCTTTTGAATGAAATATTTGCAATTAATAATAACTCTCAATTTTCCTTTTTATGTTCAACCCTGTAACTTATTAAAATAAACATTATAAAAGTTTTCAGGGATGTTCGTCCCTCAGAAATAATGTAATCTTTCATGCTGCGTTTAAATATTTTTTTAAATTCCTATTAGTTTTCTCAGGATTTGAAAAAAATTACTACATTTAAAACACATTGAACATTTTGATAAGCGACATGTTATGCCCTTAAAGGTTACAATAAAATAAGACTATTTGGTTTTTCAATATACTGCTCAAAATAAAATGATTTGGAATTTTTTTGACTTTCTTTTATTAAAAAAGGCATTTATTTATCTTAGGGCCAGTTCGAAAAAACATGTGGTACCAAGCTGCTAGTTCACTCGAAAATATGTACCACAATACAAAAGTTAGTATTGCTGTATATTCGTTGGTATTTCTTTAAAATTCAAAACTAACCATAGGGTTATTAGACCTGGATCCCGCGTACCAAAAAAAAGTTTATTAATAGCAAGCTGAAAATTTGTTAATGGCTTAACGGTGTCTAGTCGGACAAACTTTGATGTACGGGAACACTGGAAAAGGGGAAGTTTTAATTGTGGAACAGTTTAAAAATTTGGAACGTCAGATTACGAAAACGTCCCATGTATTTTGTCGGTCAGAACATAAAATTGATTTGTTACCCTTTCATTAAAATCTCATGCAAAAATCAGACTGCTATTACTAACCAACATGATTTCTATCATTTGACATGTTCTTCGTGTTCCACTCATTAAAATGCCCAGTTGGTGATAAACACGAGTCTGATTTTTGCATGAGAGTTAAATGAAATTTCAAAAAAAAATTTCAAATTTTTAACCTTTTCCACCATTAAAACTTCTTCTGTTCCAGTGTTCCCATACATCAAAGTTTGTCTGACTAGACATCGTTAATACAAAATACATGGAACGTTTACGTAGTCTGACGTTCCAAATTTTAACCTTTTCCACAATTAAAACTTCTTCTGTTGCAGTGTTCCCATACATCAAAGTTTGTCTGACTAGACACCGTTAAGCTATTAACAAATTTTCAGCTTGCTATTAATCAACTTTTTTTTGGTACGCGGGATCCAGGTGTATATGGTTTTATATCTACAATTTAAATTTTTTTCGGATACAGGCTACAAAAATGTTGGGTTTAGATTTAAAAAAAAATTAATGTATAAATATAAATAATTAAGCTTTCTTAATAATTATCCCAACTGGCGCGTTTATTGGGTTTTATTTGTCTGTCTGCGGTTTAAATATTGTATCAGCCAATACATTTCTATGTTTATTGAAATTTGTCAAAAAAATTTTTTTGGACCTTGTTGGGAGGGGGGAATTTCCCCTACCCCTACCCCCCATTGATCCGCCAGTGAACAAATAACGGAGTATGCGGTCTCATTTAAAATTGAAAATAAACACGTTGCGTAATATTCAAACTTTTCAAACTGTTTGAAGATGTTTGAATTCAAGTCAAACCTAAAGATATCGAAATCAAGTCAAGTCAAACTTTTTTATACAAAAAGTTTGATTTTCAAGTCAAGTCAAGTTTGTTGAGTAAAATCAAACTAGTTTGACTTGATGCATCTCTATTATTAATGTAAACATTGTTAAATCAAAATAACAATTTACTGTTTTTTACCATTCTGCAAAATATAGGGTGTTTTATAAATAAACGTTAAAATGTATAGATACTTACGTAATAAAAAATAGATATTGTACAGGGCGTCAATAAGTGATATACAGTCGGAAAAATGAAAGAATACCCATGAACACTCACATCAATCACTTATTTTGCATTTGCTGTCATTTTCTATAACATACGTTTGTTATTTATACGCTCTGAGCTTCGCTGGTGTCACTCCTAGCGGTTACTAATTCAACTTTTACCGGTAATTTTTAAATTTATTATTTAATTGTTATCGCTTAATATTTACAACGCAAAAAAGTAATTAAATTGTAATCGATTTTTTTAAGATTTTTCTAATCATTTTGACGTTCGGATACTTTGACAGCGTATACGCTGTGAGCTCGTACGTAGAGGGGATATTTACAAATTCGCGAACGCCAGTAGTGAAAAGTTTGTAAACGTTTACTGGAAATTTGACATAAATGTCAATGTGATTAATTTAAAATTAAAATTAAAAACATTAATTATAAAAAATATTAGTTGATCAAAGCTGTGGTATATATTTTTACCTTAAATATACTTACGTTTTAAATACTGAATTTGCGTTTTTTAATGTTCTGTAATATGTAATTATAAATTAATCTTGGCGCCATCTACATGATAATTGTGAAAATATCCCGAAGTAAGAAATTAATATTTCATCAATAGAACGTCAAAATGATTAGCAAAATCTTAAAAAAATTTATTACAATTTAATTAATTTTTAGTAACCGCTCGTACGTAGAGGGGATATTTACAAATTCGCGAGCGCCAGTAGTGACAAGTCTGTAAACCTTTACCGGAAATTTGACATAAATGTCAAAGTGATTAATTTAAAATTAAAATTAAAAACATTAATTATAAAAAATATTAGTTGGTCAAAGCTGTGGTATATATTTTTAACTTAAATATACTTACGTTTTAAATACTAAATTTAAGTTTTTTTAATGTTCCGTAATATGTAATTATAAATCAATCTATCAATCTTAGCGCCATCTACACGATAATTGTGAAAGTATCCGAAGTAAGAAATTCATATTTTATCAATAGAACGTCAAAATGATTAGCAAAATCTTAAAAAAATCGATTACAATTTAATTAATTTTTTGCGTTGTAAATATTAAGCGATAACAATTAAATAATAAATTTAAAAATTACCGGTGAAAGTTGAATTAGTAACCGCTAGGAGCGACACCAGCGAAGCTCAGAGCGTATAGAAAAATACAGCAAATACAAAATAAGTGATTGATGTGATCGTTCATGGGTATAGGGCTTTTCATTCACAGTCATTTGTTTCGAGCTTCTGTCATGTGTCACATAATATTAATATATCTACGTCATACGTTATTTGTATATACCACGACACAAACCAAAGACGTATGACGTAGATATATTAATATTATGTGACACATGACAGAAGCTCGAAACAAATGACAATCGATGAAAAGCCCTATTCTTTCATTTTTCCGAGTGTATCATGAATGAAATACCATGACGTCATTTTTACTTTTCCTCCCTAGGGAGGAAAAGTACAACTTTGTTCCCTACAATCAGGTCCGGAAAAGTACGGAATGGGACGTTTCGGCGTCGCCGTTTCGGCGTGGCCATTTCGGCGTGGCCGTTTGGGCGTAGAGCCGTTTCGGCGTAGGCCGTTTCGGCGTAGGCCGTTTCGGCGTCGGCCATTTCGGCGTCAGAAATTTTATTTTAGTTGACTAAATACCTACAGAGACTAAATACAGAGACGCAGATGATCGCATTTCACGGCTTGTGGGAAATTTTGATGCAAACGGGGATGTTTTAGAATTTTTAAGAGGACTAGCACATAATTATAATATGTAAGTAGGTACTTTATTTTAATTAATATTTCGTGAATAAGTTTTGTAGGTTAAATATAAATGTCTTGTATGTAAGTATAAATGTTTCAGAATTTTTAATTGGACTAGCACATATCTAATTATCACATGTAAATACTTTATTTTAATTAATATTTCGTGAATAAGTTTTGTAGGTTAAATATAAATGTTTTGTATGTAAATATAAATGTTTCAGGATTTTTAATTGGACTAGCACATATCTAATTATAACATGTAAATAATAACTAAAATAAAATATTCATTTTTCCAAAATCTTGTTTATTCATTTATTTATATATAATATCTACAGCTAGAAGCCAATTACAGATATTACATTAACTATGAGCTAAATAACAAGCACACACACATAAGTATAAAATTGACATATACAAATCTACCATTAATATTAAAATTTTGTGATCAATGGACTCCAATGTATCTATTTAAATAACTATATTAAAAGATTTTTTTCAAAATAATGTCTTACTAATAGACTCCAATGTAGGTATTTAGTCAACTAAAATAAAATCTCTGACGCCGAAATGGCCGACGCCGAAACGGCCTACGCCGAAACGGCTCTACGCCCAAACGGCCACGCCGAAATGGCCACGCCGAAACGGCGACGCCGAAATGTCCTAGACCCGGAAAAGTATACTTTCGGTAGAGGTAGGTGGAAAAAAGTTTTCCATGTGGTACCTAGCTACGCAGACATTGTGTCTAAGAGCTTCTGTATAAGAATTTTCAAATTGTAATGCCATATTCGGATTCAGCATAATCAAAAACACAATAGAAATATATTTGATCAAAGTAAAATGATGAATTCAACTATATTTTTAAAATTATTTCTACAAAACAATTGTTATTGTTTAAACAATTAATAAACAATTAGCGGCAAAATCTGCGAGTAGAACTTTTTACTTTAACCACATGTACCACATGTATATAAACTTATAAACTAACAAAAAAAGTTTTAGAAAAATATAAGCTTATTTGAATTTTTCCGAAACAATGCATGTTTTCGTTCTAATTGCACCCGGCTACACGGGGGAGGGTGTAGTAATGCGTAGGTTTATTATTTTTTCTGTTTTTCTTCTTCTTCTTCTTCTTCCTCTTCTTCTTCTTCTTTCTCTTCTTCTTCTTCTTCTTTTTGTGGAATTTATGGCTTCGGTGAGAACCAATTAGCTTTAATAATTGTTAGAAATATTAACAAGTAAATAAAAATACTATAAAATAAAATTTGTGATTACGTGACAGAAAAGAGCGCGACTGTTCCCGGGTTAATATAAAACTCTAATGACTTGTATACCTGAAACAGGAAGAAAATATTTATTAAAAAATAATCATCTTGAATCCTTGTCTCTACAAAACTATTTTAATATAATTATGGCATGAAGAAGTAGGGAATGTAGCTTTTTGTCTTAATTCAACTAAATAACATATCTTTTTTGATGAACACGTGAATCATTTACTTATCGGATCTAAATATTTTACTTTTCCCTTTATTGCAAGTTCTCTATTGTGTTCTTCTCGCCTAAGATGTGAGACCTTCGCACCAAACCCTTTCATATCATTGAACTGTTTTCACAAAACTGCATTGAAATTGTGTGCTCTAGATGAAAAACAGCTATGATTAAGGAGCTCTCCTAGCTGTAGATGTTTGATATACTTATTTACCAATGATAAAAATAATACTAGTCCAGAAAGCCACTGCGCATCCGCTAGGGAAAATATTCTAATTCGGATTTTTTGCACAATCTTACTTAAAAAGGACTCCTTTTAACAAATTTGCATGTTGCCAGGACTAAAAGGTGGTCAAACATTTTTTAAACGTTTTTTTTTTGTTTTTTCCTAAAATTATTTTTTTTTGCATGGAAAAGAGTTATTTTAGATTTTTTGGATCATTCCAAACAGAAAAGGTCTTTAGTGACTTTTCTCTAAAATTGATAGTTTTTGACATATAAGCGATTAAAAATTGAAAAATTGCGAAATCGACCATTTTTAACCCTCAAAAACTATGTGAAAAACTGAAAATTTGAAGGTTTCCAAGGTAGGTAGATATTCTTTAAACATCGATTGATGAAATCCCGAAGAGTTTTTTGCAATACAATATTCAGAACTCCTTTGTTTTTTAATTGCTACTCAAGCGTGCGCGACACTATTTTCCACCGACAGTATGGTGCAAATGAAAGGAATAAATTCGTTATTTCGTAAACCGGCGACTTTAAGGAAAAATCCCGACACAAGTCGATTTTTATTTTTAAGTTATGATATTGTGGCATATATGGTATACTAGTGACGTCATCCGTCTGGGCGTGATGACGTAATCGATGATTTTTTTAAATGAGAATAGGGGTCGTGTGCTAGCTCATTTGAAAGGTTCTTCAATTCTCTATTCAGTAATATAATCATTTATATAATTACTTATACAGGGTGTCCAAAAATTTTTTATTAAATTATGTATGTATACACCGTTCTTAGGCGTCAACGCCCTTCGGTAGGGATCTATGGAGGAGTATCACCAAGCCGGAAGCCCTTATCCCTTCCCGTACCGCTCCTCCATAGGCCGATCAGATGCCAGTTTATTCCAGACCAAGCCGTAGACTCTATTGAGTTTTATACTACGGCGTTGGCCTTTTATAAATTTTATGACCTAGCTGAGGCTCGAACCAGCGATCGCAAATCGCAAATCGCAAATCCACTAAACTTGTCGATCGACTGAGCCCCAGCTAACTGGACCGTCAAGACCGACTATTAAATTAAATTAAATTATTTGACAAAAAAAGAAGTAGAAGGACACCCTGTATAAATAATTATGTAAATAATTACATTACTGAATAGAGAATTGAAGAATCTTTCAAATGAGCTACCACACAACCCCTATTCTCATTTAAAAAAATCATCGATTACGTCATCACGCCCAGACGGATGACGTCACTAGTATACCATATATGCCACAATATCATAACTTAAAAATAAAAATCGACTTGTGTCGGGATTTTTCCTTAAAGTCGCCGGTTTACGAAATAACGAATTTATTCCTTTCATTTGCACCATACTGTCGGTGGAAAATAGTGTCGCGCACGCTTGATTAGCAATTAAAAAACAAAGGAGTTTTGAATATTGTATTGCAAAAGACTCTTCGGGATTTCATCAATCGATGTTTATATAATATCTACCTACCTTGGCAACATTCAAATTTTTAGTTTTTCACATAGTTTTTGAGGGTTAAAAATGGCCGATTTCGCAATTTTTCAATTTTTAATCGCTTATATTATGTCAAAAACTATCAATTTTAGAAAAAAGTAACTAAAGACCTTTTCTGTTTGGAATGATCAAAAAAACCTAAAAAAACTTTTTCCATGCAAAAAAAATAATTTTAGGAAAAAAACAAAAAAAAAACGTTTAAAAAATTTTTGACCACCTTTTGGTCCTGGCAACATGCAAATTTGTTAAAAGGAGTCCTTTTTGAGAAAGATTGTGCAAAAAATCCGAATTAGAATATTTTTCCTAGCGGATGCGCAGTGGCTTTCTGGACTATACTTGATATGCTCACAGTTAGCTTCTAATTCCTAAAATTAGTTATCTGATGTTTTAGATGCTGAGATTAAAGCCCCTATAATAAATATATTATATGCCTGTTTCATCGATTTGAAGAAGGCTTTTGACAGAGTGCAGCATAACATTCTTAAAGACATTTTGTTAAACAATAACAAAAACAGTAGAGACTGGCGTCAAACCGCGAAAGTGATAATTGAAGATGAACTGACTGAGGAAATATAGATACGTAGTGAGTTGTGACCAGGGTGTATTTCATCACCATTGTTGTTTAATGTGTATAGTGAAGCAATCTGTCAATTAGCTCTAACCGAAGTCAGTGAAGGCCTAGTAAAACGCGATGTGCCACTCAATAACATAAACTATGCTGAAGACGTAATAGAAATACCTTGGAGCATGTGTCACAGAACACACTGATGAAAAAAGAAATTAGTGCGGCACAGAATTTGAACGGACGGATTGCAAAATAAACGCATAAGTTCTCGAATAACTAGAAAAATAATGTAGAAATTTTAAAGTCGATAATAATTAGAAAGTTTGGAGTACTTAGATACGATTTAAAGATTAAAAATACAAACTATTAAGGAATATAATGCAGAGTAAAATCAAAGGCCGAAGAAACCTAGAAAGACGTAATATTTCGTTACTAATCTCGGTGAATGGGGTGGTTGTTATTAGACGCGCAGCAAACAAATGTACCGGGTGTCCCAATAAGAATGGCTCTCGGCCATATCTCAGGAACCGTTTATACTACAGCTTTGGGAAAAAAATTTTTATAACAAAAGTTGCCTCGAGAAAAGCCTGGAAATTCTTTTCATAATTGTAAGTCCACCGCTAGAGGGTGTAATTAAATATCAAAAATTTAAAAATCGAAATTTTACAAAATTTGCCTAATGAAAGGGCACTGGAAATCCAATCATCGTATTCTTCATACAATTCTGTGCATATTTTATTTCACAAGTTTAAGTCTACCTGTGCAAATAAGAGGTGGGGGTGAGTGGGACCCTTGTTATGAAAAAATCGCTGTAAGTCCGGTTCTGCTTAATCGATTTTTACAAAATTGGTCTTGTTGAAAACAGCTTTTTTTCGTCAATGTAATAGTTATAATTTGGAAACAGCCTCTTACGTAATATGCCGGCTAGAAGGCGCTATTTATTGTTTCTTAGAAATCTAGTTTTCTTTGGAAAATATCAAATACAAGTATGTATGTTTTTCCCTGTATTACAAAATTAGACTAAATTAGCAACAGAATACCGAAAACCGCATGTCGATACCTTTTTTCTATCTCGAGATATCTTAAGAAACGTGTAAATTTTAAAAATAACTGTTGCTGTCATATAAGTGGAAATATATAGAAGCACGTAGTGTACTATGAAAAAAAAACAAAGGAATATTGTCCAGATGTCACCGTATATAATGAATCAAAACAACAATAAGACAAATAACACTATAAAATATAACAAAAAAAGAGTGTGTGTACTTTGTACGCGAGTAAGAAGTTATACTTCTACTATTATGATTTTAACGAAATAAATATATTTTAAACAGTTTAATTGTATTTTTGTTTAAATATTACACTAATTTTAATACTTAAAATAATACCAAAAAAATAGCGTTAATATGTAAATTTTTATGAATTGTTGCCTCCGCGCATTTGCTTTTCTCTCGATGAATCGTAGAAAATATAAAAACGTCAGATTTTCTATACAAATTTTTAATTTTTATTTCATTATATTTTAATATCAATTATCGTATTCCCAACTAAGATAAATACATAACTGTTATTGTCACCGGTAAACTAAGTTAAGGAAGTCAAAGTGGAAACCAGTAGTGTGCTATGGAAAAAATAGAACTATTAGAAGTATTAACTTCAAAAAGTCATCATGTGTCAAATTATGTGTCAAATCAGTAAAACATAAAAATTTGTTCATTGATGGTTTGTTGCGGTTTGTTTCTATTAAAATTTATATAAAATTTATACAGAGTGAAATTCAAGATGATTCTTACAAACTAAGAAGCATTTGACATGATAGCCACATTCTTTGAATGCATAAGAAATGCAACTTTTGCGGCTAGTATGTATGCAATGAAATATCCCCAAAAACCAAATCACCCCAGTAGTAGAGTTTTTCATATTTTGTTTTGATTTATTATATACGGTGACATCTGGAGAAAATGTTTCTTTGTTTTTATCCAAAGCACACTACTTGCTTCTATATATTTCCACTTATATGACAGCAACAGTTATGTTTAAAATTTACACGTTTCTTAAGATATCTCGAGATAAAAAAAGGTATAGACATGAGGTTTTCGGTATTCTGTTGCTAATTTGGTCTAATTTTGTAATACAGGAAAAAAAATACATACTTGTATTTAATATTTTCCAAAGAAAACTAGATTTCTAAAAAGAAAATGAATAGCGCCTCCTAACCGGCAAATTACGTAATAGGCTGTTTCCAAATTATAACTATTACATTGACGAAAAAGAGCTGTTTTCAACAAGACCAAGTTTGCAAAAATCGATTAGGCAGAACCCGACTTACAGCAATTTTTTCATAACAAGGTTCCCACTCACCCCCACCTCGTATTTGCACAGGTAGACTTAAACTTGTGAAATAAAATATGAGCAGAATTTATGAAGAATACGATAATCAAATTTCCAGTGCCCTTTCATTATTTAAATTTTGTAAAATTTCGATTTTTTAATTTTTGATATTCAATTACGCTCTCTAGCGGTGGACTTACAATTATGAAAATAATTTCCAGGCTTTTCTCGAGGCAACTTTTGTTATAATTTTTTTTTTCCCAAAGCTGTACTATAAACGGTTCCTGAGATATGGCCGAGCGCCATTCTTATTGGGACACCCGGTACAATTAAAAAATGAATAACCATTTTCAATTTCGTTGCAAAACGAAAATACACCCGCATCGTATTTTAGCCCATTTAGTCCAATCATATTTCGTTTTGGAACGAAATTGAAAATGGTTATTCATTTTTGATTTACATGTTTACTCTGATTGGAGTACGAAACGAACCATTCTCGTTGGAACTTTACCGCGCTGCGCAGATGGGACGTGAATTATAAATTGTAAAATTCCCTCATCTTCCTTAGTCTCAGCATCCGTTATGGCTTGCAAATTGTAGAAGCCTCGGAGGTGTAACCAGATAAGGTTCCCATTGTTTTCAGTCTGGTGGGATGTGGAGTAACATTATGTTGTTTTACATGCCATTAGATTGAAAACTTAATCAAATGTACAATTGCCAGAATGATTTCCAATCTCCGGTAGTAACGAAATTTGGAGAAGAAAAAAACACAGTTAACTCAAAACCTACTAATCAAGAAAGCACTTCTTTTTCTTCTTCTAGTGCCGACTCCACTAATGAAGGTTGGCTATAACCATTGCAAATTCGTCTCGATCTTCTGTTTTTCTTAAAAGCTCTGGGTGTTTAACCGATTCCAGTCGCAAATGTTTTTCAGCTGCCAGGATATTAATTTGTTGTATACCAGGACCTCCTTTTCCTTAGATTTTGCCCTTCATAATCAGCCGCAAGAACTCCTAAAAATTGAAAGATGTTTATATTTATATAAGACTTTTAGTCTATTTGTAAAAGGTTTCAACCTTTGTATTTTTGGGTGGCTCACCATGTGCTTGTAACACTGATGATGCTCTTGTTATAGAGCGAAAACGTTTTGTTTATATATTTGTAGCCTTATAGGGGCTTTTTAAACTAATATACCTTTTACCAGGACAAATTTTTTTATTAAATTTTACTTGTAATTTAATGGTATACAGCCAGCTAGAGGAATTTCTTCCTTGTGGATTCCTACTTATCATTTCTTATCATTATTATTCATAAGTATGTGCCCCAAATACGCTGCCTTTCTCCTGTTAATGGTTTTTAAAAGTTCTCTTTCCATTCTGTGCAACACCATTGCGCTCTTAATATGCTAGTGATGACCAAGACCAAGACCAAGACCGCCTTTCGGTTGCAAGACCAATACCAAGACCAAGCTTGCAAGAACAAGACCAAGACCAAGACCGAACCTTGCAAGAACACGCAAGACCAAGACCAACCTGCAAGACTCTTGCACTTTTTTGAGAAAAATTGGTTTTTATTATTTAACTTTATTTTTTTAGTTCAATAATATATACTGACATTGCAAGAAACCTTAAACAATATCGAATTTTTAAAATACATAATATTTTGGTTATATTTTTAAGTCGTTTTGATTAAGTAAACCGGTTTGCATTTTCTCAACCTTCAAAGTGTCCAGAAAGCAAGTTTTCAAACGGCGACAGTTCAAGGACAATTGAAATTACTTGTAAGACAAAAAAATGTAATTATAGATAGGGTAATCCATTAAAAAAAATGCAATTAAAAACGGTTTTTATGTACCAGTAGTTTTCACTTTTTTGAAAAATACTGACACTTATTTTAATTCTTTTCGCATAATCGAGGAAAAATGTAGGTCGTTAAATTTAAAATTAATACAAAAAATATCATAATAGATTTTGAAAAGGGATTTACAATGCTGTGAAAGCATTGTGGTCTGAATAAAAAATAACTGGTTGTCGATTGTAATGTGTCAAGCTTGATATCGCAAAATCCAAAGCTTGGGTTCAGTTTCTGAATATAATGACAAAAATTCCGATACTGGGAAATTTTTAAAATTATTTTTTGGATTAATATTTTACAATCAACGAAAGTTGGAAGTTGAATTATTTATGAAAATCCCGGATGACAAACGCGTAAAGAATTTTACTGATTTCATAGTTGAAAACTATTTGGAAGAATCTAGGTTTTCCCCAGAAAGGGCCAGTACTACAAATAGTATGTGCCGCACTTGAAATGCATGCGCATCATTTCAGTGTGTTTTAAATTCTAGTTTTTACTACCCACATCCGAATATTTTCAACTTTTTAAATGTCATAATGGGTATTCAATCCAAAAATATGTGAAAATAAAAAGTGCGAATAACTCGTGTTACGAGAGCAATGTAGTTTAAATAAAATTAAAGAACTGCAAGATAACAAATTACAGAATTAAGCGTTTATAACTCCCCATTAGGTTTAGTTATTATGTTATAGTATTAGGTCTATAAATAGGTATGGTAAATATGTAAGTATTTACTAAAAAGTATGTTTTAGTTAGTTTATAAAAAAAGTTAATTATATTAAATAATGATTAAATCGAGTAAAAAATATTTGATTTTTGTGTTCTCTTAAAAAACTTTAATTTATGTTCTTAAATTTGACCCTCGTAGGATAAATAATACAGTGTTCGAGTGAAAGGAGCAGATCATTATCTGTTAACAACTATAAACCGTTTATCCTTTTTCGTAAAATCCGTGAATTGAAGGTCCTCGACCATTTCTGGCACCTTTAAGAAGCTCTTTTTCTTTAACATTTTATTAAAATACAGGGGCAATAAACATTAATCCAGACTCAAGACGTGGTCTGAAGGCAGGCGGCACATATCGACAGCATGCAAAACACAACGTGACACAACCGAAGGCCGGCAATTGCAACAAGGGTTGTAAATGCAGGTTTTTCCTACTGATAAATATTACCATTATAAAAATATACTCTAATCTCTTTATATAGAGAGAAATAATTAGGTCATTAGGTGAATGTATAATGTTAAAATTGGTATCCGTTTGAAACTACATTCTACATTCTGTTAAAATTTTAAAGCAAAAAATATAGTTTCATTCTTCACATCTTTATTTATTTCAATGTACATTTTATTCGAAATTGTTTGGTTCTAATTATTACTACCAAAAAAGCAGGACCAGCAAGACTCTTGCAGCAAGACCAAGACCAAGAACAAGACCGGCTAGTGATAGACCAAGACCAAGACCAAGACCAAGACTGCCTTTTAGCTGCAAGACCAAGACTGCCTTTTAGCTGCAAAACCAAGACCAAGACCAAGCTTGCAAGAATAAGACCAAGACCAAGACTAGCCTGGTCTTGGTCTTGTTCTTGTTTTGCTCATCACTAAATATGCTCAGTCCAAGGTATTTTCAAAATTCTCCTAAACAGCGACATTTCAAAAGCTTCCAGCTTTCTCATTAAGTCAGCATTAAAAGTTCAAGCTTCGGCACCATAAAGAAGAATAGAGCGAATATAATATTTTACCATCCGATATCAGATTTTCAGTTTAATCTTTGGTTACTCAGCCTCATCTTCAGAAAGATTGCTCTTGATTGCTATATTCTTAATCGAACTTCCGATTTCAGATTTAGACCTTCAGTAATCTAGACTTCTAAGTATTACATTTTGTCCACTTGTTCAATATCTTCATTTTTTATCTGGATCCTTCTCATGACTTTACCCCTCTTACTGATAACCATAGTTTTTGTTTTCTTTATATTTATTGTTAAACCAAACTGTTCCCCAGTAGTTATCACAAATTGTGTTTAGTAGCGTCTGCAGGTCTTTTTCATTTTCAGCGATAATGACTGTACCGTGGGAATAACGAATGTTATATAACATTGTAACAACAAATAGTACGAAAAGTACATAATATGTTCTTCCAGCTCTAACTTTTCCCATGCGTCACGATTCATTTTCAAACAAATTAAGTCAAAACATAAAGTAAAACGAACGTCGATGTGTATATACATTTTGTATACTGTATACTATACACATCGGCGTACGTGTCATTTTAGGTTTTGATTTTTTTTTTTTAATGAATCGTGCCACGTGGGCAAATATAAAATGGAACTACTATACATTTTATCATTTAAATTATTTTTCTAATAGACTGGGAGATATTATACAGAAGTTCAGCCGCGATTTTCTAAGTCCTGCCTTTTGCAATACTGGAAGGGTAGACGATGTAATTACAATCTGTGGAAACATCCACAAATTTCCTGTGACATTTTCCTGTAAAATTTAGATTTTCCCAAAAAATAAAAATAGGGTTTTGCGATGAATTTCTAAGTCCTGCCATATCCGTAGATAGACAGGATACTATCGATTTTATGAAGAAAATTTTTTGGGCAGGACGGTCGCAAAAGTACTTAGGGAGTATACATATATACAAATATGTAATGAAAATAATGAAATTTTCATGATTTTCTAAGTCCTGCCAACTTAATAAACTAAACATATTTATTTCAAAATGATCAAAAAAATATTGGCATGACGTCTCCTAATGTTTAAGTATACTTGTCCCTTGGAAAATTCTGCGGAAAATTCTCACCCTGATTCCGTGATTTTCTAAGTCCTGCCTTTAAAAAGTTATAATACTCAAATACAATCAATACCTTTTCGGTACTCGGCAGGAAGGTTAAACGGTTCTTGTAAGACGGCAGGAGTCCTAGATTTGTAAGAAAATTCGTGAAAAAGTCAACGATTTTCTAAGTCATGCCATTTTGCACATGTTTCAAGAATCTTAATATAAGTCTATATACAAAGAGGCAGGATGGTTTTATGGTTATTTTGTATACAGGGTGGGGCATTAGTGTGGGCTAGTCCAATTACTCGTTTGTCGTAAGATATACGAAAAAAGTTATTTAGGTAAAACATGTGCCACAGATAGGACTATAATTTAACAGTATTTTCTAATATACAGGGCTACCCGTTTTCACAGGGTGACAAAAATTTATGTTTTTTTAAATGGAATACCCTATATATTTTTTTACATTTTTGGATTCTACTCGATGTTCTCTTTAATAAAATATAGTGTTTTGAAATATTATACGAGGTAGTTTAAAATATAATTACGTTTTTTTTTTTTAATTTTGTAGGAACATTCACACCCTATACATATTGTTAGTGATTTGATATCCAAACTTCTATTAATTTATGTTTAAACGATTTTTAATATAGTCTACTATTGTCAGTTATTAATAGTATACCAAAATGTTTAATTTTAGTATACGGGGTTGGTTGAAACTTGAAACTCGGAATGAGTATTTTTTGAGTTTTCTTAAATGGGACACCCTGTATTTTAGTATTATAATAAAATTATATTTTATGGTACCTTTTTATTTGCTAAGCATTTTCTATACCATATTTATATATTAATTTCGGCAGTAAATTGATACAGACAGATTACTCAGGTGGTTTTTGGGGTTTCTGAACAAGAATGTCACATTAGAACAGATCTTTACCTAGTGCTCGGGGTGACTGATATTTACGCCGTATTCTTAAATTTCGAGGCTTTCAGACACTAAAGTGATGCAAGTAGATTCCTCGAAGAGTTTTGTGGTTGCTGAACATGAATACGCCATCAGAATCGACCTCCAAAAACTCTCTTAAATTCGAGATCAGTCACCCTGGACACCAGGTGCTCCGAGGGTCGGTTGTAATGTCATATTCGTGTTCGGCCATCCCAAAAACCATCGAATACTCTGTTTTTTTTTTTTTTATTTATTGCCGATATCCCACGAAACTCCAGATGGCGTGCCTTAGCAGCAACTCTGGGCACTAGGTGATTCAGAGGTCGGTTCTGCTTGCGTATTCGTAACTCCATAAACCTCCCAAATAACAAAATTTTGCCCTTCATACACCGATTTTGACAGGTTTATGCATTTTTATATTATACACCTTTTCCTGATGTTATCCTGAACACAATGCAAAATGTTGCAAGTAGATAGATGCTGTATTTAAAAATCGATTTATTCTGGTGTTGTTAGTGTTAGTAAATTTTGCTATCAAATATAGGAAACAATATCAGGATAATATCTACAATCCTACAATATCAGGGAAACGAGTTGAGTGCGGCAACTCAGCGCCTGTTACATGCGTGTGTATTTTGTGTTCGAACAAGTAAGAAGGCGGGATAAAATTGCTATGCAACAAAATAAATTAATAAAAACAAATTTATTTTAAGGCAATTAATATAATTGCAATAAAGGCAATTAATAAATTTAATAATTTTAAGGCAATTTAACACAATTCAACTAATCTGAAAATGCTTCCTAAGGCAGATTAAAATAACATAAAACGTGAAAGATGAGACGTGAAACATGAAACTTGAAATAAGAAACAAATAAATTGTGAAAAAACATTTGATTTCATGTGATATACTAATCGAAGAAACAAAAATAAAATTTGTATTGTCGACAATGGAAAGTTATGACGAGGTCGTTGCTGCCATGGCAAACCTTTATTACTTTCTAAGGGAGGCCGCAGATCAAAGAAACGTGAAGTAAAACATAAAACGTAAAACATGAAACAAAATGAATTGTGAAGGGCGAAACCGTTTCATATTATATACTAATCAAAGAAACAAAATGAAAATTTGTATAGCCAACAATGGAAAGTAATGATGACGAGGCTGTTACTCTTGCGGCAACTTTTTATTACTGCCCAACATCATAATCATAATACGTATTTGGTTGAAAACGAACTAAGTAATCATCTTCCCAAATTTAAATAATTTTATAGAATGAGTATTCAAACATCTACATTGTTTTATTGTGGGTCCTGGTTTAAAGAAAACTGATATTTTCTTATCATTACCTATTCGAGTACCTCTCCAGGTTATAATAATTGTACAACTCTTCGTTTTACTTTACAACAGAAACTAATGCAATATTAAATTCTTGGTTGGAATTCATATTATGCACGTAATTAACTATCCAAAACAATGAAACTGAAACCGAAAAATACAACACGATCTCTTTCCTGAAACAGATTTCACCAAGATAAAAATGTTTTATGTGCATGAATCACACTCGCTTCTTGTGTGTGCGGACTTCAATTTGTTTAGCTGTGTTTTATTTTCATGAAACGTGTTTTACGTTTCATGTTTTATGTTTCTTTGGTGTGAGGCCTCTCGAAGATAAAAAAGTTTCAGGCACATGAATCACACTCGTTTTATTGGTGGGCGTACTTTTAAATAAACGGAGGCCTATGACCAGTACTAGAAATTCACAATTGATAAAATCGATTCATCTCTGGAAGAGAAATAAACGTAGCAGTTTTCGTTTTTCTAAATAGAATTTTTCTAAATTCTTTTAAACTCAAAAAACCAAAAAACGAAAAATTTTTCACATCGATTTTTCTAGAACACTGCACTGCGTATTCTTCTGAGTTAAAGCAAAAGTACCTTTTAGTACAAAACTATCCCAGAATTCAATAATCCAGTGTCAGAGATGCTTAACAAGTTAGACAGAAAAGTTATTCGATAATATATCCGTTTCCGTACCCAAACGGACCCCTATGACCGGTACTAAAAATTGACAATTGATAATTGACATTTGACAATTGACCTCTGGAAGATAAGTAAGTGTACCAGTTTTCGTTTTTCCAAATAAAAGCGTTCTGCAGCTATTTTAAAGAAACTAATTACAAGACTTCGATATGCTTCTTCTAGACGAAGCATATCGAAGTAGAGGTCGTCCGCCAACCAGATGGTCTGATGACATTTGTAAAGTTGTAAACGGTTTTAGATTAGTGTTTTTTAAGCATATTCGACATGGTATGACTCAAGAAAAATGTGGTGATATGAATATGTTTGTATAACACCCTGAAATAATTTTACAGACAATTTTTTATACGAAATAACTAAACAAACATCCTGCCTCTTTGAAAATAGATTTATATTAACCTTCTTGAGATATGTGCGAAATGGCATGACTTAGAAAATCGTGTAATTTTCCACGAATTTTCTTACAAATTTTTTAACTATATATAGTAAAAAAGGTGTAACTAAACATCCTGCCATTTTGCATAATGTATACTGAAATTATTTATTTTGTAACAAAATTTATTTTATGACTTCACGGAACCAGAGTGAAAATTTTATACAAAATTTTCCAAGAAACAAGTGCAGTTAAACATTAGGTGACGTCATGCCAATATTTTTTTTTGGTCATTTTGAAATAAATATAATTAATTTATTAAGTTGGCAGGACTTAGAAAATCATGAAAATTTCATTATTTTCATTACATATTTGTATATATGTATACTCCCTAAGTACTTTTGCGACCGTCCTGCCCAAAAAATTTTCTTCATAAAATAGATAGTATCCTGTTATTCTATGGATATGGCAGGACTTAAAAATTCGTCGCAACTCCCAATTTTTTTATTCATGGAAAATCTAATTTTCACAGAAAAATGTCACAGGAAACCCGTGGATTTTTTCACAAATTGTAAGTACCTTCTCTAACCTTCCAGTATTGCAAAGGGCAGGACTTAGAAAATCGTGGTTGAACTTCTGTTAATATCTCCCGGTTTATAAAGCATGTCCTCGAATTTCATATTTTTAGATATTTTCTATATAGTTGTATATAAAATATTATCCAAAATCAACCCTTTAAGGCCATAGGTACATAATTCGCAAATATTTTACGGCTATCCCTACTTTTTCTGTCTTTACACGACAAATTAGGTGTAGTAAAATTCTCACTGGTATGGATATGTAAACTTTACTTGGCAATGTGATCATTAACTTTAAAGATGGCTTTTGAATGTTCTTGGATAACTGTTACTTGTATAATTAATTGCCTTAATTATTAATTCAGTTAATTAATATGATTATTTCATTCATAGGAGATTCTGACCAATAGAAAGCTACAGAAATCTAAATTAAATTGATAATTTTTGATAATTTCCCGTCATTAAGTATATTACGTCAGATGCCCTTCGTTGCTATGAAAAAATACATTCAGTGACATTAATGACAATAATGTTTTAAAAATTATAAAAGTGATGACTTTCAACCGTAAAATATTTATAACAACTGTGTGTTTCATTGTACTAATTTGTACTTACATGAATAAGTTACAATAAAATTTTGGTTTGGAACAGTTTTATTCATGAAATAATCGCAACAAATTGCACTCGATCTCTAAAATATAAAATTTTTGCCCTCGTGACACCTTCACATAATTTCACTCGCCTTCGGCTCGTGAAATTAATACTGTCAAAGTGTCACTCCGGAAAAATTCAATAATTTTAGAGCTCTTGTGCAATTACCACTGATAATTTTTTTCACTAACTAAGTATTCAGTGATTGTAGTAATGTATCTACTGTACAGCAAAAACTAATAATCACTCGAGAAAAGAGGAAAAGTGATAAAGTGATTTTTTAATAATATATTGTTACTATGAAACGATTACAGTTTTAAACATCTTTAACAACAAAATACTTGGATCACTGAATATATCCTGGTGTATTCTCTGTTTGGATCTTCCATAAATAATAAACAATAAATAACTTTGTATTAAGTTCACGTCTTAAATCAATTATTTATCAAATACACTATCAATATTATTTAATCAACAACTCAAAATATTCCCGATGCCATGTCAAATAGGTATTTAAAATTGACACTGATTGTCACTGTCTGACTGACAATATGCTGACAATATTCTATTCGACTGAGTGCGTTGTATGACAAAGATAGATTTGGAAAATATTACCACCGACATTGTGTTAATTTTATTCGAATCCTGAAAAAACCAATAAATATTTTTGAAAAATTTAAACGCAGAATGAAAGACTAAATTATTATCGAGGGCCGAAAATCCCTTAGAATAAATAAAAAGTTTCTTTTGAACGAGATATTTGAAATTAATAAGCACACTACATTTTCTCTTAGTTTTTCACCCCTGTAACTTATTAAAATAAACATTATAGAAGTTCTCAGGGATTTTCGGCCCTCGCTAATAACGTAATCTCTCATTCTGCGTTTAAATTTTTCAAAAACACTTATTAGTTTTCTCAGGATTCGAAAAAAATTAATCCCATTTGAATAGCATTGGAGCAGAAACTACGTACCCATCCCCTTAAATTGATTAATTACAAACTATCGTATTTTATCGTAGTTCTTTACGATTTAAAAAGATTATAATCCACTTAAGGGACGGCTCAGAAGAACGTACATAGTTAATGGATCTACAGTAAAGGCTAGAGGAGGATAAAGTAAAGAAGAGTTCTCAGAAGGAGGCAGGACGCGACGTAATCGCATGTGTCCATATCCCGAGGATATCCTACTGGACTTCGGGAAATCTCTCTAAGTTTTATCCTGTGTTTGTTTTTCTGGAAAAGGAACTTTACTCGCTTTCCGGAGGGTTTAAGGAGAATGGATTATTTTCGAAAAGTATACGTTTTTATTTGGTTAGGGAATATTCTTTTATATTTTCTAAAATATTTAGTTAAGTGGCTCGAAAAAAGATAATTTTTTGATTGACTGTTTTTTTAAGTAATAATAATCATTCATCAGTGTTCTACAAACATTGAAATCAATATAAAAATATTACACAAAGAAATAAATAGTTATTTTCCTAACAAGTGCAGAAAGTCATACTTTTCCGCACGCGACTGCAGTTTGCCGAACGACGCGAAGCGGAAGTTCGGCAAGCAGTCGAGTGCGGAAAAGAGACTTTCTGCAAGAGTTAGGAACAATATTTTTTCTACTAGTCTTTAAAAAATGACCAAATCTTAATCAATTAATTTAATTAATATGAAAATACATACACAAATACACACATTAATTCTTTGACAAGGTTGTCAAAACCAAACTTTCAATATAATTAGTTAGCATGACGACGATCTTGGTTTCCATGACGATGATTCAAAACGACTGTTATTGTCTACCGATTTGACTTTCGAATCATCATCATTCTCTTTGCTTTATCCCTATGCGGGGTCGGCTTCCCTAATTGCATTTTTTCACACAATTCTATCTTGGGTCATATCAATGTTAATCCCCTTTACCAACATGTCCTGCCTTATCGTCTCCCCAAGGTCTTCTTTGGTCTTCCTCTCCTACTCCTTCCAGGAATCTGCACTTCAGCTATTCTTCGTATTGGGTGATTAACGTCTTGACGTTGAACATGACCAAACCATCTTAACCTATGCTCTCTCATTTTGGCATCAATTGGTGCCACACCTAGACTTCCCCTAATATACTCATTTCTAATTTTATCCTTCTTTGTCACTCCACTCATCCATCTAAGCATTCTCATTTCCGCCACATGCATTCGTTGTTCCTCTTTCTTTTTCACTGCCCAACATTCAGTTCCGTGCATCATAGCCGGTCTTATGGCTGTTTTATAGAATTTTCCCTTCAGCTTCATTGGAATTTTTCTGTCACACAACACACCACTCGCTTCTTTCCACTTCATCCAACCGATTTGACTTTCGAATATTATGTCAAAATAACTTTATTTCATCGAATTGTCGCGTTAATTTCATTAAAACAGGAACAAAATAAGATACATTTGAAATAAAACAGTAAATAATATCTAAATATTAGTTTATTGCATATATTATAATTATCTTAAGGCCATATTAAAATATCTAAACGCGTGCGAAAAAGTAAACCGCGTGCGTAAAAGTAAAACGCGTGCGGAAAAGTAAAACGCGTGCGGAAAAGTAAAACTTTCTAAACTAAAACGCGTGCGCGATAGTAGACATTTTTGCACGCTCGTAGAAAAAAATGTTTTTGGGAAAACAACATTTCAATCGCAATAATACTTAACAATAATAATTCGCAAATACTTTACGGCCATCCCTACTTTTTCTGTCTTTACACGGGCAAATTACGTGTAGTAAAATTCACACTTTTATGGATATGTATATGTAAACATTACTAGAATGTCATTCTACTTGAAAATGTCATGATTAACTTTAAAAAGATGGCTGTTATTTGTATAATTGCAAATTATTAATTCAGTTAATAAATGTGATAATTTTTTCACTAACTATGTATTCAGTGATTGTAATAATTTATATGTACAACAAAAACTAATACTCAATCGAGAAAAGAGGAAAAGTGTTAAAGTGATTTTTTAATAATATATTGTTACTATGCAACGCTTACAATTTTGAACATCTTTAACAACGAAATACTTGGATTACAGAATATATTATTATCCTGATGTATTGTCTACTTGGATCTTCCACAAATAATACACAATAAATAACTTTTTATTAGCTTCACGTCTTAAATCAATTATTTATCAAATACACTATACGTATATCAATATTATTTAATCAACAACTCAAAATATTCCCGATGCCATGTCAAATATTTAAAATTGTTACTGATTGTCACTGTCTGACCGACAATATGCTGACAATATTATATTCGACTGAGTGCGTTGTAAGACAAAGATAGATTTCGAAAATATTACCATGGACATTGTGTTCATTTTTTTTTCGAATCCTGAAAAAACCAATAAATATTTTTGAAAAATTTAAACGCAGAATGAAAGACTAAATTATTACCGAGGGCCGAAAGTGCCTTAGAATAAATAAGAAGTTTATTTTGAATAAGATATTTGAAATTAAAAATCACACTAAATTTTCTCTTAGTTTTTCACCCCTGTAACTTATTAAAATAAACATTATTGAAGATCTTAGGGACTTTGGGCCCTCGCTAATAAGGTAATCTTTCATTCTGCGTTTAAATTTTTCAAAAATAATTATTAGTTTACTCAGGATTCGAAAAAAATGAATCCCCATTTGAATAGCATTGCAGCCGAAAATACGTACCCATCCCTTTAAACAGAGCACATAGATGAGCTGAAAATGTAATTTATAATTAAAAATGTAATTGTAATTTATAAGAAAAATGTATAAGGGAAAGTGGGGGAATGGTGCGCAGCGGGTAATCGTGCTCTGCATTATATTTCAAATTCCGTGGAAGATTTTAAGAACTAAACACTCCACAATTCCTACACCTTTTGGATGATCTCGTGAACGGTTGACGCCATTATCTTCAGTCGAATGTTGCCCGTGGCCTAAGTGAGATCCGATTATTGAAAATCGCAAGAATTCTTTTAGTTTTTATGCTCCAAAAATTAAGACGTTAAGTTCGTAGGTTTTATTAAGTTGCTTTGAGCTTACTATTGATTTAAATCATGTTATTTTCCGTACATTTTGGTGCATATGTTGGTTTATATGGTTTAGTATATAACAAAATCCTCTGTATGCAATGGCCAAGAAGGCCATCAAATTATTATAGAGGCGTAAAATCAACGTATTTGATGATCTACAAAATTTGATAAATAGATTTGAATTTTGTCTAAAATTAGATACTGTTTCCCTAATTATAAAGTGTTTAAGTTAAATTTGCCAGCAGGTTGCCTGAATGAGTCAGACATACGATATGACACAGAGGAAAAAAGAATGCTGCTAACAACAGCAGAGAAGAAAGCCCTTAAAAAATAGATGGTAAGACACTATGGGACAGAGCTAGAAGTACAGAGATATGACGGAGAAGCAAGATGGAGAACGAGCATTAATAACTGGGTAAGAAACAGAAGAGTAGAAAAGAACGACCACATAATACCGAATGACAACAAATAGAGTAGTCAGGACAGCGAGAGACGGTTCCCTAACAGGAAGACAATCAGTGGAAAGACTGCGAAAACGATGGAACCACAACTTACTGCAGGCACATTGAATAAACAGATACAGTCATGTCTACACAAAAAGAAGAAGATGAAGAAATTAAATATCCGTTTATTTTTGACTACACTTGGAAAAAAAGTTAAAAAAATGTAAAAACAGGAAAAAGCTACTATACTAATATCCGGTTAATATGTGAATTAAATTCGATAAAATTGCTTGTCGCATAAGTGCGATGCCACATTAAGGCGGATTTTCACAGATCCGATATCCGAAGACACGAAATACGAAATTTTTTCGTACGATTATATTTAATTGTCGTATCCAAAATTTTTTGACATTTGTGTCATATGTCAGATTATTCCATGGATTGATATTTGATAAAAATGTTTGCTGTTGGATATTGAACAGGAACAGATAGATAGTTTTATTTTGATTTTATTCTTATTCTTGTTTGGATCATCATGGATTCGTCAAATTATCTGTTTGAAGAGGATAAAAATGTGAGTTAATGTTAGAAGTACCATCATATCCATTTATAATTAACTGTTTTTAATGGGAATCATGGACGTTAAATGTAGAGACAATGAGACGACTTAACGCCTTTGAAATGTGGACCTATAGAAAAATTATGAGGGTTTCCTGGGTAGATAGAGTTACAAACAATGAAGTACTGAGAAGAATAGGTAAAGAAAAGGAAGTTGAACTTATAATTAAAGAAAAGAAGCTACAGTATCTCGGACATGTGATGCGGGGCGAGAAGTATGGCATCCTACGACTCATAATGCAGGGAAAGATAGATGGCAGAAGAAGCATCGGAAGAAGACGAATTTCATGGTTGAAGAACCTGAGAGAGTGGTTTGGATGCAGCTCGAAACAACTATTTAGAGCTACTGCCTCAAAAATTAAAATAGCTATGATGATTGCCAACCTCCGTAGCGGAGATGGCACCTGAAGAAGAAGAAGAATGGGAAATAAGCCACAATTTGACTAAAAAAAATAAGATCATTTTTTTTAGTAAAATTGTGGCTTATTTCCCATTAAAAATAGTTAATTACAAAAATGCCACAAGAAAATAGTTTCAGAACAACATCCATTTATAATTACGATTTTCTTGTTCCATTATAAATATATATCAAAAACATAAAGACTTCACAAAAGTAAGGTTAAAGTTCAAGACGTTCAAAATAGAATGTCAACAGTGTCAAAATTCATCCGATTTTCGTACAAAAGTTAAAATAATTTTAACTTCTTCCGATGACTTTTTAATTTCGTACGAAAACCCCAACTGTCACTTTTCAGCCAATGAAATTCTCTGAAATTTCTATCGTATCATCGTACCGTCGGACATCGGATCTGTGAAAATCCACCTTTATGCGTTTTGACCGGATGCGGTGAAAACGCATCCGTTTCCAACGCAACCGGACCGACCTGTCACACTATGCGTTTAGCCTGGTGCAGTTTGTAAGCGCGTACCGATGACTCAAAACGCATCCGTTTCCAACGCAACCGACCGATCTCTGTCACACTATGCGTTTTGACCGGATGCGGCGGAAACGCATCCGGTCGAAACGCATAATCTGACATCGGCCTAAGAGAGAAATCATTTTCTAATCACATAAACAATTAAATACTCAATAAAAGACTTCCCGACGCTCGCGTTGTAGCCTTTTAAAAAGCCAAATATTTATTCAGTGAATAAATTAGATTTCTTTGACTAATTCACAAATAGGATATAAGGTTTCGGCGATCGATAACGTACTTACAATAGCAAGAGATGTTTACTTATTTTTGGGGGTAATTTGCGTATAAGAAGAAGGGCTTCGTGGCATAAAGCGTGATAATAGGGAAGCTTTTATATACACGATGGATTTTATTGGGGCCCTTTAGCCCTATGGCGTTTTACTCTCTCTTTGCGTCTCCACTTCTTTTTCTACGCTGTTCAGTGCCCTTTGTACAAATAAAGCGATTTACTTTTACGGTATCACCATGTCGCCCTCAGTTAAAGTTAAAAATGTAACGTACCTATGTTGGTAGCTAGGCTGCAAACGCGTTTTATGTACACAGATTTAATTGAGTTTGCAATGCACTAGATATAGATCTAAAGCTGTTTATGAGTACGATAAAATACTTTGAAATAAACTTAAAAGGTGGCGCAAACGTTTTGCAGCACCAAAGAATTATGCTCATTTTGATAGTTGATTTTCTGGTGAACGGATTAACGGATTTCACTATTTTTTTTAATATTTTAAAATTTTTCTTTGGTGTTGACATTGTTGGCATGTTGGCTGAGCAAATATTTACTCAAACTCCTCATTTGAGCTTATACTGGGTAGAAGAAAGGAAATGCTTTCTTATGTTAAGTTTGAGACACACCCTGTAGGTATGACAAGGTACAAGGTTGGATGTACCGGGTGTCCCAATAAGAATGGCTCTCGGCCATATCTCAGGAACCGTTTATAGTACAGCTTTGAGAAAAAAATATGTTTAACAAAAGTTGCCTCGAGAAAAGCCTGGAAATTATTTTCATAATTGTAGGTCCACCGCTAGAGGTCGTAATTGAATATCAAAAATTAAAAATAAAAATTTTACAAAATTTGCCTGATGAAAGGGGACTGGAAATTCAATCATCGTATTCTTCATAAAATTCTGCGCATATTTGATGTCACAAGTTTAAGTCTACTTTTGAAAATAAGAGGTGGGGGTGAGTGGGAATCTTGTTATGAAAAAATGGCTGTAAGTCCGGTTCTGCTAAATATAATTTTGCAAACTTGATCTTGTTGAAAACAGCTCTTTTCGTCAATGTAAGAGTTATAATTTCGAAACAGCCTATTACGTAATATGCCAGCTAGGAGGCGTTATTTAATTATTTTCAGAAATCTAGTTTTCTTTGGAAAATATTAAATACAAGTATGCATTTTTAATCCTGTATTACAAAATAAGATCAAATTAGCAACAGAATAGCGAAAACCGCATGTCGATACCTTTTTTCTATCTCGAGATATCTTAACAAACGTGTCAATTTTAAACATAACTGTTACTCTCACCGGTAAACGAAGTTAAGGAAAGGTAGTGTGGTGTGGAAAAAACAAAGAAACATTTTCCAGATCGCAACATATATAATTAATTAAAACAACAATAAGACAAACAACACTATAAAATACAACAAAGAAATAAAAACAACTACTTAGTGACGACTTAAATGTTCAAATTGTTGCCCATCATTTTTTATTCAAGCATTTACTCTTTAAAGAGCAGTCTTAATTTATGCTCTCGAAATGTTTTGAATGGGGTTTCGTATTATGTGGATCATCTTTTCTCGAGTAGGCCTAGCTGCAAAAACAAGGTCTTTAATCCGTCCCCATACCTAAATAAAAGTGAAATGCCAAACCGTCCCCACATCAAACAGTTAAATCTGGTGATCAGATAACTGGACCCTTTCTTTTCGATAATGCTATTATTGGTGAACGCTATCTAATTTTTTTAAGGAATGAATTTCTTCTTCTTCTGTAAGATGTACCGCTAGCAGTTCATAGGTCCATGTTGTTTCAGAACGATGGTTGTCCCGCGCATTTTTCCAGAGTAGTAAGAGATTTTTTAGATGAGTCATTCGGTGATAGATGAATAGGACATGGAAGGCTATTTTTGGCTAGCCAGATCACCAGATTTAACTGTTTTAGACTTTTATTTATGGAGGCGGATTAAATACCTTGTTTTTGGCGCTAGGCCTGCCTACTACTCGAGAAAACATGATTCAGAGAGTAGGAAAAGCCATGCAAAGCATTGCGAGAGCAAAAATTGAGACTGTTGTTCAATATACTCTTAAAGAGTAAATACTTGCGTCGAAAATTATGGGCTATAATTTGAACATTTAAGTCGTCACTAAGTAGTTGTTTTTATTTCTTTGGTATATTTTATAGTGTTGTTTGTCCTATTGTTGTTTTAATTAATATACGTTGACATTTAAAAAATGTTTCTTTGTTTTTTCCACAGCACACTACCTTTCCTTAACTTCGTTTACCGGTGACAGTAACAGTTATGTTTAAAATTGACACGTTTGTTAAGATATCTCGAGATAGAAAAAAGGTATCGACATGCGGTTTTCGCTATTCTGTTGCTAATTTGATCTTATTTTGTAATACAAGATTAAAAATGCATACTTCTATTTAATATTTTCCAAAGAAAACTAGATTTCTGAAAATAATTAAACAACGCCTCCTAGCTGGCATATTACTTTATAGGCTGTTTCGAAATTATAACTCTTACATTGACGAAAAGAGCTGGTCTTAACAAGACGAAGTTTGCAAAATTCGATTTAGTAGAACCGGACTTAGCCATTTTTTAATAACAAGGTTCCCACTCACCCCAACCTCTTATTTGCAAAGGTCGACTTAAACTTGTAAAATCAAATATGCGCAGAATTTTACGAAGAATACGATGATTGGATTTCCAGTGCCCTTTCGTTAGGCAAATTTTGTAAAATTTTGATTTTTTAATTTTTGATATTCAATTACGCCCTTTGGCGGTGAACCTACAATTATGAAAATAATTTTCAGGCTTTTCTCGAGGCAACTTGTACTATAAACGGTTCCTGAGATATGGCCGAGAGCCATTCTTATTGGGACACCCGGTACATTGATATCGTGATATAATCTTAAGCTTTGTGAACAGTATTTTAATTTATTTTCGCTGATATCTTGAAAAACAAAGAAAGTAGACGGTTTTAATCTTTAAAATGTATTTTAACTGAGACAATACTAAATTAACAATAAAATCTAAAAACGGTTAACAAAACTTTAAAACAGAAAGAAACATAACGTTAACTAATATCGCGTGTTTCCCCCTCTACTTCTAATAACTGTTCTGATCGACGCTTAAGAGTTATTCGTCGACTGGGTGAGCGGTATGCACAGTGCAATAGGCGAGATTGTTTAATGGAGGCTCTGTGATGCTTCGGGGTGGAATTTCCTTGACAACAAGAATGGATTTGATATCTTTACGTGTAGGTTCTTTAGCGAAAATAGACTCTCTTTAAGACTGTGTCACTTCTTTCTTGGATCCCTGCAAGATATAGAAACTAGAGTTATGATTATCTAAGACTCCGTAGACCAGCAATTAAATAGCCCGCTTAATATCCAGCATGACTAGGCGACGCGACGCGCGATCTTATCATCCGTTCATTTTATTTTAATCCCTCTCGGATGTCGGATACACATACTACAAATTTTTTGCGTTGCTTCTTGTTGGGTTATTTTTATTGCTCATTTTCCAAGTTTATTTATTTATTTGGCATGGGCGGCATTTGGAAAACTAAGCTACATCCTTAAAAACAAAAGATATCCACAACATCTTAAGACCAATGTATACAATCAATGCGTACTCCTACTCCCTGTTCTCACTTAAGTTCCCAAATGTGGACGTTTACGAAATCAAACATGGATGTTCGAGCCATTTTAAATATGTTAAGTGTTGCTTGTTTTGTGTGCACCCTGTATACCAAAATGTTAGTTATTGAGAATTGTTAAAATATCTTATTTCCGAGGAAGACAAATCCAAAGACACAAAAATTATAATAAATATATAATACATTTACTAAAAACACTAATATATTCTTTTCACACCTTTTCTTGCACTGATATATATTTATACATAACTTGAAAGATTCAGCAACTAAACGCCATACTGTCTGTGTGCGCATGCGCGCAGTATTATGAAATTTTACTCTCAATTGCGCCTAAAGAAGTATAACTTCAAAAAATCATCGATGACCTTATCACGCCCAAATCGATGACGTCACTATAATGGGATATGGGATATACGTCAAAAACTAATAATTTCTTCTTCTTCTTCTTCTTCTTCTTTTATATAGGCAGTACTGCCTGTTTTTCTTCAACGGTGCCTTTCATTCTGCCCCTAAGTTGTCATTCCATCTTTTCCTTGGGCGTCCTATACTTCTCCTGCCTAACGGTGACTTGTCCCTGGCTATTCTTACTATCCTTGATTCAGACATCCTGCTTATGTGCTCATTCCACTCTTCTTTTCTGTTTTTTACCCAGGTATTTATATTGTCTACTCCACATATGCGTCTGATTTCCTCACTTCTTACCCTATCCTGTAGTCCTTTTCCAGCAATCCTTCTTAAGATCTTCATTTCGTTGGTTTCCAGATGTCTTCGTGTTTTGCTTGTATCTGGTCTTGTTTCGGCCGTGTAAGTCATAACTGGCCTAATAACTGACTTATATATTCGGGCCTTTGTTTCCAATCTTAGGTGTTTGTTTTTCCAAATTGTGTCGTTTAGGCATCCGGCCGTTCTACGGGCTTTCATTATTTGGTCTTTTACCTCTTCTTCGATATTGTTGTCGGCTAATAGATTAATTCCCAGATATTTGAAAGTCATTACTTGTTGTATAATTTGATTGTCTAACTCCAATTTGCATCTTATTGGTTCTTTGGCAATTACTAAGCTTTTTGTTTTTTGGACTGATATTTTCATATTCATTTCTTTTGCGTTAATGTTGAACTCGTGCAATAATCTTTGTAGGTCGTCTTCGCACTCTGCTACTAACACGGTGTCATCAGCGTAACAGAGTATTTTTATCTCTCTATTGCCCATTTTGTACCCTCTATTTTCTTCACTTGTTTTATTATTGCATCCAATATTATGTTAAACAGTAGAGGGCTTAGTGAATCTCCTTGCCGGATTCCTGTGTTTGTTTCTATGGGTTCTGTTATTATTCCATTGACTTTCATCTCTATTTTATTTCTTACATATATGTTTTCTATCAGTTTTATGATATCCAGTGGTAAATTTTTCTCATATAGAAGGTGTATCACATCTTTTAATTGGATTCTATCAAACGCTTTCTCTAGGTCTATGAAACAGAAAAAGGCTGGTTTGTTATATTCTAATGATTTCTCCGCTATTTGCCTTATCACAAAAACTGCATCTTTACATGATCTTCCACTTCTAAATCCTTGTTGTTCATCCGATATATTTATGCACGCCATTATTTTCTCCATAAGTATTTTTGTTGTGAGTTTCAGTATAGTGCTCAGTAAATTTATCCCTCTATAGTTACTGGGGTCTGCCCTATCACCTTTCTTAAATAACGCTATCATTTGAGTGGTTCTCCATTCTTCTGGAATTCTTCCTGTATTTATTATTTTACTTATAATGATATTCAGTTCTTTGTGAAGTCTATCTCCTCCGTACTTTAAAAGTTCATTAGCTATTCCATCTTTCCCAGGAGCTTTTCGATTTTTCATCTTTTTTAAGGCGTTCTTTATATCTTCCTCTTTAATTTCTGTTTTCTCATCCGATTCTAATCGTGGTGTTTCCAGTTCTTTGTGATTAGCTGTTTGATAAAGGTTTTTTAGGTAAGTTGTCCATGTATTTGTATCAATATGTTTTACTTCTATCAATTCCTTCATCTCTGCTCTTTGACCTCTTATTTTCCACATGACCCTAGTTATTGCGGATTTTACGAGTGTTTATATTTTATTAATAACATTTTAATTTTTAACGTTAATAAGTAAAAGAACATTGGCTCATTGAAAGCTGTTAGCAGCGAGTTATCGTCAGCAATGATTCCAGTGGCGTATCAACCGAGCAGGTAACATGAACAACTTTTCAACAGGCTTTTATTCCCAACCAAATTATGAACAAAATGTAAAAACCATGGCTCCAATGATCCAAAATCCTATACAAATTCCCACTTGTTCCCAACAACCTAATGATTCACTACAAATAAACCAAACAAATGAACAAACAGCCAGTATTGAAGAACAGCAATGGAATGAGGTTACCGGAAAAAGATTAAGAAGCAGTCCAGAAATGCCTAGAAGTAACAAAAGACAAACAAAACTTGGTGAGTACTGGTTAAGTAAACCTATAACAACACAAAATCAATTTGAAGCACTAAGTTCAATAGATGAAAGTGACAATTTGGAAGACACAGTTAAAAATACAGATGCAAAACCAAAACCACCTCCAATATTTGTATCAGGCGTGCAGATCTGCAAGCCTCTTATCGATCTATTGCAACAAGTAGCAGAAAATGATTTTATCACTAAAGCTATCAACAGCGAACAAATAAAAATTCAACCAAAATCAGACAAAGCATACACCGCCATAATAAATGCTCTAAAAACAAAAAACACGGACTTCCACACTTATAAACCTAAAAGTGAAAGACACTACCGAGTGGTTCTTAAAGGCATGCACCCCACGACAAATTTAGAAGAGATAAAAGAAGATCTTAAAACCAAAAACCATAATGTTATAAATATATGGAATATACTACACAACCAAACTAAAAAATCGCTGCCTATGTTCTACATTGATCTAGAAACAAAAGATAATAACAAGGACATCTATAACATTAAACAAGTAATGCATTCCATAGTAGAATTCGAAGCACCGCATGTCAAGAGAATAATTCCGCAATGTAGTAGATGTCAAAAATACAACCACACAAAAAACTTCTGCAATAAACAACCGTGCTGTGTCAAATGCGCAGAACCTCATTACACTAAAGAATGTCCAAGGAAAACCAGAGACAGTAATGTTAAATGTGCTAACTGTGGTGAAAATCACCCCGCAAATTATAGAGGGTGTGAAGTTCACAAACAATTACAAAAACTTAAATTCCCTAACTTGAGACGACACAACGCGAGGACAAACCAAGATAGTACTACAACAGTCAACTATGTGCAACCTGGAATAACATACGCACAAGCAACGCAAGCAGTTAACCAGCAAGCCTCCAACCAAACTACTACACAACATATACCAAATCAAACTAATAACCACACAGACATGTCAGAACTGAAAGACATGTTAAAAAAACTGACGGAACAAATGAGCACTATGCTCAACCTCCTGACCATGATTCTCAACCAGAAATGACTCAGTTACTAAAGCTAGTATTATGGAACGCCAATGGCTTAAGTCAACATGTAGAAGAATTAAAACTATTTATTAACACACAAAAAATTGACATAATGCTGATTACAGAAACTCATTTTACATCCAAAAACCACATCAATATTCCACGATTTACAACTTATCATACGCAACATCCCAACGAAAAAGCACATGGAGGCACTGCAATAATAGTTAGTAATAAACTAAAGCACTACGAAATACAAAAACATGAATGCGACTATCTACAGGCCACCAGCATTGTTGTGGAAGATCAACTAGGCCCACTAACAGTATCAGCTATATACTGTCCGCCAAAGCACAATAACAAAACGGAACAGTTTGAAAATTTCTTTAAAACATTAGGAAATAGATTTATAGCAGGAGGAGATTTTAATTCTAAGCATACTACCTGGGGATCCAGAATTATTACCACAAAAGGCAGAGAACTTCTTAAAGCTATAAATGCGACCAATGCAAATTACCTCACCACAAGGGAACCAACTTACTGGCCTACCGACAATGCAAAAATACCTGATCTACTCGACTTTTACATTGTTAAAGGAATTAATGTTAAATTGGCAAAAGTAGAATCTTGTTACGATCTACCCTCTGACCACTCTAGCGTAATCGCGACATGGTATGCACAAATAACAAACAGTACTAAACAACCATCACTATACAGTAACAAAACAGACTGGAGCATTTTCAAGACTAAACTAGATGAACTAATTGACATAAACATCCCATTGAAAACAGAAAGTGACATCTACGCAGCAGTAGAAAATCTTCAGAAATCTATACAAGAAGCTGCTTGGTATGCTACCCCTGACTGCTACCAAACAGAATTGAAAGAGAATTGCCCAACTGTAATAAAGGAAATGATTGCTAGAAAGAGAAAAATAAAGGAAGAGTGGCGAAGAAAAAGAACACATGAGAACAAGGCGAAATTAAATAAAATCACCAAGGAAATTAAACTACAATTGCATAATATCAAAAATAACAAAATACAAGAATATCTTACAGGTTTATCAGCAAACGCAGATAGTGAATATACCCTTTGGAAGGCCACGAGAAAAATCAAACACCCGAAACAACAAATACCACCAATACGAAACCAAGAGGGAAACTGGTGTAGAAATAATAAAGAAAAAGCCGAAGCATTTGCAAATCACCTCACTAATGTATTCCAGCCACATCCCATGGAAGATGGTGACACAGAGGAAGAAATAAATGACTTCCTGGAATCGCCCTACCAGATGGATTTACCTATACAAAAAATCACCACTAAAGAAGTTAGAAATATGATCCAGCATGAAATCAGTCCAAAAAAAGCTCCAGGGTATGACCTGATCAACGGGAAAGTACTGCAGCAATTGACATGCAAAGGTCTGAAAATGATAACGCAAGTATTTAATGCAATATTTAGGCTAGGTTACTACCCAGAACAATGGAAAGTTGCTCAAATTATTCTCATACCTAAGCCAGGGAAAAATAAAACTCAGGTGACTTCATACAGACCAATAAGCCTGCTACCTGTTCTATCAAAAATTTTGGAAAAACGTCTCCTTAAACAATTATCCCCAGTTATAGAAGAAAGGAAACTAATTCCCCAACACCAATTTGGGTTCAGAACACAACACGGAACGATAGAACAGGTACATAGACTGGTAAAACACATCAGAAGTGATCTAGAAAATAAAAGGTATTGTTCTGCTGCATTCCTGGACATTGGTCAGGCCTTCGACAAGGTATGGCATGCTGGTATGCTCTTTAAACTAAAGAAAAACCTTCCTCATCCTTTTTATCAAATCCTAAAAAGCTATATTTCCAACCGACATTTCCTAGTCAAGCAGGATAATGAATACACAAGCCTAAGACCAATAAAAGCCGGAGTGCCACAAGGAAGTGTCTTGGGACCGATATTGTACTTGCTCTACACTGCTGACCTACCCACAAGTAACAAAACAACGTGTGCAACTTTTGCTGATGACACTGCTGTACTAGCCTCTCACCATGATCCAAATACAGCATCCAGAACCCTTCAGAAAGACCTTAATAATATACAAATATGGCTTAAAAAATGGAAGATAAAGGCGAATGAGAGTAAATCCATCCACGTAACCTTCACCATGAGAAGACAAACATGTCCATCTGTAACACTAAATGAAACTCAACTCCCACAAACCGATACTGTCAAGTACCTAGGAATCCATCTTGATAGGAGATTAACTTGGCAAAAACACATTTTTACAAAAAGAAAACAACTAGGAATAAAATTTCGAGAAATGTACTGGATCATCGGTCGTAAATCTCAACTATCACTTGAAAACAAACTGCTGATATATAAAACTATATTAAAACCAGTGTGGACCTATGGTATCCAACTTTGGGGGACAGCCAGTCAAACTAACCTAGAAATATTGCAGAGATTCCAAAACAAAGTCCTTAGAACAATGCTGAATGCCCCTTGGTACGTGCCAAACTATGTGATAGAGCAAGACCTCAATGTGCCATCCATAAAAACAGTAATAACGGAATATTACAAAAAATATTCCAAGAGACTAGAATCTCATCCAAATGAGTTAGCCAGCAACCTTACTGATGACCACAATGATGTACGACGCCTGAAGAGATTCAAAGTAGTGGATCTAGCAAGAAGATTCGAATAATCTGTGATAACTAAACTTATTTTAATTTGTTTTAATTTAATTTATGTAAAGAGGGTGATCACTGGATCTCCCTCTACAGGTCAAAATTTTCAATTTTTGTCAAATAATTTACCTATTGTTCTCAGTTGAGGACAGATTGTAAATATTACAACATTAAATAAAAAAAAAAAAAAAAAAAATTTTCCACATTTCCCTTTGCATCCCATAAAAGTCGTGCTCCATCTCTTTTGAAAATGCTTCCCAATGTTCTGTTTTCTTCCTTCTTACTATTGAGTTTAATTCATTTCGTACTCTTTTATATTCTTCATATGTTTGTCTCGTTCTTTTGGACTTGTATTCTAGGTAGATTTTCTTTTTTTCTTGGCATTTTATTTTTATTTCTTCACAGAACCATGGAGTTCTCCTTTTCTTTCGTATATGTTTACTTATCTTACGTTCTCCAAGTGCTTCCGTTGCTGCCATTTTGATATTATCTCTGATCTTCCTCCAACTTTCTTCTATGTCTTCATCCGGTGTAATGTAGTTTTCATTCAGTACTTTTTGCAATCTTCTCTGGTATAGATCTCGTGTTGACAAGTCTCGTAGCTGTTCTACCTTTATTCTTGTCTCACATTTAACAGGGTCTTCTTTCCTGTTTCTTTGTAGCTCTATTCTGATTTTTCCAAGTACTAGGTTGTGATCGCTTCCAATATTAGCTGCACTTAAACATCGTATGTCTAGTACTTGAGAGTGGTGGATGTTTCTGCTGTCAATATATAATCAATAACGGATCTGTGTCGTCTTGTATTTTGGAATGTATATTTTTGTTGATCTTTGTGTCTGAAGAACGTATTGTTTATTCGAAATTCGTTCTGAGAGCAAAAGTTAATAAGTAGTTCCCCATTTTCATTTTTGTTGTCTTCATTGAATCGTTGCTTTATTCCTGGTATAATTATGTTACCGACTCTTGCGTTCATGTCTCCTAAAATGTATATTATCTCATTGGCTGGTATTTCGTCGACTGTTTGTTGAAGCTCGTTATAAAAGTGGACTCTGTCGACTTCAGGTTTGCAGTTTTCTGGGCTATAAACTCCTATGATATTTATTTTTTGCTTCTCTAATTTGATCTTAGTAACTACGATTCTTTCTGATATATATTGACATTCATATATGTTATCTGCCCATTTTTTGTGTATCATTAAGGCCACGCCTTCTTTGGCTCTCATATTTTTTGGTACACCACTATCGATCAAGAAGTATTCCCCAAGCCACATCTGTCCTTTTCCTTTCTTTTTTGTTTCCTGGATCGCGCATATCTCTATATTATTTTCTCTCAGTTCCTTTTCTAACTCCTGGTCTCTGTTGTTCAATGATTTTATATTCCATGTTGCAATTCTGAGTATATCCTTCCTATTCTTTGTCCTGATTCTCGCCGTTTTCGTCATCTGTGTATCCGTCCTGTTCCGAGGCATCCCGTTGGTTCTTTGAGCATTGCTTCATTTTACGATAGGTAGGTTGCTAACCTCGCCTATTAACCCTCCACTTTTATCCGGGCTTGGGACCGGCTGTGATGACTACCAAGCTACTCGATGCACCTGATAGTTATCCCAGGCAGTGTTAACTAATAATTTAAAAATAAAAATCGACCTGTCAGAGCTTTAACTCTAAAAATAATGAGGTCATAACAGACCGTTTCCACACTTTATGAATGCACTGTATATTCTTCGAGTAAGGCAAAATATATTTTAGATTAAAAGTAGCTTCTGCATGTATTTAATTATAGAAAAGAAACTTTATCACCATTCATTGTTAACAAGAACCAATTCTAATTCTTACACCCTTGAATACACAATATGAAATGTTAGTGTTAAATCAATAAGCAGAAGCCGCCTCTGCCTTCCAATAGATTTAACGACCACCCATTGGCAAATCCTTTCAGACCCGCCCTTGTGAACGTGGAAGCCGATTCATGATTTCTTTGGCGGTTTACAGAGACAATGTACGCATTAAGAATTGACAGGAAGGGGACTTCTTGATGACCTTATTTCTGAAGTTTAAGTGCTTTTTCTGCTCTGTGAGAGCTTTTTTCAGTCAATAATACAGTTGGCTGTAAGCAATTTCCTTCGAACTTTTAACAATTTTACAATATTTGTCTGTGGTTACGATTGAAATGGATAGCTACTTATTGAAACGTTCGATATTGGTTAATCTTTTAACAAAAACGCAGGTGTAAGAGATTTTTAGGTTGAGTTGTTTACACACACATACTTACATGTTTGAAATTTGCCGACAATATTGTAAGCGTAATTTGGTGAAAGGAACAAGTTAATCATGGAAATCGGCATCGTTTTAAGAAAAACTGAATTTGTAAAATCTCTTTCGCAAATTTAACTTAAGGATTACCTACCTGCTGAAAATACTTCTGAGCATGAGAGTAAAAATCAGGTATCTTTTATTGAAACTAAAGAAATAAAAATTTTTTGGAGAAGATCTGCACAATGTCTTCCTGAGCTTCATTCTCTGGGCACCTTTTATTTACTGCTTTTTAAGAAGATAAGGAAAGACTAAAGACAGTACCAACTAGAAATAAGAATAAGTTCCACTTTTTGGAAATAAATTAAAATAAAGATGTAAGTAAGCAATGACACTCCATAAAAAGGACTATTAGCTACAGAAGCAGCAGAAAAATCTATCGGAAGAAAGAAGAGGACATAGAGGAAAAAGTTCAACTAAGAATGCGAAAGAGCGCTAAAAGAGATTATCTGTCGAACCCATTAGACGAAAAACGTATACGATTCAACAGAAAGCGAGCCGCAGTGAGAAGAACACCAAGGCAAAAAAGAGACATTATCTACAACAACAAATTGATAAGGTAGACGGAGAACATAGACACAATCAAAGTAAAACATTCTACAGAAAAGTAAGACAACATAATAGAGGCTCCTATATAACGCTTCCAATTATGTGAGAGACAAGAAAGAAGACATGCTCACCACTGAAAATAAAATAGTAGAAAGATGGGATGAATATTTCGAAGAGCTCCTAAGCATCCAAAAGTTTTCTCAAGAAAACGATGAAAACATTAAAAATGTTAGAAACAACGGAAAAAATGGGTATAAAACAGTCGAATTAGAAATACCCCCACCAAGCCAAAAGAAATTAGAAATGCCAAAAAACACTTAAAAACAATAAAGCACCTTGTTTGGACAATATTGATGCCAAGTTACTTAAAAAAGGCAGTTATGAAATCATAAGCAAAATCCATCAATTAATAGAAAAGGCCTGGCAACAAGAATCATTACTATACATAATAAAATATTGGATTCAGTATTACTACAAAGATTGCTACCATACGCCGAAGAAATAGTTGGTGACTACCAGTGTGGTTTCAGGCCTGGAAGATCGACTACTGTCAAATATTTATGAATTATTAGACAAATGCTTGAAAAGTACATATTAGCATTGTAATCAAGACGTCCAGATCTTTATATATTTCATACAGGCTTATAATTCAATTAATTGTCTAACACTATGGAATGCAATGATTGAGCTGGGCATACCCAAGAAACTAGCTGAGCTAACGCAAATATGTGTAGGTAACTTTTTGCGAAAGTTAGAATAGATAGACCCAAACATTAAATGCTTACTATGTTAATTCTAGACGAAAACAGGGAGATCCGCTTTCTCCATTGGTGTTTAATCGGGCCTTAGAATATATCATGCGAGAAATTTATCCAAAAATCAAACCAGAGCTGGCAGCTTGGAGAACAAAGATCGTACTTGCCTTTGCCGATGACCTATCGATGGAAGAGTAACATGGACGCTGACAAAAAGAGAAATAAACAAATTGGAAATAAACTGGTGCTTGGTTTGCAAATAAACAAATCTTGCAGATATAGCGTGACAAATGAATGGAGGCCCAGGTACAACAACGAGTTGGATGGGCAGGATATGTGATACGTAGTCAGGCCCGGCCCCAGGGGTGGGCGAACTGAGCGGCTACCCAGGGCGGCTAATTTAGGGGCCGCAAATTTTAGAGGACAGCCAATTTTTGAAATTTAAGAAATAATAAATTGTTTTTAGTATTATAAAAAATTAATATTATGAACAAGAGCGACAAAACCAAAGACAGTTACCTAGGACTATCATCATCATCCACATCTGCTGCCGCCCCCTCTCAGTCCAACGACAGTCATGTAGGACAATCATCAGCATCTACGTCAGCTACTGATGAGACTACTACTGTCACAGGTAACAATGTTATTATTTATTATGATCCAGCAAAGTGGCCCAATAAAATTAATGATTTTGTTAGAACAACTTTGGTAACAAGATGCTCCGCCAAAATTATCCATTGCAGAGGCTCAGTTGTGCCCGAAAGATAATTCAGATTTCTAGATAGATGCCCGTAGATTTAGAACTAACTACTACAGTTACAAAATGTGCAATGGTGAAACTCTTGAGAGAAAGTGGTTAATTTATTGTAAGACAAATAATTCTGTGTATTGGTTTTTCTGTAAAATATTTTCCAATGTCAAAATTAAATTTAGTGAAAATTGATATAATAATTGGAAACATATGGCTGACTTTGTCCAGCCACGCTGTCTCCGGTTCATCGACAGTCACAGCGACACTGGGTAGAACTAGCAATTAGACAAGAATCGGACAAAACCATAGACGAAGAAACACAAAAAGTTATGTAGAATGACTTATATCAATATCACAGTTCCTAGCACAACATTGTCTTCCATTGGGAAGCGATTCTGATAAACTTTTTCATCACAACAATGGTAATTTTTTAAAGCTGGAAAATTTGATTCTGTTTTACAAGAGCAGATTAGGAGAACAACGAATGGTAGTAACAATCAGCATCACTACTTGGGGAAACGTATTTAAAACGAAATTATTCAGCTCCTCTATGACCAAATCAAAAATAAAATTTTAAACTTTTTGAAATCAGCAAAGTATTATAACATAACTTTAGATTGTACATCCTGATATTTCTGGAGTGGAGCAGATGACTATTGTTGTACGTTTTGTCGATTTAGGTTCTTGTTGTTCACAAAGTGTAAAAATTGCAGAACATTTTCTTAGACTTGTGCCTACACTGGCAACCACTGGCTTGGGACTTACAGAAGATATTTTGCAAAAACTGAATGAACTGGGAATACCTTTGGAAGATATGAGAGGACAAGGGTATGATAATGGGGCAAACATGAAAGGGAAGAACTTGTGAGTTCAAAATAAAAGTTTGAAAATGAATCCTAGATGATTTTTTGTCATTCACTCAATTTAGTCGTGAACGATGTTGCTAAAGCCTCACAGTTTGCAGTTTCTTTCTTTTCCTTAGTGACAGAAATTTACAACTTTTTCTTAGCATCTATTTATCGTTGAGCTGTACTGAAAAATAATATTTCTAGCCTAAAATTGAAACCTTTCTTCTAAACTAGATGGGAAAGTAGAATTGATGCCATTACTCCCATCAGATATCAAATTGAAGAAATCTACAATGCTTTTGTAGAAATGACTATCAATAAAAACAACGATAAAATGGTTGCTCATGAGGCAAGCTGTTTGGCAAATCAAATTCGTGATTTTACTTTTCTTTGCTCTGTGGTAATATGGCATGACATTTTACTTCACAACAACGTAGTCAGCAAATCACTGCAAAGTATTGATATGGGAGTGTATCAAGCTGTTTATTAGAAATCTAAGTTTATTAGAAAAAACGGAAATCCATTTTAGGTCTCTCAGAAGTGATTTTAAATTCCAGGGATATTTGACAGACACAAAAGAGGTATCATCAAAGTTAGAAATCGAGAATCCGAAAATCGGAGTCACAGTAATAAGAGAAAAGTGAAAAATGATATTAAGTTGACTTCTATTTAAAAATTATAGACACAACCGTTAATGCATTAAGTGATAGATTTTAGCAAATTAAGAGCGATGGTGAAATTTTTGAGTTTTTGGGTCTACCAAGGGGGGGCGGCAGTCGCCGATCTTGCCCAGGGCGGCAAATTTCCTAGGGCCAGGCCTGTACGTAGTAACGACAATCGCCTTATAAACAATGTGTTTTAGGAAAGAGCAGATGGGAGAAGGTCTGTAGGACAACCTAGGAAAAGGTGGAAATATGCAGTCAGAGAGAATCTGGAGATAATATAAGTGAAACAATGGGAAATAGTGACACAGGACCGACAAACATGGAAGGCAATAGTAAACGCGGCAAAGACTCACGAAGAGTTGTAACGCCATTGACGATGCTGATGATGAAATATTTTTAAAATAAATCCTCTCACATTATGGCCAAGGTAAATGATCTAGAACTAATTACTTGTACTTACATCAGACAAGCTAGGAGAAATGTACACAACTTTCTCAATTGCCTAAAAAAATATGGGCCTAAAAAATAACGAAGTCCTAAAATTGATCACCAGTTCACTGGTTCACTTTGCTGTTGTGGAAACTCACATACATAGGCTCTCTAATGACCAATAACAACTCAATGAGAGAAACAATCAAACCAAGAAAAATTATATTTCAAACAAGTCCGATTTTGGGCTACGTATACCTACTCATGAAAAGTAGGAACTTAATCCAAAAAACAAAAATTCATAATATGCTAAAACCTTATAACGCTGGTACTGTGACTATAATAAAATTTTATCGCCCAGAGTACGCCAATGAGTTAAGTAAAACGTGTTTTTTTACTGTCTCGGACGATAAAAAAGTGGGAACGAAAAGCCTAGTTCATTATTCTTGGAGCGTTGATCGAAGAATAATAAACAACAGCGAGGTATAAGAGGTGAGTTATCCCGACTATTTTCCGCCGTCGTTTTGGTGTGTTGAACGAATCCGACGGTTTTCCTTTTACCTATCCTTTTATGAGCGTTGATCGTATTTCCCTACATGTCTTTTTCGCTGGCGAGCTGCGCGAGCTTTCCTCTCCTTATATACCCGTTTCATATTAATAAATGTAAATATTCCTAATCCACGTGATCGTCGGTAGTATTCATTCATGTACCAGATATCGTCACATCAACCCGAACCTAATGTTCGATACGTAGGTTTAAAATATATTTTATTAACGAAATTAACGAGTAGTAATTAAGACTAATTATCTTATCATTTGAAGAGTACAGGGGAAAAACAAGGAATGTCACATTTTATACATATTGAGAAAACACCAATAAAGGTTTAATTCTTATGATATCTAAAAACTACTTAGGAGATTCTTATCAGAATTCTAGCAATTATTAGTTTATAATCTTAATATAATATTAATCTATATTAACTTATTAATTTAATAATGCATCAAAAATTTGCTAACATTCCTTATGTCCAGTGGCGTGCGGACAATCCTGGTCGTTCGAACTGGATAGTCTAGTCGATAGTACTCAGTTTTTGCTACCACATGGCGAGAAAAGCCAAAATTCATGAAAAAGTGACATTCCTTGTTTTTCCCCTGTACTCTTCATTTGTAATGTTTTGATTCTAAATAAATATCTTAAAAAGCGAACCTTCTGTCTTCGGATGAATTTTTGTTACCCTGGAGCAACAAACAAGTCCAGAAGGCAAGTTTTCAAACGGCGACAGTTCAAGGACAATTGAAATTACTTGTAAGACAAAAAAAATGTAATTATAGATAGGGTAATCCATTTAAAAAAAAATGCAATTAAAAACGGTTTTTATGTACCAGTAGTTTTCGCTTTTTTGTCTAATAAAAATACTGACACTTATTTCAATTCTTTTCGTATAATCGAGGAAAAATGTAGGTCGTTAAATTTAAAATTAATACAAAAAATATCATAATAAATTTTGAAAAGGGATTCACAATGCTGTGAAAGCATTGTGGCCTGAATAAAAAATAACTGGTTGTCGATTGTAATGTGTCAAGCTTGGTATCGCAAAATCCAAAGCTTAGGTTCAGTTTCTGAATATAATGATAAAAATTCCGATAATGGGAAATTTTTAAAATTATTTTTTGGATTAATTTTTTACAATCAACGAAAGTTGGAAGTTGAATTATTTGTGAAAATCTCGGATGACAAACGCGTAAAGAAGTTTACTGATTTCATAGTTGAAAACTATTTGGAAGAATCTAGGTTTTCCCCAGAAAGGGCCAGTACTACAAATAGTATGTGCCGCACTTGAAATGCATGCGCATCATTTCAGTGTGTTTTAAATTCTAGTTTTTACTACCCACATCCGAATATTTTCAACTTTTTAAATGTCATAATGGGTATTCAATCCAAAAATATGTGAAAATAAAAAGTGCGAATAACTCGTGTTACGAGAGCAATGTAGTTTAAATAAAATTAAAGAACTGCAAGGTAACAAATTACAGAATTAAGCGTTTATAACTCCCATTAGGTATAGTTATTATGTTATAGTATTAGGTCTATAAATAGGTATGGTAAATGTGAACGTATTTACTAAAAAGTATGTTATAGTTAGTTTAAAAAAAAGTTAATTATATTAAATAATGATTAAATAGAGTAAAAAATATTTGATTTTCGTGTTCTCTTAAAAAAATTTAATTCATGTTCTTAAATTTGACCCTCGAAGGATAAATACTACAGTGTTCGAGTGAAAGGAGCAGATCATTATCTGTTAACAACTATAAACCGTTTATCCCTTTTCGTAAAATCCGTGAATTGAAGGTCCCCGACCATTTGTGGGACCTTTAAGAAGCTCTTTTTCTTTAACATTTTATTAAAATACAGGGGCAATAAACAATAATCCAGACTCAAGACGTGGTCTGAAAGCAGGCGGCAGGTATCGACAGCATGCAAAACACAACGTGACACAACCGAATGCCGGCAATTGCAACAAGGGTTGTAAATGCAGGTTTTTACTACTGATCAACATTACCATTATAAAAATATACTCTAATCTCTTTATATAGAGAGAAATAATTAGGTCATTAGGTGAATGTATAATGTTAACATTGGTATCCGTTTGAAACTACATTCTACATTCTGTTAAAATTTTAAAGCAAATAATATATTTTCATTCTTCACATCTTTATTTATTTCAATGTACATTTTATTCGAAATTGTTTGGTTCAAATTATTACTACCAAAAAAGCAAGACCAGCAAGACTCTTGCAGCAAGAACAAGACCAAGAACAAGACCGGCTAGTGCAAGACCAAGACCAAGACCAAGCTTGCAAGAACAAGACCAAGACCAAGACTAGCCAGGTCTTGGTCTTGTTCTTGTTTTGCTCATCACTAATTCTGGCCTTTATGTTATTATCTTGGCCTTTATGTTAAATCTCTGTATATGTTCTCCATCTCTGTAAATCTCCAGGACCCGACAAGATTCCAAATAAAATGCTGAAATCCGGTGGAAACACATTAACTGAAAAACTAAAGAAATTTTCAAAAAATTTTTTCGGGACGTACAATACCTAGCGCACTAGCACAACGATCTTAATGTTTAAAAATGATGATAAAACGGTACCCGTTTACTACAGAGGGATAAACCTGCTTAGTACCGCTCTGAAATTGACCACAAAAGTCATAATCACCAAAATCACCAACGAAATAGATCTAGCAGATGGACAACAAGGCTTTAGATCCGGACGATCCTGTAACGATGCACTTTTTGTCGTCAGGAAGGTCATGAAAAAATCACTAGAATATAACGTCCCGGCTTACTGTTGCTTCATAGATCTACACAAGACATTCGACCGTGCAGAGCTAAATGACGTAATTCACCTGCTATATATAAACGAAACATACCGTCAGATATTATCAAGACTATCGAAAACAAATCCAAATGTTATATAAAACATTAAGTGTATTAATGTGTAGAGGTTAAGGTATCGTGGTTGCTGTTCTAGAAAAGTAGACTCAAGCATGACGTAAATGTTACTTCCTTTGTGTATTTGTTGTAATTTACGACATATCGGCAAACTCTAATCAACCGGAATACACGAAGTCAAAATTTTCCCGTTCAAATTTTGACAATCACTACCGAGAACAATTGCTTTGCAAAAACAAACGTGCGGAAGTCTAAAGCGAAAAAATCTTAGCATATATACGAGTGGAAACAATAGCTAGAGGGCAACTCGATCAATGCCTACTATACCACTGTGCGTCTACATTGGGGCGGGTATATACATAACTGTAATTAACCTTCCGTTGAATTTTTGATCCACTTGAAACAATGGTATGTTTTGAGACTAAACAAAATTAGCCCTCCCCGATGTTGATACGCGGTAATAGAATAATCTGGAAACGACGCTAAAACAAGCGCCGAACGCCGTCGACGCCGCCGTCGGTAGCGAATCGCGTTGGCCTGGCAAGCTAAACAACGAATGGGAAAATACTCCTGGCACGGCCAACTTAATTGAATTATAGCTGGCAATATATATACTGGGAAATGCTAAATAATAAAACAGGCATTGTGGGCTTTGATGGATTATTTCAAGCTAAAAAGTGTATTTGACTACATACTCGTATTCCTGTATGCGTATACTATGTACAGGTTCGGTTAAAATAATTGAAATGAAAAAAAAAATACAAATTGCATGCCATAGCTTTATAATACTTCCTGGTAAAAAAATAGAGAGATTTGTTAATAAAACATAATTGAGTTGCTGCAGTTCTGTATTTTATTTGTTGTTAGTATATATTAAAGGGGATTTATAAAGCATTTAACATAGTTATATTAAAATTTAAATGCCTAGATTTCAAACAAATTACTCTTTTATAACTGCATTCATACTACTTTTTAGAGCTTCACGATACGATGCAATATCGATACTTTTAAGTATTGAGTATTGTATTTTTTATGCCAATGAAGTATCGTATCGAGTATCGAAATCGGTAAGATTTTCTTATAAAAATATCGTATTGATATTGATTTCGATACGATATCGATACAATACTCGATAAAATATCGACATAAAAAGGATTATACATCTGAGCTGTGTAGGCCCTTTATGCCCACTTTTGCATGCTTGGAAAATGGATATTATTCTAAATATATTACGAATATTGCTTATAACTTACATGTATATTCTTATAAAGATTAAATATGGCTGAATGCTTTTTTGAAAGTCGACAAATATACTTACTAGTTACGTATTGTTTAAAAACTACTTTTGAAAATATAGGGAAATCCCCGGAGACATGGGTCTCTCCGGTGGTCCTGGTCAAGAAGAAAGATGGAACTACGAGGTTCTGTGTGGACTACCGTTTGTTGAATAATGTTACCAAGAAAGATAACGCTGACTTTGCTTTTGAGGAAACGAGTAACTTTCACTCACAGCAAATCAAATTCGTACTGGGTGACTTCAACTGTCACAGTGTCGCAAAAATCGCAATTCAGTATTTGTTAAAAATTATTTTTGAGTCATCATCACTTACTTCCATAATATTGCCACAAATGCCACATGATATAAACAGTGTAATCATAACAGACATTTACTCACTCTCAAGACTTTAAAGGTCATACACTCACGTGTCAAATATTATAACAGCTGATGCTTGGGTTGCAGATCACTTATACTTTTATGTAATAAATAATTATGATCTAAATACCTATTACATAAAATATAATCAAACAACTGTAGCGTTTTATTTTATATCGAGGCAAGCGTATCGACAATACGAGAGTATTGTATTCTAGTTAAAAAATTCTATTCAAACAATTTTCCCAACCCAAAATGGTGGATGTGTGAATTATTAGTAAGGGGATTTCTCCACATTCTCTATTTTATTTGATTGATTTCGTACGAGTGGTCGTTAAACCAATAATTTCTACATCTATAGTATTGTATTGATTTCAGATAATGAGTATCGTATCGACATTAATATTGCTAAGGTATGTATTGTATCGGTATCGTATTGTTTTTCGATACGATATCAATACAATATTAATATTTTTATCGAATATCGTGAAACTCTACTACTTTTTAACAAAATGAGAAGTACAAGATCCGAGAATCAAAAGACCTCTATCGTGGAATCAACCTCTGGTTACAACTTCAATCTGTACCTTCTACAATTTGCAAAGCAAGCAGACGACGAATAAAGAAGACGAAAGGGACTCTGCCATAAGCAATCTCCTTCCGCTCATTCATCTAGGTAAAAAATCCAACATAAGTTGTCACCATATGAGTTAACTTAGAAAATGAAAGAGAGTTAATGTGTCATTTCGGTTCAGAGGCGATCATCATTTCTTAGGTACGTTTCACCCTCTCAGAGATCTTCAGGGAGGAGAGGGACTATACGATCTACTCTGAATCGAAGTGAAAACAAACTGTCTTTCTAAGCAGCATTATAAAAATATTCGGTTGTCGGAAGCTGTAGCGACATCTGTTAACAAAATGAGAAGACCTCTACCGTGGAACCACCTCAATCTTCTACAATTTACAAGGCAAGCAGAGAAGCAGTCGATGAATAAAGCGAATACAGCGAAATGAAACATAAACTAACTTTGTGGCTTTCACTTTCTCATTTTACTCATATTGTGACATTGTGACTACCTACCTACACGGAATCAACTTACGCTGGAATTTTTACCTACATGAATGGACAGTAGGTGACTACATATTGTAGAGTCCCTTTCTTTCGCTTTATAAATTGTAAAAGGCACAAATTGAGGTTGTAACCAGAGTTTGGTTCCACGGTAGAGGCCTTTAGATTTTCGCATCTGGGACTTCTCATTTTGTTAATAGATCTCGCAACACCGTCCGAAAAGCAAATTATTTTTATAATCCTGCTTAAATAGACAGTTTGTTTTCATTTTGATTCAGAGTAGATCATATAGTCTCTCTGAAGATCCCTGAGAGGGTGGAACGTACGGAAGGGGATGATGGTCGCCTTTGAACCGAAATGGAACAAATTGTCTTTCATTTCATAAACATCTCATAACAACATTATATAACTTACAATTTGCTGATGACCAAGTCATCATAGCTAATAATAAAGACGATCTACAGTATATGGCAAGAAAACTAAAGAAGGAATATGAACTTGGAAATTAATATGAAAAAAACTAAATACCTACCCATAGGAGCTGAGTTATCCAATATCGAACTAGAGGATAATGAAGAAATCACATCCTGTAGTGAATACCTGGGAGTAATCTTCGATAGAACGGGAAAAGACGATGAGGAAATAAAAAAAAGGGTAACACAAGGTAGAAGAACAATTGGCTGCCTAAATGGAATACTTTGAAGCTCCGAAATAGGAATACAGCGAAAATACAATATCTATGAAACACTTATTAAAAGCAGCCTACTTTACGGAGCAGAAACTTGGAGAATAACCGAGAACAACAGGAAAAAATTAGAAGCTGTAGAAATGGATGTGTTTAGAAGATCGTTAGGTATATCCCGTAGGGAAAGAGTTCGAAATGAGGAAGTAAGACGACGAATTGGAATAGATGGTTACTTATACTGTCTTTCATATTACTTGTTCTCAATCCCTTTATGGTTTCCTGGATTTTGCAACAGTTTTGTCTACCTTTCATGTCGCTTCTTACTTGATCTTTCCTTTGTTTTCCTTGGACACCTTTCCATTCTGTCATTGTGTGACCATGTTCTAATTTTGGATTGTACTTCAAAGGAGATATTTGTGTACTTATCTATATTTTTCTAAAAGGTCCAGATTTTTATTATCCCTTTCAGATATACGTTTGTTTGTTCCACTTTTTTCCAGAATCGGCATGTTTTTTATAATGCATTGTAGCTGGCAATACATGTATACTGGGAAATGCTAAATAATAAAACGGGCATTGTGGGCTTTGATGGATTATTTCAAGCTAAAAAGTGTATTTGACTACATACTCGTATTCCTGCATGCGTGTACTATGTAAAGGTTAGTTAAAATAATTGAAATAACAAAAAAATTGAAATTGCATGCCATAATACTTCCTGAAAAGAAAAATAGAGAGATTTGTTGATAAAACATTTAAATTGAGTTGCTGCAGTTCTGTTTTTTATTTGATGTTAGTATATTTTAAATGGGATTTACCAAGCATTTAAATTAGTTATACTAAAATTTAAATGCCGAGATTTCTTACAAATTACTCTTTTAGAACTACATTTCTATTACTATCTCTTAATCTCTTTGTAGTTACTATATATTGTACCTCCCTATAAAGATGTGTGTTAGCCAATGAGGTGGTTGTTGGGGTTGATCAACAGGAATACTGTCAAATAGTCATAACTCGTTTATTCGGTGAACAAATGCCATATAAATGTATTCAGTTGACAGGGACCGTTTAAGTATTACGTAACGCAGGTTAAGGGGGGGAGGGGTAAAAAATCTTCAAAAATTGCGTTACGCAATAGTTAAACGCCCATTAGAGTGCGTTACGTAGGGGGGAGAGGGGTCAAAAATCGCGGTACGTAATACTTGAACGCTCCCAAGATGACTACATTATTCTGCTCTAAGAGTAGCAAACCCCAAAAACTAACTAACTCGCGTAACTCAGTAAAATAACTCAATTAATCCGAATCTAATCGTGTTTCCTTATTTATCAATACTTCGATATGTAAATATGTTTTTTTATGTTTTTTCATTACTGTGTCAAGTTTAATAAACAACCTTGCTGATGTTAGCAAAACTACATTGCGCGCACTTTACCTAAGGTGTTTTACTTATACAATTAAACGTATGCCTGGTGTTTATTGTTTTATAAATAAATATCTAATGAATAATTTAATTAATTTAAGGAATTTTAAAAGATCTTAATAATGAGATAAATCCTATTACAGAGAGATTTTACCACAGTTATGTCTATCATTCATACCGCTTCTTAGTTAATCTCCTTGGTAGTCCATGGATACCCTTTTTTATTTTGTTATTGTGTGACCATGTTCTAATTGTGGATTGTAGTTCAAAGGAGATATTGTTTTCACCCAATTTTGAAAAAATATGAAAACTTTGAATTATATACGTCCTTCTGTCCGCCTGTCTGTCTGTCCGTCTGTAATCACAACTAATCCGTCAATATACCAGCTAGAATGACAAATGAGGTGTCAAATGAAAGCTTATAATCCAAGGATGGTAATTAAGGTGAGATATTTGACGTAGGCTGTCTGTCCGTCGGTCCGTCCGACCGCGAATATAACTCCTCCGTCATTATACCAGGTAGAATTACAAATGAGGTGTCAGATGAAAGCTTATAATCCAAGGATGGTACTAAAGGTGATAAATTTGACCTAGGCTGTCTATCCGTCCGACCGCAAATATAACTCCTCCGTCATTATACCAGGTAGAATGACAAATGAGAAATGACAGGTGAGAAATTTTAACTACTTAATTTTGTTTTCACCCCATTTTGAAAAAATGTGAAAACTTTGAATTATCCACGTCCGTCTGTCCGTCTGTCTGTCTGTCCGTCTGTAATCACAACTACTCCGTCAATATACCAGCTAGAATGACAAATGAGGTGTCAAATGAAAACTTATAATCCAAGGATGTTACTAAAGGTGAGATATTTAACGTAGGCTGTCTATCCATCGGTCCGTCCGACCGCGAATATAACTCCTCCGTCATTATACCAGGTAGAATTACAAATGAGGTGTCAAATGAAAGCTTATAATCCAAGGATGGTACTAAAGGTGAGATATTTGACCGAGGCTGTCTGTCCGTCGGTCCGCCCGACCGCGAATATAACTCGTCCGTCATTATACCAGGTAGAATTACAAATGAGGTGTCAAATGAAACCTTATAATCCAAGGATGGCACTACAAGTGAGAAATTTTAACTACTTAATTTTTAATTTTAATTTTAGCAAAAATAGCTCAGAATTAGTAAATTCGTATATCAATCCACGCAAAGTTACAGGAAGAATTCAAATAACGTCTTCCAGTTCTACTTTCGATTACTTTGGGTGAAAACCTAGGACTTACGAAATCCAATTACTTGTTTGTATATGTATAGATATATCATCATTATCATCATCATCAAGTCGTTATCGTCCATTGTTGAACATAGGCCTCTTCTAAGTTTCTCCATGTCTCTCTGTCTTGAGCTACCATCATCTAGTTCCCGGCAGTTCTCTTTACATACTCCAGCGCGTTGGTCGACTGTTGCTTCGTTTGTCCGCCCGCGGTCGCCATTCTAATAATCATCTAGTCCACCTGTCGTTCGGTCTTCTTGTCACATGACAAGCCCATCTCCATTTCTTTTAGCTACATGTTGTATTATGTCTTTGATTTTTGTTCTTTGCCTGATGGTATTCTGCCTCTCCTTGTGATTCCTAGCATGGCTCTTTCCATAGCCCTCGGGGTCACTTTTCTACTGACCTTTTCGTTAATGTTAGGGTCTCTGTTCCGTATGTTATCACCGGCAATACGCACTGTTCATTCACTTTTCTCTTCAGAGATAAGACATATTTTCCGTATCTTACCAAACGCAGCCCAGCCCAAATCTATTCTGCGGTGTATCTCGTACGTGTATGGTCATTATTTCCAATTTGTATTTCATGTCCAATACTCCAGGAACCAAAGCTTTTCACCTCGCAATTTTTACAGAATGGATCAATTTGCTTGAAAATTTGAGAATAAGTAGTGGATAGTCCATGGATCAAAATATATATCATGCCGATAGGCGTTTTTACCATGGGGGTGGTTGCCACCCTATCTCGGAGGTGGAAATTTTTTATAATACTTTGACCGCCAAAGTTAATAAATACATTAATTTTAAGTAAAAAATGTTCTATACAAATTTTTTTGATAAAATTAATAGTTTTTGGTTTATTCGCTATCGAAAGTGTTTTATATCTAAGAAATCAATGGTTTTCGATGGTATACTCATTTACTATTCACTCAATTTTTGCCGTAGAACAAATTTTATCAAACCAAGTTCTTGGGTATTAAATTACCTACAATTTCATATTTAAACATTTTTTCGTATCTCTGGTGCTAATCTTTCTATTTTGAAGAAAATGGCATTTTTTACCAAATTGCAAATATTCGTTATTCGTTTTCAACTTAATTTTTTTAAAAACTCATCATTTTAAGCCAGTCAAACTTCAAAAATACATTAACAATACATAAATAAAGAAGAATAAATAAGACCATGACTAAAAACACCGCTAACTTACATTATTATGCTTCCAATTGGATTTCTCCTTTTTTTTTTCAAAAAAATATATTGATTTTTTAACCGTAACTTTTTTATTTTTTATCTTAGAAAGTTCGTTAAAAAAGAATTTTGTAGGTATTTACAAGAACTATAAGGTTATTAATATTAAATCCTTTTAAAGTTGTTATTCACAAAAAGAGGTGGCATTGAAAGGATTAGTAAAGGTGGTTTTTGCATGATATTACAAGTTTTAATTGAGCTCACTCAATTTTTGTCGTAAAACAAATTTTTGCAAACCAAATTCTTGGGAATTAAATAAGCTACAATTTTATATTTAAATATTTTTTCGTATCTCTGATACTAATCTTTCTATTCTGAAGAAAACAGCATTTTTTACCAAACTACAAAAACTCGTTATTCGCTTTCAATTTCATTTTTTTTAAAACTCATCATTCTAAGCCAATCAAACTTCTAGAACCTATTAACAATACATAAATCAAGAAAACCAAATCAGGTCAATGACAAATTTTAATTAGGGTGGTGATTAGGGGGTTGTCTACGACCACTTTTTTGCTGGAAAAATAATAGGGACTGACATTCTTTTCATTATAAGTCAATTATTTTTTTTAGTTAGAGATTTGTATTTATTTCTGGAGATACATATTTTTAAATACTTTAAATTAGTTTTAACAAGTTATCCTCGAAAAATGCATAGTTTTCCCGTCCTTTGACTTTGAAACTACAATATTTAGCATTTAACGAAGAAGAGCTAACATATAATAAAGAATAGCTCGATTAATATTGGTTTTAAAGAAAATTAAAAACGGTTTTGCTAATTTTTTCCAAAGGTTCATTTTTGTTAAGTAAAGTTGTTTTGATAAAACGAAAACTTTTTGAGTTATTACAGAAAACTGATTAAAAATATTGATTTTTTCGATATAAAGCTAACACTTTCGATAGCGAATAAATCGAAAACTATTAATTTAATCAAAAAAATGTATAGAACATTTTTTGCTTAGAATGAATGTTTTTATCAACTTTTGCTGTCAAAATATAATAAAAAATTTCCACCCCCGAGATGGGGTGGCAACCACCCCCATTGTAAAAGCGGCTTTTGGCATGATATAGATTTTGATCCTTGGACTATCCACTACTTATTCTCAAATTTTCAAGCAAATCGATCCATTCTGTAAAAATTGCGAGGTTTTGTCCTATTTTAAGCTTCATTACTTGGACTACAAGGTATTTATGTGTTTCTGTCATGTCGGCGTCGTCTATTCTGATGTTTTGTGCAAGCACTAAATTTGGCATTATTTGAGTTTTGCTTACGTTTATTCGGAGACCTACTGCCGATGCAGCTTGTTCCACTTCTTCAAGCATATGCTTTGCCTCCGTCGATGTTATCCATGATAGGAACGATGTTATCTGCGAACCTAAGGTCTTTCACCATCAAAATTTTCTATGATCCCTCTATGATCCCAGGACAATGATTTCATTGCGTAATCAAGGACAGCTGTGATATAGTTGGAAATGCTAAATAATAAAACAGGCATTATGGGCTTTGATGGATTATTTCAAGCTAAAAAGTGGATTTGACTACATACTCGTATTCCTGTATGCGTGTACTATGTACAGGTTGAAATGGAAAAAATACCCATTATTGAAATGAAAAAAAAAGTAGAGAGATTTTTTGATAAAACATTTAAATTGAGTTTCAGCAATTCTGTACTTTATTCGTTGTTAATATATTTTTTCTACGAGCGTCGAGCGTGCAAAAATGTCTACTTTCGCGCACGCGTTTTAGTTTAGAAAGTTTTACTTTTCCGCACGCGTGTTACTTTTCCGCACGCGTTTTACTTTTCCGCACGCGTTTTACTTTTTTGCACGCGTGTTAATTTAGATATGTTAATATGGCCTTAAAGTAATTATAATACATGGAATAAACTAATATTTAGATATTATTTACTAATTTATTTCAAATATATCTTATTGTGTTCATGTTTTAATGAAATTAACGCGAGAATTCGATGAAATAAAATAATTTTGACATAATATTCGAAAGTCAAATCAGTAGACAATAACAGTGGTTTTGAATCGTCATTGAAAGTGTGCGAAAAAGTAAATCCCATTTAAAATACATTGTTACTTCACGCACACTTTAAACCCTTCACGCACTGCTATCTATAATGACAGTTTTCACAAACTGAAAACTTATACATAATATGACATAGAGTAGATAAAAATATTTTCTTATAGTGTTATCATAACTTAACCCTTTTAAAATATGTCGAATGTTACGCCAATGTAACTAAACAGTTTCCATAATGAATCGCGGTTTATTGTACGATCTTGCCGTTCTAACCCAAAACAAACATTTAAATTATATCAGCAGCGGCTGAAAATGATGATTGTATTTATTAATACGATGATATGAGTATGAGGTATTGAATGTGGATTTTGCGGGCATTTATTTTCGAACAATGGAAGGATTATTAACTGTGTTTTGTTAGCTGAAAACCCTCTTCAGTGTTCACTTTAATTCAGGGAAAGCTCCCCCAATCGCTGCATTAAAGATTGGTTTTGTTTATTTATTTTTGTAAGTGATATCATTAGTGAAGTGCAATGAAATTATCATCTACGAAAGGATTTCGTTGTCGCATTAGTCTATACTGTTAGCTTGCCCATAATATTTAGTTAGATCTGATAAAATATGTATGGGCTTCCAATATTGTGTTAACATAACAAAAACAACAGAAAATTAGTCTATTATTCTCATCTAATTTGTTAATCTAATTGGTAATAATTTTGGTTTTATACAATTTTACTGTTTTTGTACATGAAACCAATATTGTTCTGAATCTATCTTGTGGTATCTTAATGCAATTTACTATTTTTTGGGAATAAGCCACAATTTACTTTAAAAATAATTATATTTTGGCGTTTTGTTCCACTTCAGTGGAAATAATTGTCTTTTAGTGTAATTCTTTGCACTACAAAGAATTTTGACCTATCAGTTCAATCCAGTGTTTAGATGTGATAGCATATTGTGCCAAGTGCCAATGCGCAACAATGCTTGGATAAGTTTATATCACTACGATGTGAAGTTAGTCTACCCTTCAGTGAACGCCCAGTCTGACCTATGTAACAAGTGTTCTATTATTAAGAAAATCAATGGGAAAATCCCAGCAGCTGGCTGTATACCATAATTAAAAATCATACAGTAGTAAAAACTTCGTTTGTACAATGGCATAAAAAGTTCATTGAAAAACTATTAAAAAGTCATCCAAAAGATTCGCAAAACGTTTTCGATCTAGATCAGATCATCTTCAGTGCGTTCTGCTTAGTAGATGAAACTAGCAACCTTATCAAATAGGTGACATCGAGAAATATGATTTACATGTTAATCTGATGTTAGTAGCGACTCTAAGTCGATGTTAAAAAGATAAATTTGTTAAAAGTGCTCAAAGGGCAATATGATTCACTGCTCGATAATAACGTGTGGTTTTTGCCAGTTCAATGGACACAGACCAACATTTTGCGAATCCTTTTGGATGAATTTTTAATAGTTTTTCAATAAACTTTTTATACCATTGTACAAACGAAGAAGTTTTTACTTTTGTATGATGTTCTATTATTCACAAGGAATGTGATAAACAAAGTTGATTAGTTTAGTATTAATATCAGAATTTAGAATTAGATTAGTATTACTATTAGAATTTTGTTTTCTCATGTTACCAATACAATCTAGAAACTACCGTATTTAGGCTGAGAAGGTTACTATATTGGACAGACAGGCCAATGTATAAAACATTTTATTATCCTTCACAAAAAGTGACTGTATTAATAGTCCAGAGAAATAAGATTTTTCTCGTGACACATCCCCCTCCAGGCCGAAACCAAATTTTTTGAGTAGTATGAACATCTATATTATTAACCTATATGTTTCCTGTAGCCGATTTTGATGATATACATAGTTATAAACAAATGAAGATCAAAAAACGCTAAATTTTCGCTTTTTTCGTCTATTACCAAAAAGTTAAGCACTTTAAACAAATTTGAGTGTAAGAAACTCATAAATCGTATAAAAAACTTCAATATGGCGTTCGCTGAATATGTCCATCCTTATTGGTTGCTTAAAAAATTGCAAAATAAATCATAAATTTTGAGTTTTTAAAAATATTCATAACTTATGTAAAAATTAACTTAGAACCTTCTTATTACACAGAATGCTGATACTTCTTGTACTTAAATTATATTTTAAATTTCAAAGCAATTGGTCAAATAGTTTAAAAGTTATTTAATTTGTTTATCCCAAATTCATTTTTTTTGCAACACTACAAGTCAGAAAATTATGAGGCTACAATCATACTTCGGACAGTTTATGAAAGAAGAACATTTATACTATTACCATTATTAAAAATAAATGACAAAAAATAATTTTAAACAGTGTAAAATTATTTTGAAAAACATGTCGATTTTTTGCTTACTTATAAACAATTAGAATAACTTTTTAACCGTTACCTGTAGAAAAATTATTTTTTCTACAACCACTATTCAAAGTGCACTTTTCTGCACGGTTTTATGTTAGCAAACTTGATATTTTCTCACAGTATAAGATATTTGACATTAGTGTGCAGAAAAGTGACGTTTCTGTGCCGCAAAGTGACGTTTCTGTGCCGCAAAGTTCTTTTCTGCACAGTTGACTACCTCATTCTGAGTAACGTTATATTCTGTTTACATCCGTGGACTACCGCATTCTGAGTAACGTTATATTCTGTTTACATCCGTGGTTAAACTTTAGACAAATATATAACCTATAAGACAATTATTATATTTAACTATAGCATAGAAACTAAATTATGGATGTTACAACTGTTTTATTTTACAATTTTAGTCTTATTAAACATTTTATAATTATCAAATAACCAATAAGGATTTAGCAACCTGTGCAAGAGACGTCGAATGAAGTAGGTTTTGTGTAAATCCGTGACTGCATAAATATAATGTCAATAATGTGTAATAATTGTTTAAATTTAAACAAATTAAGGCAGTGCATTAATTTTTTAACTGATTTCTGTGCAATTTATTTAGGTATAAGGAATTTAAATTGATTAGTAGGTATTAATTAAATACAGTTTAAAATTTATCACATAGGTACCTATTATAATTAATCGTCGTTTGGAAATTGTGATTTTTATTTTTAGGAAAAACTGTGCTTGTAGAAAAAGTATAGTGTGAAACACGTGCAGAAAGGTAATTTCTCACTCGTTTGAATTGCGGCACTCGCTTGCGCTCGTACCGCAACTTTTCAAACTCGTGAGAAATTAGTACCTTTCTGCACTTGTTGCACAATATACTATTTTCATATTTAGAAAGACTGAATTTTTATACACATTTAGAAAGAAAAACAACTGTCCTAGGACAGTTAGGGACAAAGTTGGCCCCCTCATTTATTTAATTCACATGTTTTTGCAAAATAATTTTGCAATATTTATAATTATTTTTTGTAATTTTTTTTTAATTAAATTAATACTGTAAATTTCCTTCTTCCATAAACTATCCAAAGTATTACTGTAGCTTCATCATTTTCTGACTTACAGTGTTGCAAAAAAAATAAATTTGGGATAAACAAATTAAATAACTTTTAAACTATTTGACCAATTTCTTCGAAATTTAGGGTATGAATTAAACACCATAAATCTCAGCATTCCGTGTAATAAGAAGGTTCTAAGTTAATTTTTGCATAAGTTATAAATATTTATAAAAACTCAAAATTTATGATTTATTTTGCAATTTTCTAAGCAACCAATAAGGATAGACATATTAAGCAAACGCCATATTGAAGTTTTTTTATACCGTTTATAAGTTTCTTACTCTCAAATTTGTTTAAAATGACTATTTTCTTAGTTATAGAGGAAAAAAGCGAAAATTTACCGTTTTTTGATCTTCATTTGTTTATAACTATGTATATCATCAAAATCGGCTGCAGGAAATATATAGGTTATTATTATAGATGTCCACATTACTCAAAAATTTGGTTTCGACCTGGAGGGGGTTGTGTCACCAACAGGCTATTGTTTTTCCTTATTTCTCTGAACTATAAAGGTAAAGATATATGCGCTTTGGTCGAACATTTCACAACGCAGGTCTCAAATTTTACTATAATAATAATATTCAAATCTCAAGCTATTTTCTTGTGGCATTTTTGCAATTAACTATAGTTTTGATGGGAAATAAGCCACAATTTTACTAAAAAAATATTTTATTAACGTGTCGACGCCCAAATCGGGTGTCGTTGTGAAAATACAAAAAATTTTAATGAATTAAACATGTTTAATTCATTAATATTTTTTGGATACTACCCTTATATGTAGTATTATCTAGTGACTAGGTCGACATAAAAAAGAAGAATCTGGTGAGATTTATACATATTAACTTTTTTAAGTTTAATAGTTATTTTCCTAACTAGTGCGGAAAGTGATACTTTCACGCACGAGACTGCCGTTGACCCGAACGACGCAATAGCGGAGTTCGGGCAAGCTAGTCGAGTGCGGGGAAGACACTTTCCGCATGAGTTAGGAACAATATTTTTTCTAGGGCCGTACGTTTGGAAAAAAGCCACAAAAAATAGATTTATATCAATTTTTATTTAGAAGTGAAAATACACAAATTAATTCTTTGACAAGGTTGTCAAAACCAAACTTTCAATATAATGGGTTACCACGACGACGATATTGGTTTCCATGACGACGATTTAAAACCATTGTAATTGTCTACTAGGGATGGACTCGAGCCGAGCCGAGCCGAGCTTTTGAAAAGCTTGTGCTTGGCTCGAAATTTCGAGGCGAGCTCGAGATAGAAGCTCGGCTTGAACTTCGAGCTTGCAGGTTGAGCTCGTGGCTCGTGCCGGCTCGGCTCGAATAGTTCGAGCCGAGCCGAGCCGAGCTCAAAAACATAATAATGAATGTAAAATATAACATTCGTAGTATTTTTTTTACTTATAATAGTCAAATATAAGAAATAATAAGAAATTCACTAAATGCTTTTCACATAATAGCTAATACATACTCTGTCATAGTAACGTTAGGAGACAAGAAGGGTGAGATATTTTTTTTCTTAGATTAATGAACAAATAGGAGAAATTAAAAATTTTTATTTCACAGTTTGTCTTAATTTCTGTTTAAAAAACTATGATAATGTATGATTTTAGTGTTCGTCCTGAAATAATGTCAGTCTTTTTAAAATAACCCGATTTAAAGGAAGCCAAGAAAATAGTTTTATCGCTGAGAAACTATATAGGTAGATATATTACGATAGTTTAATATAAATTTCAAATAAGATGGCATATTTGTATTAAGTATTATGACAAGATAGTGGATGAATTGTTTGATAACACCCGGATTTCGTATAGTGTAGTGATAATAAATAATACAAATAACAATAAAAAGTAAAGTCTAATACGACCAGACTAATCCATAAATAATCGGAGTAGGAAAAAGCAGCATATTTTATGAAAACATTTTTTTAAATATCAATATTCATATGTACATACAGTGTGGCCAAGCCAAATGGAATAAATTTATTATTTCGTGAATAAGCGCTTTTGGAAAAAAATTCCAAAACAGGTCGGTTTTTATTTTTAAATTACAATTTTTTGGCATATACTCGTATCTGGTAGTAGCTCATTTGAATGGTTATGAAATTCTCTATTCAGTAATATAAATATTAACATAATATACAGGGTGTCCAATTTTTTTTAATTAAATTAATTGACACAAAAATGAGAATGTATATGTAATTTATTTAATTCAAAATACATTTTGCTACTGTCAGTAAACAGAAAGAATGTTCATTTGACAAATAAACATAGCTTTTCACTTAAATTCAATGTTCAAGATGCCACTCACCTGCCTCTTGGTAGTTTGAACATTTAATTTAAGCGAAAAGCTGTGTTTATTTGTCAAATAAACATTTTTTATGTTTTCTGACAGCAGTAAAATGTATTGTGAATTAAATAAATTACATACATTCTTCTTTTTGTGTTAATTAATTTAATTCGAATTTTTTTTTGGACACACGCTATACATAATTATGTTAATATTGATATTACTGAATAGAGAATTTAATAACCTTTCAAATGAGCTAGCACATGACCCCTATTCCCATTTAAAAAAAATAATCGATTACGTCATCACGCCCAGATGGATGACGTCATTAGTATGATATATGTAGGTATTATATATGCCAAAAAATCGTAATTTAAAAATAAAAATCGACCTGTTTTGAGATCTTTTTCCAAAATCGCTCATTCACGAAATAATGAATTTATTCCATTTGGCTTTGCCACACTGTATAATACTATTGGTAATATTGTAATGTAGTACCTACCACCTAAAAGGCCTGCATAAATAAATAAAAAATATAAATAAAAAGTATCAAGTATTTTATTGTCTTATATTACTAGATTCGCATAAAATAAATCTTTCGCTAAACTTAATACATATGAGTTGTAACTCTTTTTTTTTAATTTAAGTAACTAAAAAACCTGTGTCACCTGAAAAATATTTTTGTACACTTACAGTCAATTGTAAATAGGTACATAGTATCTCCATTAACATTTTATATCGGAGATACTATTTAAAAAAAATTACATTGTTAATAAAAATCATTTACAAGAGGAAAGGAGGAAAGTGTAGGTATATATTTAAAAATAACATTATAACTCTATTCTTACCAAATTATACATATACGACTCTACTACAACAATAAATAAAATTAAACCTAGAACTAATTTAAACGATTAAAATTTAAAAAAAAATTGTTTTACACATTTTTCAAAATTGGGTTTTCTACCCAAGAGTTTAGACATAAGAGGCACTTAGCCGATTCATTAGTCAATCTATTGCGTTGTTTTCGAATAATTAAGCCAGCTTTCGAAAACAATCGCTCAGATGGTACGGACGTAGCAGGAATACTTAGTAAGTCTCTGGTCATTTCAGCAAGAACAGGAAATCTTCCTTTATTTACCTGCCACCACTTTAAAATATCTTCGTTGCCAGTACTTTGCGGGAGTGCTATGTAGTCATAGAATTCAGTACTTAAGTCTTTTGGTTTTGTTATGACCTTTGATTGATAATAGCTTTCGAAATTGATTTCAAGCTCATCTTGTACTTCCATGACCACCGACGATTCAGATGTACTTTGCGTTATATTTTCTACAGCTTGCTGATTTCCTTCATACTTTTTTAACAGTTTTTTAAACACTGAATACGATTCGTTCTTTAAGTCCCTTCCCCAAAGTGAGTTATCAAATGCTTCAAGTTTATGTCTTGGGTCTAAAATAAGTACTGCACAGTAAATCCAATTTGTTTGTCTGTAATGTTTTAAAATTTTATCTCTGGCCTTTTGAAATGCAGTTAAAAGTTGTTCACCTACACAGGAACGATTCGGTTTATCGTCAAGCAACTTTGATTGTAATTCGATTTTGTCTAACAGTATATTTAAACTGATGGAAGCGTTGCGTATTTGTCTCCTCCAAGGTTTTCGCTTACTATTTTAAACATCTTTAAAAATTTACAGACGGAAGCTAACATCTGCCATTCGTTTTGGTGTAGTCGAAAATTGTTTAATTTATTGACACTGTCGCTTGCACATAGACAGTCGATCCCCTTTTTTAACTTTAATGCGACATCCAACATATCATGAGTGGAGTTCCATCTTGTTGGAACATCCAGAATAGGTGAAATCTGTGTAGATGCCCCAGCAGTTTGGCACGCACTTTTAAAACGGATCCGTAATTTTTCAGATTTTTTTATTTTCTTAAATATATAACGAATTTTATCCAAACAGTTAGTTGGTGTTTGAATATCTTCATCTAGAACATCGTTGTGTTCGAACTCAACCTCTTCATCTACGTTACTGCTTTCTTCATCTTCAGCCTCCCCTCCTACGTCTTCTTCTATTTTCAGAGATTTTAAGCAATCTTGAACAGCCAAGTTCAGAATATGTGCTACACATTTAAAATGTTGATTAACGTCATCAAAAGAAGGAATAAGCTTTTTTAACTCCTGCATGAACGTTGTATTTGCTGCAGTGTTGTCAACAGTTATGCCTTGAATTTTCGATGTGATGCCATAGCTCTGCAAAGATTCATAAAACAACTTGGCAATATCTCTCCCAGTATGAAGCCCATGTGAAGGTGAGAAATCGATAACTACAGACTGGAGTTGCCAATGGTCATCAATAAAGTGGGCGGTGATCCCATAATAAGATTTTCCATTAATTGCCGTCCAGCCATCAATGGTAAAAGATATTCTTGATGTGTTTTGTTGTAGTATATGCATAACTTTTTTTTGATCCTGTTCAAAACGGACACAACCATTCTCTTTAAAGCTTTTCGTCCAGGCAGGTTTATTCCAGGTTTGATTTGATCGAAGAAGTTCCTTGTTGCTTCGTCGTCAAAAAACGAAAAAGGTAGGTATTTAGTGGCCACCCAATCAACGATAAAGTTTTCATCTTTAGGTTCATTCACGGATTTCTGCAATAAACATAAACGAGTGTAAATTACTTGATATTTGAATGTAAATTTGAATTATTTTTAAAATAAAGCTATTATTTTATTGTATTTATTTTGCTATTTATTATTTCCCAGCCAACATGAATTCACACTAAATTACCAGAGCCCGCTAATAGTTAAAATAGGATTGGAGGTCGTTGGGTAGGTACAATGAACTGCACACTAAAGGGATTACCGAATTGGGCGCCGAATTTTTTGAACTTTTTTTTTGGTTTTTCCATAAATAAACAAATTAAATTGACCTAGTCTTTTAGAAAATTATGAAATATAAAATATTTTAATTATAACTTTTATTTGTTCTTTAAGTCAATATCATTTACATTGTTAAAAACTAAATCATTGAGAAAAGTAGTAATAGATAATGAGAAATTATCTAATTGTTTATAATTATTATAGCAGCCCAGCGGGTAAACAAAATTATTTTTACCAACTTTACGGCAATTGAACCAACAAGAATATTAGCAAGAATAAGGACACAATGGTTGTTAAGTGTTAAATGTTCTTTACGTGTTTTATATTTTAATTTTTGGTTCCTTTCAGACTTTTGTAAGCTTTGGTTTCAAACAACACAAAAATAGAAGTAATTAAAAACTAAATTATGGACGAAAACGGCAAGAATTACTTGTCGCAGACGGAAAAGTTTTATAAAAGTAAAATGAAAGTGATAAAACATGGTAAACAACATAAAAGGGTGTTTGGGTGTGGTACCAATTATTAAAGATAAAATGAGATAAGTTTAAGGTGGTTATGGCGCGTACAATGCGTAAAGGTACCATTTCATCCAAAAAGCGAAAATGTGTGTCGCACCTGGAGCTAGTAAGAGAGGAAGAAGAAGCCGTTATGGTAAAGTTAGGAATGGCATGGCGGTAAAGAATATTTATTCTGATGTGGCTCAAGACAAAAAAGGCAAATATGTATAATGATGATGATGTAATAGAAGAGAATATATTAGGCTATTGATTATGTTCAAAATAAGATGGCTAAAAGGAACTACAACGTTCACGGGGTTTTATTGTTTCTTGTTTCATATGGTCAATGGACCTCTAAATATGAAAAAACCGCGGAGTGCTTCCATTTACAGGGGTGCGTTTTTGAGAAAGGGGTGAATTAACCCCTATGAACTAAGGTGCATAGTATGAGTTCTATGCCCTTTTAGTACATACATTTCTACAGCAAAATTGTTCGAAATTAAATTTACTATTGAATTATCACCTTTTAAAGTTTAAAAGTGTTTTTTACAAAAATATATTAAAAAAATGCAAATTCATCCTTCCTCTTTAAAATGACGTTTGGCAGAGGTCATCGCTTATAACTCGACAACAACTAATTTTAGACAAATATCACAAGAGACCTTTTTTGCTCAGAATTATCCAAAGAATCTAAAAAGACCTTAATACTATCAATTTCTTTACAGGGCTTCTCATAAAGCCCTTATTTTACCATAATTTGTTAATAACAATTAAACGGACCATATTTGGGCTTCCAGACCACTTCCATTGGATTCAGCGACCCAAAAAACTTATAATACCACCATTAAATCACGGGGAGCTCGAACTTTCCCACGGGACCCCCTCTGTTGCGACTAGACAATGGATCTCGGATTTGCATTTTAGGTTAAGTAGGTATATCAATTTTCATTATAATTAATGCAATTGTTAGTACTGAAAACTAACAGCTTAAAATTTTATAATTTTACTCAGTTTGACAACATTGTTTAACGTTAAGCAATTATTTAATGCCAAATATTTATCAGATTATTACATCGACCAAAATTTTATTAAGAAAATTCCCAAAAAAACTGGTTATGAACAAAAAATTTTATTACACTTTTTTTTCCAACAATAATAAATAAAAACTGAAACATCATGCAAAAAAATAATAAAATATTATTTTTGAATATTTGCATTGTTTTGGCACATCGAAAACTTCGGCGTTAATACTTTGAATATTGACATTACAATAGTAAAATGTGTTCTTACCTTAATTGTTAAGAAATTATGAAGTGGTCCAGCTTTGCTAGTTCCAGGTTGAGACAGCTTTGGAAAAATAGTACCATATTCCTTTGGATGTTTACTTAATAAGTGCCTTTTTAAAGTAGTTGTAACGGAAAGTTTTACTTTAAACTCACTTTTAATTTTTCGTTTGTTACATAATTTGCATGTCGCTAATTTGTCTATTTTGTCAATAATTTTAAACTCAAAAAAGCATGTAAACTTGCTCCGAAATGTCGAAGTTTCGTCAAGAGTATAATCGCCGCTAACGCTTTCAGTCGACTTAGTTGACACTTCACTATTTTCACTTGGACTTGGAGAAGGAAGATTTGTGTCCATAAAACTATCATCACTATCGTAATTAAACATTTTAAAAACGCGAAAAATTTGGAATTAGGTTCCTAAACAGAAATGGACGAACAGCAACTTCAACTTCTTTCTCAAGACTGAAAAGATTGTAATAACTATTAGATTTCTTTTCTACTACCCGTAAAATACAAACGTGCTAGTTTTCTTAAAATCGGAATTATTTTCTTAATACCTACAGATTTAGCAAAGTTTATACTGAGAAATAAGTTACAATAAAACATTCAACTGTACAGATTAACAGTAAATTTCTATTGTTAAATTCATATCATTATGTCCAAAACCATTCACGTATGGAGGTACGAGGTAGTAGTACCTTTCCTTTAATAAAATTATTATAGAGATTCAAATTTTTGGGTAGATTATATTACCCCATGAACATATTTTTTTGTTATGGTAAAATGTAAATATTCGCATTCCTAGAAGTTAGTCTTTTTGATAAACAAATTCTTAAGAAGGTTACAAGAGGCAGTTTAAGTTTATGGAGGATTATAAAATTGGGATTCTACCTACATTAAAATTTTTACCTCTTCCGAGTAACTATAGTAAAAATGAGAAGTACATAACTGCATTTTATAAATCCTATTCAAATATTTAGTGACGATATTAGGGATAATCGAAATGCAAGAATATTATTTAAAAAGGAATTTATACAGAGTGTCCGTAAAATATGTAATAAATTAGATACTTCCTTAATCCTTTTTAAAAATATCTGGAATTCGTGAAGTTTTAATTTTAATGTTCTACCTTCTACCATAAAATTTGATTATACAGGGTGATATACATTAAGCTGATATGTATGAGGTAAATGTATACTCTGTACTTACGTTGTGACATTTTTAGATCGATAAAAATGAGCTGATGTTAAAAAGGTATGATACTTGGGGTCTAACGGACAGAATTTCAAAGATATGCGCTATGAAAATAAATTTTATTGATTTCAAATTATTAATCTAAGAATTTGAAAGTAATCCAGTAATTGATACATGACTTTATCTTAAATTTTCACACTCCCACGTCTTCCAATCCACCTGTTCGGACAAATTTCGTCTACGTACCTTGGAACATCTACAGCATAATGCGGAGGCGCAATATCCTGTTGAAACCATAAACTTTCATCAAAACCTCCAGGATTAATTCTACTGGGAAATAAATAAATTAAAGTAGGTGCGAGATACCCCGTTAAAGACTGATGTTATGCGACTCGTTTCAATTACCTTTGAAAAGTAGGGTCCGATAATTGTTAGCCCACATATTTACCTTTTGCAGGTATTGTGTGTGAAGCTGTTATATTTACAAAAAATCCGATGGCGTCATCACCTTTATGTGTAATTAAATTTGGTTGTAAAATGTAGATCCTTAAAATTAAAAATCGACGTGTTTTAGATTTTTTTCAAAAGACTTTTAGTTTAGGAAATATCCCATTTATTTAATACATTACGGACACACTGTATATTGCAAATACATATTTGTCGTCTAAATTACTTATTCTCAAACAAAAGTATCAGTGATATCAAAAATAAATAGAAAAAATATTAGAGTATTAGCTAAAATATTGACAAGCTCGTTAAGGAAAGCTCGGCTCGTTTCCAATTCAGCTCGGCTCGGCTCGAAAAAAATTTGGCTCGGCTCGAAGCTCGGCTCGCAAGAAACAAACAGGCTTGAGCTCGAAGCTCGGCTCGTCAAACGAGCCGAGCCTCGAGCCGAGCCGAGCTAAGCTCGAGCTTGTGTCCATCCCTATTGTCTACTGATCTGACTTTTAAATATTATGTCAAAATAATTTTATTTCATCGCATCATCAGTAGTAATTGCACAAGAGCTCTAAAATTATCAAATTTTTTCCCAGTGACACTTTGACAGTTTTAATTTCACGACCCGAAGAGGAGTGAAATTATGTCAAAGTGTCACGAGAGCAAAAATTAGATAATAATTTTAGAGATCAAGTGCAATTTGCTGCGATTATTTCATGAATAAAACTGTTCAAAACCAAAATTTTATTGTAATTTATTTATGTAAGTACAAATTAGTACAATTAAACACATAGTTGTTATAAATATTTGACGGTTGAAAGTCATCACTTTTATAATTTTTAAAACATTAATTGTTATTAATGTCACTGAATGTATTTTTTCGTAGCAACGAAGGGCATCTGACGTAATATACTTGACGACGGGATATTATCAAAAATTATCAGTTTAATTTTTATTTCTGTAGCTTTCTATAGGGCTTTTCATCGATTGTCATTTGTTTCGAGCTTCTATCATGTGCCACACAATATTAATATATCTACGTCATACGTCTCTGGTTTGTACCATTGTTATATACCAATAACGTATGACGTAGATATATTAATTTTATGTGACACATGACAGAAGCTCGAAACAAATGACTGTGAATGAAAAGCCCTATTGGTCTAAATCTCCTATGAATGAAATAATCAGTAGTAATTGCACAAGAGCTCTAAAATTATCGAATTTTTCCCGAGTGACACTTTGACAGTTTTAATTTCACGACCCGAAGGGGAGTGAAATTATGTCAAAGTGTCACGAGGGCAAAAATTCGATAATAATTTTAGAGATCGAATGCAATTTGCTGCGATTATTTCATGAATAAATCTTTTCAAAACCAAAATTTTATTGTAATTTATTTGTAAGTACAAATTTGTACAATTAAACACACAGTTGTTATAAATATTTGAAGGTTGAAAGTCATCACTTTTATAATTTTTAAAACATTAATAATTGTCATTAATGTCACTGAATGTATTTTTTCCTAGCAACGAAGGGCATTTGACGTAATATACTTGACGACGGGATATTATCAAAATATATCAGGTATAATATCACAAGAGAGTCAGAATAAATTGAAAATAATGCGACAGTTTTTCGAAAATTTGTTGTCTGGCAATAGACACGAGAATGAAAACAAATTTCAGTAAAAATGAAGCATTATTTTCTTATTTATTCTTACTGTCGTGTGATATTCGTAAGATTATTTTTAATACGTATATTATGGATATTTTCTTAAATGTGACAGTTGTCAAAACTAGGAAACTGGTTGCCATTAAACAGAAACAATCTAAAATACTTAAAAAAATTCTATTGGTAATTTTCTAGAGTAGATAATTCTCAGTATAATTTTAATCTGATTGGATAGAATTAAACGCGTGATCAAATATCTTACTATACGATTGGAAGTTAAAATCATCAAAAAATAATCACTTTAATTTTTATTTCTGTAACTTTCTATTGGTAAGAATCTCCTATGAATAAAATAATAAGATAAATTTGAAATAAATTAGTAAATAATATCTAAATAATATAATGCCATACCTATTACAAGGTATTTTACTTTCCCGCACGCCGTGCGGGAAAATTTACTTTCACGCACGCCGTGCGGGAAAGTGCAACTTTCGGAAACGAAATGCGTGCGTGAAAGTGGCTCTTTTAGCACGGCCGTAGAAAAATCAAGTTTTAAACCTGCTCTTTTTAGTAATTTTAAAACAATCTAGATCATATATACCGAAACCCATTACTATGCACATAATTATTCACTAAATTTATCAGCGCTTATTTTTAAATTTAAATCTTATTAACTCCATCCGTTTCTGAACCAGCTCTGCCTTCAGTAACACGAAAGAGTGAAAAACCTTTTATGTCTTCCATTGTTCTCGAATAAAGCCAACACTCAAACAGGAATTATTCTGATGCAAATATCCTGGAATTGTATTAGGAAAAGGCAATAAAATCTCCTCGCATAATATCAGCGCCAGGCAGATAAAACCTGCTCTCATATTACATTTCGTCATTTCCAGCCATACGCCGTCGAGTTGGTCTGCGGATGACGTTAAGCACTTTTTTGGCGTGATATCATCATCGCCCGTAATTAAATTTTGTGATTTGGGTTGTTATCTAATAAATCAAGTGCAGATACAGATCACGAAGGAAGGGAAAGTTGAATTGAAATATACAGACATTACCTAGTTGAGCAGAATACACTTTGATTTGAATCCTTCTTTAAAATATTTGTTAATGATCTTTGATAGGTATTAGGTCTGGATCCCGCGTATGAAAAAAAAATTGATTAATAGCAAGCTGAAAATTTGTTAATAGCTTAAGGGTGTCTAGTAGGACAAACTTTGATATATGGGAACACTGGAACAGGGGAAGTTTTAATTGTGGAACAGGTTAAAAATTTGGAACGGTCAGACCACGAAAACGGCACATGTATTTTGTCCGACAGAACAGACTTAAACTCTCCGAACAGAGATTAACCTCTCATGCAAAAATCAGACTGCTATTTATCACCAAATGGGCGTTTTAATGAGTGGAACATGTAGAATATGTCGTATGACAGGAATTATGACAGGTGATAAATAGCAGTCTAATTTTTGCATGAGAGTTTAATCTCTGTTCGAAGAGTTTAAGTCTATTCTGTTGGACAAAATAAATGTGCCGTTTTCGTGTTCTGACCGTTCCAAATTTTCAACCTGTTCCACAATTAAAACTGCCCCTGTTACAGTGTTCCCATATATCAAAGTTTATCCTACTAGACACCCTTAAGCTATTAACAAATTTTCAGCTTGCTATTAATCAACTTTTTTTTTCATACGCGGGATCCAGACCTATATCGTATTTTACTCTGGGCTAATTAGCAAAATACAAGGAAAAGTTATTTACCAGCAATTTTATTGCTGGAATCGAATCTTATGATTGTATATATTAATAATATACAGTGGGCACGTAAAGGTTAGAATAAATTCATTTTCTCGAGAATGGATAATTTTGGAAAAAATCCCGAAAAAAGTCAATTTTATTTTTAAATTAAGACTTTTTGGCATATATATCATACTAGTGACGTCATATATCTGGGGGTGATGACGTCATCGATGATTTTTTTAAATGAGAATAGGGGTCGTGTGATAGCTCATTTCAAAGCTAATTCAATTCTCTACTCAGTAGTATAAACATTAACATAATTATTTATAGAGGGTGCCCAAATTTTTTTTTTAAATTTAATTTATTGACATAAAAAGAAGAATGTATTTAATTTATTTAATTCTAAATACATTTTACTGCTCTCAGAAAACAGAAAAAAATATTTATTTGAAAAATAATCATCGCTTTTCGCTTAAATTAAATGTTCAAACTGTCGAGAGGCAGGTGGCTGCATTAATATGAATTTAAGCAAAAAACAATATTTATTTGTTAAATAAACATTTTTTTCTGTTTTTCTGAGAGCAGTAAAATGTATTTCAAATTAAATAAATTACATACATTCTTCTTTTTGTCAATAAATTTAATTAAAAAAATTTTTTTTGGACACCGTTTATAAATAATTATGTTATTGTTTACACTACTGAATAGAGAATTGAATTACCTTTCAAATGAGCTGTCACACGACCCCTATTCTTATTGAAAAAAATCATCGATGACGTCATCACGCCCAGATGGGTGACGTCACTAGTATGATATATATGCCAAAAAGTCGTAATTTAAAAATAAAAATTGACCGGTTTCGGGATTGTTTTCCAAAATCGTCCGTTCTCGAGAAAATGAATTTTTTCCAACCTTCACGTGCTCACTGTATAGGTATGCAAAGTCCGCAGATAGTGTGCTACTTTTTTTATAATAAACAAAATGGCGCCCGAAAATCGTGTTTTTTTTTTCAATGTTTGCTCTATAACTCGAACTATTTTACCTTTACACCAAAAACACCCAAATAAAAATTCACCGTAATTAAATTCTGCATAGTGTTTTTCTCGATTTACTTCGACGAAAATTTTCCCCGGAAAATGCGGGTTTTTCCAACAAAATCTTTAATTTTCAACTACAATTTTAGATAAGTAATTGTGTATTAATAATTAAATAACTTGGTAATATAAAAGCTCTTTTCGTAAGATTATAATTCTAGAAGCCGATGGAAATTGAATGAACAGTTTAGCAACAATTGAATTGTTAATTAAAAATTTAAGGCCGATAGGCGCTTTTATCATGGGGGTGGTTGCCACCCCATCTCGGGGGTGGAAATTTTTTATTTTATTTTGACCGCAACAGTTGGTAAAAACTTTCATTTTAACCAAAAAACGTTCTATACATTTTTTTGATAAAATTAATAGTTTTCGATTTATTCGCTATGGAAAGTGTTAGTTTTATATCGAAAAAATCAATGTTTTTAATCAGTTTTCTGCTAATAACTCAAAAAGTTTTCGTTTTATCAAAACAACTTTGCTTAACAAAATGTACTTTTTGAAAAAATAAACAAAATAGTTTTTTTTTTATTTTCTTTAAGACCAATAGTAATCGAGCTATACTTTATTATATGTTAGCCCTTCTTCGTCAAATGCTAAATATTGTAGTTTCAAACTCAAAAGACGGGAAAACTGTGCATTTTTCGAGGATAACTTGTTCAAACTAATTTAAAGTATTTAAAAATATTTATCTACAGAAATAAAAGAAAGCCCTCTAGCTCAAAAATTAAGTGACTTATTATGAAAAGAATATCAGTCCCTATTTTTTTCAGCGAAAAAGTGATCGGAAACTTCCCCCTACTTACCAAAATAATTAAAATTAGTCATTGACCTTATTTGGTCTTCTATATTTATGTATTAATAATAGGTCCTAGAGGTTTGAGCGGCTTAGAATGATTACTTTTTAAAAAAATGGAGTTAAAAGCGAATAACTAATTTTTGTAGTTTGGTAAAAATGCCCTTTTCTTTAGAATAGAAAGATTAGCATCAGATATACGAAAAAATATGTAAATCTAAAATTGTAGCTTATTTAATTCCCAAGAACGTAGTTAGCAAAATTTTTTATGGCAATATCTGAGTGAGCTATTGACAATTAAAACTTGTAATAACATGCAAAAACCACCTTTACCAACCCTTCTCAGTCACCTCTTTTTGCGACTTAGGACTTTAAAAGGATTTAATATTAATAGCCTTATAGATCTTGTAGATACCTACAAAATTATTGTTTAACAAACTTTCTAGGATAAAAAATAAAAAAGTTACGGTTAAAAAATCAATATATATTTTATCAAATTTATTTATTTAATTTATATATAAAAAAAGGAGAAATCCAATTGAAAGCTTAATAATATAAGTTAGCGGTGTTTTTAGTCATTGGCCGTTTTCATACTTCTTTATTTATGTATTAGTAATAGATTCTAGAAGCACTGGCTTAGAGTGATAAGTTTTAAAAAAACTGGAGTTAAAAGCGAATAACGAATTTTTGTTGTTTGGTAAAAAATGCCATTTTCTTCAGAATAGAAAGATTAGCATTAGAGATACGAAAAAATTTTTAAATATGAAATTGTAGGTTATTTAAAACTTACGAACTTGGTTTGAAAAAAAATTTTCTTCGGCAAAATTGAGTGAATCGTAAATGAGTATAATATCGAAAAACATTGATTTTTTCGATAAAAAACTAACACTTTCGATAGCGGGTAAATCGAAAAATATTAATTTTATCAAAAAAATTTATACAGCATTTTTGCTTAAAATGAATGTTTTATCAACTTTTGCGGTCAAAATATAATAAAAAATTTCCACCCCCAAGGTGGAATGGCAACCACTCCCATGGTAAAAGTGCCTTTCGGCATCATATAGATTTTGATCCTTGGACTATCCACTACTTATTCTCAAATTTTCAAGCAAATCGATCCATTCTGTAAAAATTGCGAGCTGGAAAGTTTCGGTTCCTGGACTATTTAGTTTCAGTGGCATGAAGCTAAATAAGATTTAAACAATATTTATTAGATACAGTATTAAATTGTATTATTTCAATATTACAAGCTTCAAGCTTCTTTTTCTTTGTTACAGGTTTGGTTTAAAAACCGTCGAGCAAAATGGCGGAAACAGAAAAGAGAAGAGCAAGAGCGACTTAGGAAGGTCCAAGAAGAAGACGTTTGCAATAGACCTGCAACAAGTGATCAGTCATTACATCCCGTTCAGACTCAAAATTTCTCTGACGACGATTCGTCAGATCTCGAAGTCGCGTAGAGTTGATTCGTGTCAATAATGTTTATCTAGTCAATGAATTGTTTTGTACATAGTTTTTATTTTTGGGCTTGTTTAAGTTTGGAAAGGGAACTAAAGTTGATACGTAAAGGGTTATTGGTAGGTTTTGTTGGGTGTTGTTTTAAATTATTATTCATTAAAATTTTGTTTATATTTTTTTAATATCACACATCTTTTAGAATGACTTATTATTATTATTTATAAGTCATTATTCCATGTTGTCAGATCATAATTTACCCGTGTTGAGCTGCCCCCCCCCACTTGCAAAAATTAAAAAACAAATAGCCCTGATTTATGAGCTATTTATGAGCTTTCATATTCCGCAAACTAAGAATTTTGAGCTCGTTCCACTGAGCAGGAATTTAATACTTTAGTGGGGGGGGGGGGGGGCTGAGTCAGCCCCCCACTACTTAAAAATATTAATATTGAATCGGTTTTTGCGGCAGAATTACGAGCTATTTATGAGCTCTTGAAATTATATAGTTTAGATTTTTGAGCTCATCCCCTTCACCCCCAAACAACCCTTTAATTGATTTAACTTAAGAGAAAAATGCTGAGAAAACTTAAAATATATCGTATTGCGAATATAATTCCTATAGCTTATATACTCTAAGAATACTGAACCTTCATCGATTTTCACGAAAATTGGTCAGTGGTTAGAGGATACCTCAAGAAACAAAGGTGACATGGTACCACCTTGCGCCTTTACCCTGAGGGTGGATACCGCCACTTCTCGGGGGTGAAAATTATTTTATAAAAAATAACTGCACAAATCTATAAAAGAACAAATTAAAAGCAAAATTTATTATATAAAGTTATTAAAATAAGTCAATACTTTTTAAGTTATTAAAGATCAAAGATTTTAATTATTCGTCAAAAAATGCATGTTTTGAAGCGGATTTTCGTAAATCACTGAAAAACTGTAAGTTTTTACAAAAAAGTTAATATTAGTAGGTTATATTCTAAGAATAAATAAATCACGCGCCTTTCGATTATAGAGCTACAACCCCTTCGCAAGAAAACCATCCCATATTCCCAGCTTAAGAGAGAGTTGTACTTAAAATAATTTAACTTAATTATTTGGCGACTACATATAGTTTAATAATTTATGAGCTCGCAAAATATACTCATCTCAATTATTGAATTGCCATTTTCTTTCTATAGTGCAGTCACTGACGGTAAAAATTAACTATGACCTTCGATTTCGGTAAATCTCCATTCATTTTCACGAATTGACAATAACAACTTGCGGTTTTAGCCTGGGGTATATGTCACCCCTTCTCGGGGGTGAAAATTACTTTATTAAAAACATCCCCACAAATCGAGAGAGGGACAAATTCTAAGCAAAATTTGTTATATAATGTTATTAAAATAAATCAATACTTTTTGAGTTATTAAAGATCAAATATTTTAATTTTTGTGAAAGAAAATGCATGCTTTAAAGCGATTTTTCATAAATAACTCAAAAACTGTAAGTTTTTACAAAAAAATTTTCATCACTAAAATTGAAGCTATTAAAAAATATAATAAATTGCTTACTTGAGAAACCCTTTAATGTTAAAATAAAGTAAGTTATTGGTAATTAAATGTATATTTTTTTCTGCGACTGTTCAAATCTAAGGATTCAAGCTTAAATAACGGGAAAGAGATGCATTTTATAACACTTAGGTACTAAATACTTGTCAAAGTACTTAGAAATACCTATCAAAAATGAGCTCCAGAAAAAGTTGATAGCATCAAAATTTATACTTATAAAGTATACAGATATAAAACTATATTACATTTAATCTTTCAAATACTTTATTTTTTTAGATCATATTTAAAATAATAACTCCAACAATACTCGATTGACGTAAAAAATGATAGATAACGAAATTTGAGTTTTTTTTATTAGCAAAGATTTTACTTGTCTTTTGATTTATGTATGAATCAAAATAACGAAGATAGAAACGTTTAAGCCTAAATTTTACTACGGGAACAATGTAACTGGAGCCCTTTAACCTATTATCCTAAAAAATAAAGTATTTGAAATATTAAGCCGGTACTTTATATCTCGGTTGACAGCCGGTTAGTTAACCGGAGTTTAATCGGGACCTCTTTAGGGTCTCTTGCGTTGTAATATGCAAGTACAAGTATTATTATGATTATAAATAAGAATAATAATAATACTTATAATTGCATTTATTACAACGCAAGAGACCCTAAAGAGGTCACGATTAAACCCCGGTGAACTAACCGGCTGTTAATCGAGACATAAAGTATCGGGCCTAATACAGTTTTATAGCTCTTGAAATTACCTTTCAAATAGTTGGATGTGCCTGATATCATAAAAATTAACAGAGTGATTAAAAAAAATTCATTGTAAAAATTTTTGGAGTATAAATTTTGATGCTATCAACTTTTTCTGGAGCTCATTTGATAGGTATTTCTAAGTACTTTGACAAGTATTTAGTAAGTGTTATAAAACGCATCTCTTTCCCTTTATTTAAGCTTGAATCCTTAGATTTGAATAGTCGAAGAAAAAACTATACATTTAATTACCTATAACTAACTTTAAATTTACATTAAAGGGTTTTTCAAGTCAGCAATTTATTATATTTTTTATTAGCTTCAATTTTAGTAACAAAAACTTTTTTGTAAAAACTTACAGTTTTTAAGTTATTTATGAAAAATCGCTTTAAAGCATGCATTTTCTTTCACAAAAATTAAAATATTCGATCTTTAATAACTCAAAAAGTATTGATTTATTTTAATAACATTATATAACAAATTTTGCTTAGAATTTGTCCCTCTCTTGATTTGTGGGGTTATTTTTAATAAAATAATTTTCACCCCCGAGAAGGGGAGACATATACCCCCGGCTAAGTTGTTATTGTTAATTTTGTTTCTTGAGGTATCCTCTATCCGCTTACCAATTTTCGTGAAAATGAATGGAGATTTACCGAAATTGAAGGTCATAGTTGATTTTTACCTTCAGTGACTGCACTATAGAAAGAAAATGGCAATTAAATAATTGAGATGCGTATATTTTGCGAGCTCATAAATTATTAAACTATATGTAGTCGCCAAATAATTAAGTTAAATTATTTTAAGTACAACTCTCTCTTAAGCCGGGAATATGGGATGGTTTTCTTGCGAAGGGGTTGTACCTCAATAATCGAAAGGCGCGTGATTTAAGAGTTTATTCTTAGAATGTAAGCTATACGAATTAATCTACTATTAACTTTTTTGTAAAAACTTACAGTTTTTCAGTGATTTACGAAAAACCGCTTCAAAACATGCATTTTTTTTACGAATAATTAAAATCTTTGATCTTTAATAACTTAAAAAGTATTGACTTATTTTAATAACTTTATATAATAAATTTTGCTTTTAATTTGTTCTTTTATAGATTTGTGCAGTTATTTTTTATAAAACAATTTTCACCCCCGAGAAGTGGCGGTATCCACCCTCAGGGTAATGGCGCAAGGTGGTACCATGTCACCTTTGTTTCTTGAGGTATCCTCTAACCACTGACCAATTTTCGTGAAAATCGATGAAGGTTCACCGAAATTGAAGGGAATCGTTGATTTTTACCTTCAGTGACTGCACTATACAAAATAAATTGCAATTTACTGATCTAAATGCACGTAATTTGGGAGCTTATAAATTATTAAATGATATGTAGTCGCCAAATAATTAATTTAATGCATTTTAAGTAAAACTTTCTCTTAAGCCGGGAAGATAGGGTGGTTTTCTTGCGAAGGGGTTGTAGCTCAATAATCGAAATGCACGTGATTTAATAGTTTATTCTTAGAGTATATAAGCAATACGATATATATTATATATTATATCCGCAATACGATATATTTTAAGTTTTCTCAGCATTTTTCTCTTAAGTTAAATCAATTAAAGGGTTCTTTGGGGGTGAAAGGGATGAACTCAAAAATCGAAACTATATAATTTCAAGAGCTCATAAATAGCTCGTAATTCTGCCGCAAAAAGCGATTCAATATTCCTATTTTTAAGTATAAAGTATTAAATTCCTGCTCAGTGGAACGAGCTCAAAATTTTTAGTTTGCGGAATATTAAAGCTCATAAATAGCTCATAAATCAGGGCTATTTGTTTTTTAATTTTTGCAAGTGGGGGGGGGGCAGCTCAACACGGGTTCATAATTTCATAATGCAACCAACGTGATAATACACTCACCGGCACGAAAAACGGGCACCCCACAAAATAGGTCATTTTTGATGGCTAGTATTTCCTAAACCTGTTGTCCGATTTAAGTGATTTTTTTAATATGTGATAGCCTTGTTCTTTAACAATATCGTTGTTATAATATTTTTGCTCGAGAGGTAAATTTTTATTGTATATCGGGTGTACCAATCAAACTGTGTTTTTTTTCTAAAAGTTCGGAACGCCCTGTGGAATATTCTAGCATTTATAAAATTCTGAAATTAAAACCCAACTATAGCCTCAGGTTTTAAACTTTAGCCTTATTTAAGTGTTTTAGGTTAAATCTTCGTATTTCGTGCTAAAGTTTCTCCAGTTACTATATGAACAAATATTAATGAAACACCCTGTAAACAGATTTGATTATTCTTAGATCTACTGAGTTCAAGTACAAAGCTATAATAATTTTCAACTACCCCCAACCTACTAATAACAAATATGTGAGAATTGTATCGTAATTGATGATAAAGAAAAGGTATATCCAAAAATGTTGCACCTTTTTGGTTTATGTCCTTGGATCCAATATTTTTCTCAATATCTGTCTTTCTATGACTTAGTAATTTCTTCATTTTTGCTGTGCGAATGGTAATTTCTGAAGCGTACCTACATAGCTATCGTCCAGAATTTTGCTTTGAAACCCGAAATATTTTTTTATCACTATAAATAGCAATATTCCATGTAAATTCTCAATTTCAGATCTACATTTTCATTTATTATATTTTAATCTGCATTTATGCCATAAAACGGTTTTAGAGATGAAATGTGTAGAAGAATGAAATTACGAACAATTCTCGTTTCTAATAGTCTAGGCGCCAAATAGAGGTCACCGTGTCCTTTTCAATTCTGATGAACAAACTCAACGGTTTCTTATGGATTTTTGGCTGCTGATTGCGAATTTCGATGGCTGCTGATTGCGAATTTCGAGGGTGGATTTCGATCTGAGTGGTCAAAAAATTGTTAAAAACAATTTAATTGTTTATAAGGGTCTGGCTCATAAACTAAAAGAGATAAAAAAATATTTCAAATCAAATTTGTTCCTTAATAAAAAACGAAGAAAAAAACGTCTACTAAACTTAAATCCAACAATTATAACTCAAGATATTGTAAAATTAGAGCACAATAGAAATTGCAAATTGCAAAATAAGTATTTTTCGAAGCTTTATCGATCGTAACTCAGCTTGTACGAATGAAAATGAGCCTTAGAAGACCTCATTTTAAAGATTAATTAATAGACTTCCAAACAAAGTTTGTTAAATTATTTTATCTTTATTTGTTTTAAAGTTATACCCGTTTGAAATTATAATTTTCTTAAAAAAATTATACATTAATTTGTTTATAAGAGTTTCAAGTTGATCTTTAACATTTATACTTTAATTAACAATAATGATAGAAGAACTCTTTTTTTTTGAAAAATGGCTTTGGCAGAGCCAATTAGCAAGACTTGTTTGTGATTGATTACAGATTCATAGTCATAAATTTCTTATTTCATAACATAAGAAGTACATACTAAGATATTATTTTTATAGATACATAGGTATATTGTGTTGTTTTTTTTATTTTGTTTCTTTAATTATTTTACTGTGTTTTTTAATATATATTTTAATTTGTGCGAAACACTTTTTTACTTTTTATTTTTATTTTTCTATTGTTTTTATTTTTGTTTCAAATTTTTTTATTTATTTATTATTAAAAGAACTCAAAAGGAACAATTTGAGCTTATGAAAATGTTCGTAAGTTTATTTTTGGCTAAGATATCGATATTTCGGCTACGAATTTCGTCATGTACTTGACTGTGAGCCGATCTTGCGCCTCATAGCGCGCCATTAAAATATCGATATCTTGGCCAAAAATACACTTACGAACATTTTCATAAGCACAAATTGTGCCTTTTGAGTTCTTCTATCATTATTGTTAATTAAAGTATAATTGTTTATAGCTCAAATTTGTTTGAAACCCAAATTATTGTACAATTTTTTAAGAAAATTATAACTTCAAACGCATATAACTTTAGAAAACATACAGATAAAGTAATTTAACAAACTTTGTTTGGAAGCCTATTAATTAATCTTTAGAATGAGATCTTCTAAGGCTCATCTGAATTCGTAGAAGCCGAGTTACGATGGATAAAGCTTCAAAAAATACTTATTTTGCAATTTGCAATTTGTATTGTGCACTAATTTTATAATATCTTGAGTTCTAATTGTTGGATTTAAGTTAAGTAAACGTTTTTTCTTCGTTTTTAAACAAATTTTATTTCAAACATTTTTTTATCTCTTTTAGTTTATGAGACAGAGCCTTATAAACAATTAAATTGTTTATAACAATTTTTCGACCACTCTGATCGGAATCCACCCTCGAAATTCGTAATCAGCAGCCAAAAATCCATAAGAAACCGTTGAGTTTGTCCATCAGAATTGAAAAGGACACGGTGACCCCTCTGGCGCCTAGACTCTAAAGTAAGTTTTGTTGATGTAAATTTTTATTGTACATAGTAGTTTATTAGGTATACTACTTGACGCTTGTTCAATTCAATCCCATGTTTGGTCCAGAAAAAATGTATTGTCAAATATATCTACAAAATTACCACTACAGTTATAGCAGATATTATATCCCATTGGTTCACCAACCGATGTACACCCTCCTTAAATAATTCTTATGGCGGTTGCTCCAATAATCTTTTACGGCATTTTGTAAGTCTTGGTAAGATACTAAAGGCCAGTTCCATTAACAAACTTGATTTTTTTGAATTGTGGTGCCTGCATCGAATACCTGTCATGAACGGACATAGTCAGAAATGAGGAAGTACTAAGAAGTGCGGACTTAAGCCAAGCGTCCACAGACCCGCATCGTACGCATCGTACGCAACGGATTTTAGTTTGCCTTACAATTATTGCCGATAATGCGATCCGTACGATGCGAATCAGTGGACGCGGTTACATAAGTTTCTGTATAAGGCAAACTAAAATCCGTTGCGTACGATGCGTCCAATGCGTACGATGCGGGTCTGTGGACGCTTGCCTTTAGAGGATAGGGAACTTTTTAATTATGTTAAAAGTAAAAAGACTGCATACTTGCGGCACATATTACGAGGAGAATGATACACTTTTCAGCAACTGATACTCTAAGGAAAGATAGAGGGTAAGAGCGGTCTGGGACGTAAAAAGATGTCATGGCTGCGTAATATTCGCCAATGGACAGGAATCCACAGCTATGAAATGCTTCGCAATGCTCTTAAAATAATTATTGAATCCTGACTAACTAACATGTCACCTGACTAGACAATGTACGGTGAACGCCTACGCAGAAATGCACGGCACTTTCACTTAACGAAAAAGGTACGTAATATTAATAAAAATGTTAATTCAGACAACAAAAGCAATATTTAAATTTGTCAAATTCTTGGTTTTATTGGAACAACAAAGCGATGTTCATCAATTCATTATTATCGTTAGTTGATCCAACGTATTACGTTTATTGATATTACGAACATTGTTCACTGAGTCAACGAACACTATTCATTGAAACAACAACGTCATTAATTGACCTACGAAGACTATTCGTTCTGTCAATAACAGTGTTATTTCTCCTAACGTATACTGCTTCATGCATCCAATAAATTTCGTTTATTTCTACAATTATTTCCGTGTATTCTTACAATTAATTCCGTTCATTCCCACAATAATTACGGTTATTCTTACAAGCAATTCTATTCATACCTACAATCAGTTTCGTTCATTCCTACTATGAACGTATTTTATACTGAATACATTAGCTCAATGTATGATATTAATTGATTAATAATAATTTTACAAATCTTTTTTTTTGTCCTAAACCTAAGTGTGATTTCTCAATGATTTCACTTATAAAGTGCGCTGGAATAAGTGTTCCCCCCCCCTTATTAAGTTATTTATTTTTAGCACATAAGCAAAACTATCGGACAGGTCGATTTTTAAAATAACCAAAGTATATTATAACATCAATGTTCCGAACTTTACGCGATCCTTCTTCAGGGGACAGGCACAACTTTGATTCTTTTAAATGGGAAAGTACATCATGTGACAGCTGATTTAAAAGCGTTTGAAATAGTGATTCCAAAAATGTATAACACTTTAATCCTTTTTGAGAGCGCAGGACACCGCACACATCTTATGGAAAATATAATGTCACTCAAATTCAATAAAATTTATATGAATAGATTCGTTTCAAATTAATGGTCAATTCTTATCATTGCGCCAACTCTGTATTATCAAAAATAAGAGCAGAAATTGAAATAAATAAATCTGAAATCAAATGGGTACGTACATAAGTTAGAGAGAGAAAAAATGATTTAAAATACCCAAATTATCGGTACTCCATAAATCAGTGGATTAGGTTCACTAATCCGCTTAGGCCCAGCGGGGTTTAAGCTGTTTTGAATAGCACTCAGAGCAATAGTGATTGTAACTGACACATTTATGAACTCCAAAAATGTGATTTCGATAAACTTTAATTGGAATTTGCGCCGTAATTAATCATAATTAAGAGTTGGCGCAATGATAAGAATTGACCGTTAATTTAAAACGAATTTATTCATATAAATTTTATTGAATTTGAGTGACATTATATTTTCCATAAGATGTGTGCGGTGTCCTTTCGATCGATTCTTTTTAAACGCATTCATTTTTTTTGGAATACTGAGAAAACTAATAAGTATTTTTGAAAAATTTAGACGCAGAATAAAAGATTACATTATTACCGAGGGCTGGAAGTCCCTTAGAATAAACAAAAAGTTTCTTTTCAATGGTATACAGTGGAACCTCGATAAGTTGGATTAATCGGGACCGCGGTCTATCCGGGTTAGCGAAAATCCGGGTTAGCGGAGAATATGGTAAAAATTAATAAAATACTATACTTAGAGATGAACTCCATTATAAATGCCAAAACATGAAATCCATATGCACAGTACATCTAAATTACATACAGTTGTATAGAGTATTGTTTATTTGTTGGTAAAAAACTCAGTCGAAGTGAAAAATTTTTTGTTTTGTCTGATGAAAATCGGTCCGGGTTAGCCGGACTGCCGGGTTATCGGGGCCGACTTATCGGGATTCCACTGTATTTGAAATTAAAAATCATACTAAATTTTCTCTTTTTCACCCTTGTGACTTATTAAAATAATCATTATGGAAATTCTCAGGGACTTCAGACCCTCGATAATACTGTAATATTTTATTCTGTGTTTAAATTTTTCAAAAATACTAATTAGTTTTCTTAGGATTCCTTCCTTTCAGTACGGACTACACTTGGAAACGAAATGAAATTATTCGGTACTTCGGCAGAGGTAACAGAGAAGCTCGGGGTATCACGATAAGGAAAAGCCGTAACATTTCAATTGGTCAAGCAAACCATTTATTGTTTCAACAACTGCGTTTATTGTTACCATGATCGCATTGATTGTGGTTATTAAACGCAGTAGTAGATTGATTAATGCATTCGTTGTCACAACAATCAGTTTACATCTATGGAATAATCAAATATTACTCTATATTAACAACATTTGTACTCTATTTTAATGAAATCTGTACGTTGTCACGATAAACCAAGGTAATTGCTTATCATCTACGAAATCAAGAATGTGAGTTGCTGCCAGAATTAACATTATTTATTAAATATACGAAACTAACTTATTGCCTGAATAAATTAAATGTTATTGATTAATGTACTCTAGTTATTTTCACAATTATTATTCAATCATTGACACAATAACCAAATACATTCATCAATGTCTAAAAGTTCGTTGAAATAAAAAATTAAATTGTTGTTACAACGAAATACTATTCAATAATCACTGTTAATCAATATTACGAACTAAATTTTTTTGAGTGTTAAAAAGAAGAAGGTAAGACTGAAAACGACTACCTTTTAATGGGGTTTTCAGTGGCCCAAAGATGTAAAAATCACAAGGCGATAAATCGGCACTTTAGGGTGGATGCTCTTATATCCTCAATTTTTTTCGTTGTAAATTTTATTTCACTATTTTGGCCGATCATTGTCATGTAGAAGAATGAAACCAAGTGAGAGCTTTTTTGACGTTCTGGTCTTATTGTTGATGGAGCTTGTTCTAAAGTTTCATACAGGTTTGCGTTGATATGTACTCTGTAAACTTTATAAGCAAGAGTCTTTCATGCTAAAAAAAAATTAACCTTGCCTGCAGAAGGTTGAAGTTTAAAATTTTTTGATGTCGGACATGATGTTAATTGACGATGGTGATTACAAAAATATCGGAGAGGACCACAAAAAATCAAGTAGTGGCTGCTAAAAGATGAGAAAGAAGGTCTATTCAGGAGAAGAATAGTAGAAAAAATATGTTGGAACATGAAAGGAAGCCCTAATACAATTTGGAGAAAAATATCCAGTAGTATTAGAGAGACTGCTGTTAAAATACTTGGGAAAACGTCAGGAAAAAGGTTTGAGGATAAAGAGACTTGGTGGTGGTCACACGAAGTACAAGGAAAAATAAAAGAGAAGAGAAAATTATATAAAAAGTGGCAAGAAACCAGATACGACACAGATCTTCAAAACTATATGGTGGCGAAAAAGGAAGCGAAAGTAGCAGTAGCAAAAGCCAAAGCAGAAGCGTATTCAAACCTATACGATCAACTTGATACCAGGGAAGGCGAAACGAAGATATATAAAATAGCCAAACAGAGAGCAAAGAAATACTAGTTCACGAAAGGGATGTCAAAAAGAGATGGAGAAAGTACTTTGACAGCTTATTAAATGAAGAATTTGACAGACAGCCTGTAGAGTCAACGGAGACAGTAGCAGCAATGGTCACCAAAATAACAAACGAGGAAGTGGCTCAAGCGCTTCAAAAAATAAAGAAAGGAAAAGCGGTAGGACCAGATGATATTCCTGAGGAAGTATGGAGAGCATTGGGAGAGACAGGAACAAGGTGGCTAACAGGTCTATTTAATAGAATAATGGAAGTTGAACAAATTCCAGACGAATGGAGAAGCAGTATACTGGTACCTGTTTACAAAAACAAGAGAGATATACAACAATGTACAAACTACAGGGCTATAAAACTGCTTAGCTACACCATGAAAATATGGGAAAGAGTAATTGATAGACGGATACCTGAAGAGACCTAAATATCCGAGAATCAATTTGGCTTTATGCAGGGCAGATCAACAATTGTTGCAACAATTGTTGCAACTGTTAACAGATGCAATTTTCATTATAAGGCAGTTGATGGAAAAATACAGGAGTAAAGAATTTGAAAGAAGTGTTTCAAAATGTAACCGAAGTATTCAAGCTTGCGTCTCTTTATTATATTGAGCAGTTGTGTTGCTTGGTTGCAAACCTTCAGCATGAAAAAAATAAATGACCGTACGCTGCTTATATCTATTTTAACGGATTGTTAACAACAATTGTTTCCAAGGCTAGCCTGACCAAAGATGGGTTTCAATTAAACAAGCGTATATATCTTAAGTGTATAAACCATCTGTAATATTAAGTATTTATAAACCTCGACAACTAAGATTTAAGAGTTCATTATCATAGTATCAGACATATGCATGCTAAAAGAATTTATTGTAATTAAATATGATATTAAAATTTGTCAGAGTAGTTCATTCATAAAACTGTAATAGGTAAGTAGAAGAATCCACGGAAACAAGAAACAATAACACTGAGAAAATTGTCTATTTGGGGTTCTTTCGTTTTTAAAAAAATACCTACATATATGTGATAATTTTAAAAAATACTACAAGTAGGGAAGCAGGGGGCTAGTTGTAACAATTTTCATAAAATCAAATATATCTTGACAGCTATTTTCCCAATTATCACTAATTAAACGCTAAACCCTAGTTTAACTCTTTCTGAATAAAATTGAACTGAAGAAAAGTTAAAAAGACTGTTATTTTTTAATCAACTAGCATTTTACCAAAAAAAAAATGCATTGTCACAACTTACCCCGCGCTTGGGGCTAGTTGTAAAACATCTATTGGGGCAGGTTGTAACATTACGAAAATTCGAACTTTTTGGAATATTTCGAAGAAAATACCAACGTTGGTCCTGTTGAAAGATGTTGCTCGACTTAATAAGGTGGCTTCTGGTGTTCTTAAATATAAATGTAGATTTCTACGCATAAAATTTTTGACCCAATCTGGACCAACTGTATAATTTTGATTCCAAGAAGAAGGAAGTTGCTTAGCACTGAGTTTCACAGCATATTGGTAAGGCAGTTTTCGTATCTTCATGGGAGTTAGTCCAAAATATACTTCGGTGCATTTCAGAATATACGAAGCCATTTTACTTTCTTCTTCGGCTGTAAAAACTATCACTGGTTTAGTACAGCCAACTTGTAGACTCTTAATGTTTTTCTTTTTTTCTATATCGTTATAAAGATACGTGATGACACAGTCCGTGCTGTTTTACTTGCTTGCTTTATGCTACATTGATTATCTAAAATTTCCGCTGAACCCAACTCGTAGACTTCACTTCCTGGATTTGAGTTGCCCTTTCTGATTTTCTTTTATGTTGTCTCGTTCTGGTCTATTACAAATGTAGATCATAAATTTAGTAAGATTTAGCGCAATTTGTAACATGTTACAACAAGCCCCCAAAGTTTTTTTACAACATACCCCGTAGCACACTTTTGTATATTTATTAAAATACATAACTGTAAAAACATCTTGCTAATCGTAAAATCGTTAAGCAACATCAAAGTATAACTAAATTTAGAAAAGAAATGAACACCGAAAGATTCATTTCCGCATAAAACAATAGCGATAACCAAAATTTTATGAGAGTTAAATTTTAAATTACCTCTAGTCCATTCTTTCACGGTTTTTGCTCTAAATTTTAAAGAACCGCTTGGATTGACATAAAATTTGGCATACATATAGCTTACATGTCAAAGAAAAAAAGTGATATTGTGCCGATGTGTGCTTTTGCCCTGGGGGTGACTTTCACCCCTTCTTGGGGTTGAAAAAATATATGTCCAAAATAAGTCCGGAAATGGGTAAACTGACTAATTTTAAGTAACTTTTGTTCTATAGAGCTTTTTCGCCAAGTCAACACTTTTCGAGTTATTTGCGAGTGAATATGTTCATTTTTCAACAAAATAACCACATTTTTAGACGGTTTTTCGCAAATAACTCAAAAAGTAAGCATTTTGTCGAAAAAAACGTTCTTAGCAAAAATATAGCCTATAAAGAAGTAAAAAAATGGTGTACGCGTTAGGTCTCTGGATCTCGTAGGACCAGAGTTATAGCCAATGAAAAATAGATTCATATTCACCAAATTTCAAATAGAATATTTCGACGTGAAATATCCAAAAAATTAAGCACTTTTTGGGGAAAATATATTACAACTTTTTTAAAGTGTTTAAAATAAGGTTTATTTCTGTTTTTACAAAAAGTTTCTAGCGTTAAATTTAAGCAAGTTACGCTCAAAATAAAGTTGGTCCCTTTTGTTTTTGCAAAAAAGAATCGGGAAGACCACCCCCTAATTAGCAACTTAAATTAAATTAATCGTTACCGCTCCACAAATTATTTTACTTATGTTGTGTTTATATGATCTGTAAGTTTCATCGATTCAAAGTGCTTATTTTTGAAAAAATTTGGTTTCAAAATAAAATTTTTAAAAATTTAAATTTTGAAAAATATGTTTTTTTTTCAAAATAACTTAAAAATTGTTAGAGATACCAAAAATCGCGAGAAACAAAAAAAGTTAGATTTACTTTTCTGAATATCATGTATTTTTTTGTTTTTCTGTTGGACAAAAATTGATTAAGATTTGGTGTTTCTAAATTTGCATACATTCGTGATCAGTGACTCGTTTAACCCCTTTTAACTACAGCCCTTTCAATAATAAGGACTTTGAACCGATGAAACTTACAGATCACATAAACAATATAATAGGAGTTAAGAAACTTATGAAGTCGTAACGATTAAGTTCATTTAAGATACTAATTAGGGGGTGATTTTCTCGATTTTTTTACCAAAACCAAAAGGGACTAACTTTATTTTGAGCGCAACTTGTTTAATTTTGATGCTAGAAATTTTTTTTATAAAACAAAAATGAAGCTTTTTTTAAGCACTTTAAATAAGTTGTAATGAGTTTTCCCCGAAATGTGCTTCATTTTTGGTTATTTCACGTTAAATTATTTCATTTGGAATTTGACGAATATGAACCTATTTTTCATTAGCTATAACTCTGCTTCTACTAGGTGTAGAGACGTGATGTATACACCATTTTCTAAAATTTTTTAGAGGCTATATTTTTGTTAAGAATGTTTTTTCGATAAAATACTTACTATTTGAGTTATTTGCAAAAAACCGTCTAAAAGCGTGGTTATTTTGTTGAAAAATGAACATATTCACTGCCAAATAACTCGAAAAGTATTGACTTAGTGAAAAAACTCTATAGAACAAAAGTTACTTAAAATTAGCCAGTTTATCCATTTCCTGACTTTCTTTGGACGAAAATTTTTTCACCCCCAAGAGGGGGTGAAAACCACTCCCAGGGCAAAAGCACATATCGGCACAATATCACTTTTTTTCTTTGACTTGTTGGCTATGTGTATGCCAAATTTCATGTAAATCCAAGCGGTTCTTTACAATTTAGAGGTTTTGCAATATTTTACTGTTAAAGAACGGACTATGAAGCACGTGCACAAAACTACTATTTGCAACTATCGGAGGATGGCTGGCTAGACGGTGTCATTTGCAGGGCGATAAGAGAATAAGATTCAGTCAGCTAAATTAGTTAAAAACATTCAAATAACCTATGAAAAAGCCATGTTACTACTTACCCCTGTTACAACAAGCCCCTTGTTCCCCTACATTGTAATTTAATTCAAGTATTCTCTATTTGTCTTTTACAGTGTGTAAAATGTAAAAAAATCAAAAGACATGGGTTTCTACATTTTTGAATATTTATCGTTAGTTCCAATAGCACACCCCTAATTTGAGGCTTAGAAATCGAAAAAGCGACCAAGATAGGTGAATGGCAAATTCTTTATATTTTCGAGGTCGGTGAATCCGAATACGAAGTTTATTTTTATCTAGAATTGGTGGAACATGTTCAAAAATCAAATTTTATGCAAAAATGCGAAATAGTTATTTATAAATCAGTTCGTGAAGTATGCTTTTTGCGAACGCGCGCGATGTTTAGAGCACGAGCGACAGCGGAACGAGTGCTATACATCTCGTAAGTTCGCAAAAAGTACATCACGCACAGTTTCATACAATATTTTATCTACGATAAACAAATAAAAAAACTAACTCTTCGTCACTGGAATTCATTTCTATTCTACAATTTTTAGAATTTTGACATTTAAAAATTCTAACTTCTTTCAAACCACAAAACTGTCAAAACATTTGTTGTAATTTATTGCTCATTATGTCATCACCATGACAACGCGAGAGTTAAGAATATTTGATTATATGAAAGTGTGTCAAAAACAGTGCGAAAAAGTAAATCCCATTTAAAATACATTGTTACTTCACGCACACTTTAAATCCTTCACGCACTGCTATCTATAATGACAGTTTTCACAAAATAAAAACTTATACATAATATTATGACATAGAGTAGATAAATTTATTTTAGTTTTGAAAGTTTAGTTTTTAGTTTGTGAAAACTGTCATTATAGATAGAAGTGCGTGAAGGGTTTAAAGTGTGCGTGAAGTAACAATGTATTTTAAATGGGACTTACTTTTTCGCACACTTTAAATGGGTTTTTTGGCACACTTTCATATAATCAAATATCCTTAACTTTCGCGTTGTCATGCTGATGACAATATGAGCAATGACATACAACAAAATTTTTGACAGTTTTGTGGTTTGAAAGTAGTTAGGATTTTTAAATGTCAAAGTTCTAAAAATTGTAGAATACAAATGAATTCCAGTGACGAAGAGTTAGTTTTTTTATTTGTTTATCGTAGATATAATATTGTATGAAACTGTGCGTGAAGTACTTTTTGCGAACTTACGCGATGTATAGCACTCGCTCCGTTGTCGCTCGTGCTCTAAATATCGCGTGCGTTCGCAAAAAGCATACTTCACGAACTGTTTCATAAATAACTATAATTTGATGATTTTTCATATTTACCTCACTGTATCTTTGGTCGCTGTAAATATTTTCTTTTGAAAATTTTATTGTATCATCCTTCGAGTATTTAGATGACAACGAGATTTGTCAGAATGTTTACACAAAAAAAAGAGGGGTTGTAAATTTTACAATATTTTGTCGTCAGATTTCGTTAGTTTCATGTTTACTTAAAAAGTTGAGTAATAAACTTTTTAGTTTATAATTTTAACTACCCAACACAGCAATAAAATATAATATTCATAAAGAAGTTTTGAAAATTTCAAGTCAAAATATGTAAAAAGGAAAAAGTTATGTGACTTTATAGAGGAGTGGCACTCTTAAAAAAAACGTTTATTTCTCGAGATACTGACCACAGTGTGGTGAATGGCTAATTTTGGTCTTACTTTATGATTTTGATGGTGCTAAAACGAAAATAAGGATTATTTTGAATTTTAGGTGTAGGAACTTTGTTAAAATCGCAACTTTACCCTAAAAATAAAAAAATGAAATCACGTTTTTCTTAAAATTAAAATTTCATTTTTTTTTCTACAAACATTTCACTCTTTGTACCCTATATTTTAACATAAACTTGATTAAAAATCTAAATTTCAAATTTTGTCACTCAACTTTTACGATTAAACTTTGAAATTTAGGAATCTGCATACCTTTCATTTAAACAATTCATAACTTTTATTATAATGGGACAGAAAGATTGAAACAGGTACCATTGTCTTCAGAAAGATAAGAGATATATACCTACTATAAAAATTTTAGAAAAAAATATTAAAATGAAACCAAACGCAAAAAATGTGGTTGTATTTTTTTTTAATTTTTAGGGTAAAATTGCGATTTTGGCACTGTTTCCCCACGTAAAATTCAAAATAAACCTAATTTTCGTTTTCACCACCATCAAAAATATAAAGTATGACCAAAATTAGCCATTCACCACACCGTGGTCATCACACCACTCCAGGGCCGGATTTAAGGGAGGGCAGGCTGGGCAGCTGCCCGGGGCCCCCACATTTCGGGGGCCCCCACAAAGTCCCAAACATAAGAGATTCATTTAAACAGATATTGGCAGGAGATACAGGAACAATGTATGACAAGTATAAAATGAAGGAGCGAAGGAGTGATAATATTGCATTGTTTATGGTTATGTTTTTGACCTTCCACCGGGTGGGTGTATTGCTTCGTTTGTAAATTCTTATCAAGTGATGAGAAGAGAATTTTGTGATAGGAAACATGCAGATGCAGATAGTAGGCTTATGGATCACGAAATGTCTAAAGCACACGAAAGAATTAGGCGTATTGATACTGAAGTAGCAAAACAGGCCAAAGAAATAAAGAATTATTGGAAAATGGTAACTCAAACACTAATTTTAGTGTTATAAAGTTTATTTGTGAACGAGATTTAGCATTTCGCAGCGAAAAGTAGTTGTCGAGTTCATCACAAAATGAAAATTCTTTGAAAATACTCCAGTTATTAGCTGAATATGATCAATTTTTGAAGCACCATATTTTAATAAATATGCAAATCCTGGAAGCGGACATTTCAACTATATTTCATCAACCATATATGAGGAAATTGTACATCTGATGGGTCAAAACGTATTAAATGAAGTAGTTTCAAGGATTAAGAAGTCAAAATATTATTCAGTTCAAACAAATCAATTAACTGTGATATTTCGTTACATAGAAGGTTTCACTCCTGTTGAAAGGTTTACCATATTTTTGCCAAATCGCCGTCATAAAGCAGAAGATATATTTAATTATCTAATGACATTTTTGCAAGAACATGATATCGATCTGAAAAACTGCAGGAGACCGTTCTACGTTAATGCGTCAGATATCAATGGAAAATACAATGGTGTTCAGGCTGAAATCATAGAACAAAAAGGTACATATCCATACGTGGGTGCTCCGTGCTCGGTGTAGCTGCTTAAATGGATACGGCATGCGCTCCCCTACATATAAACAGCAAACCGGTTAAATCACTGGTTGGCGATCACCAACGTATCTACTATGTGGAGCTGTTACACCGAGCTTGGAGCACCCACGTATGGATACGTACCTTAATATCTTGGAGTTGTGGATTCCTTGTGTCGCCCACTCTCTAAATTTAGTTTCAAAAGCTGCAACTGAGTGTTATTATGCATTAGCATAGCACCGCATTCTTTAATTTCTTAGAAGAACTAGCTTATATGTATTTTTCACTTCCTCTTCATATAGACACAACTTAACAGAATGTTTAAAAACTGCGTCTTAAAGCGACAGCAATACAGACCGTGCCAAAAATATTATTGCTCCTAAAAGATCAAATACTACTAGATGGTCATGGAAGTAATGCCGCAAAAGAACTAGTTAAAGGTTATAATCAGATTAAAGGAGCATTATCCAAAATTTCGGAAGACTATGAGCAACAATTTAAAGTCATTGCAAATGGTTTGTTGTACCTATAATCGAATGTGTTTTCTGGAAATAGAGAGGATATCAGGGAGGACAAACAGCACAAGTCGTATTCTTCAAGATCCAAATATTGACCTTAATTCAGGAGTGGCAAGACTTAGATCACTTATACAAATTTTACAGTCAAGACGTGACAATTTCGAAAGATATGAGAACATCGGGGAAGTTTAGAACTCAAAATTTTATCGCTATTATAGATTACGTCTAAGTCAGAGGCTTTCTGCATATGATTCCATCCATTCCAATTTTGGATTTTTACATCATTTTGGAAAATTGGAAAATTTAACTCTGAATGAAATTGAAGCTCACTCACTAAAGCTTACCAACATTTATAGCAATGATTTAGATGAAAACTTATGTGTCCATCTGGTACAGTTTGTAAGATTCTTCAATTCATTTAAAGAGGAAATCAGCTCATCAAATATAAACAAAGAATTTCAAATGTACCAACTGCTAAAAAAAAAGAATATGAATGATGCTTTCCAAATGTTGAGGTGACACTTTGTTAATATTTAGGTCTGATGCTAACTAACTGCAGTGGTTAGAGATCATTCTTAAAATTTAAATTAATTAAAAATCGACTTCGGTCTATGATGGGCCAAGAGTGTTTGACTCATCTCTCTACAATGAGCATTGGCCACGATGTCTAAATGCAACTTATGTCCCACATAATCAAGAAATTTTCAATTAAAATATCTCGAAAAGTTCCCGGACTTTAACCATACATCTTACTATTATTTTTAATATTTTACTGTAACAAGTTACAGCTCTTGTACTTTTTATTATTTAAAATTATATTTACAAAAATTGATCAATATTTTTTTAATGGTAGGAGGTAGGGCCCCCACACCAATTCTGCCCAGGGGCCCCCACAGGCTTAAATCCGGCTCTGCACCACTCAGTATCTCGAGAAATAAGCGTTTTTTGTGGTGTGCCGCTCGTCTATAAAATCACATAAATTTTTTTCAATTGCATATTTTGACTTAAAGTTTTCCAGAAAACTTCTTCATGAATTATGTTTTATTGCTGTCTTGGTTAAAATTATAAGATAAAAAGTTTGTCACTTAATCCTCTTTTAATTTATATAAACATTTTTGTACAAAGCTCGTTGTTATCTAAATACTTCAAAAATGACACAGTAAAATTTTCAAGAGGAAATATTTACAGCGAGCAAAGATAAAGCGAGGCAAAGTTGAAAAATCATCAAAATTGATTTTTTGCATTTTTGCATAAAATTTGATTTTTAAACATGTTCCACCAATTCTAGATAAAAATAAACATCATATTCAGATTCAGCGACCTCGAAAATATAAATAACCACCAAAATTGGTCATTCACCTTAAAGTCGATTTTCGTGGTCGGTGTAACGTAATTTTAGAGGTTGCTGCCGCTCGCCTACAATCCTTTATTTGCATTATTTACTTTGTCGAATAAATTTTGTAGGTTTTCTTTTGTTTTTGCCATCAGTACACTATCCTCAGAATGCCTGATATTTACTATATATTTATTCATGATTTCTTTTTATACCAACCTCGCGTAGTGATTCTTTAAACATGTATTTATGGTATAACATATTTTAAGGAGACGTAATTTTAAGAATGTACTAACTAGTACACTTTATAAGACCAAAAATAAGCATTTTGTCCAGATTTTTTTCTCAGAACCTTTATTAAAAATGAACATAAAACCTTTTACATATTAATATCTAACTCTTAGAGAATACAAAATATAAGTATATCTTTTTTCATTTATGCACGTACACTAATATTGTAGAGGGCGCCAAAGTCGAGGCCTCGAAAAAAAGTAGTTCCGATGGCGGACAGTTAATCTCATGATTGGGATCCCTGAAACAAAAAAATCGTACTGCATTTGAAAAAGGAAGGTTTCTTAAGTGACAATTTACCACCGTTAGTGTAAAATTCCGCAAACAAAAGATTTTACGGAAATTTGAAAAAAAAATTGAAGGCACTCGTGGGAGTGCCGACAGAAGTGAAAACTTCTTATAGTATATACATTACGAGCTCAATGCTTTTACCCCATCCTAAAAGAAGTGCTGTACCTATATCATATACGATATGCGCGATGCGTATGCCCTATGCTATTTATGTATACATACACATAATTTATATATGTACAAAATTGATTTCAGCGAAGTGATGACCATAAAGAAATTTTCAATTCAAAAATTTATTTCGTCGAAGCGATAACGGTCGCTAATTTAATAATTTTCCCCATCCAAAAAGTGCACAACGTCCCTCAAGAAGTTTTCACTTCAAATATTTATTTCGTCGAAGCGATGATAGTTGCTAATTTATTACTTTTTTACATCGAAATAGTGCACAACGTCCCTAAATAAGTTTCACTTTAAATATTTATTTCTTCGAAGCGATTACGGCCCTAATTATATACTTTTCCTCCATACAAAAAGTGCACAACGTCCCTAAAAAAGTTTTTACTTAAAAAATTTATTTCGTCGAAGCGATGATGCTCGCTAATTTAATAATTTTTCCTTATCCAAAAAGTGCACAACGTCCCTCAAGAAGTTTTCATTTCAAAAATTTATTTCGTCGAAGCGATGAAGGTTCGCTAATATAATATTTTCCCCATCCAAAAAGTGCACAACGTCCCTCAAGAACTTTCCACTTCTAAAATTGATTGCATCGAAGCGATGACGGTCGCTAACTTAATACTTTTTTCCATCGAAAAAGTGCACAACGTCCCTAAAAAAGTTTCAGTTCAAATATTTATTTCGTCGAAGCGATGGATGACAGTCCCTAATTCAATACTTTTCGCCCATCCAAAATGTGCACAACGTCCCTAAAGAAGTTTCACTTCAAATATTTATTTCGTCGAAGCGATGACGGTCCCTAATTTAGTAATTTATCCCCATCCAAAAAGTGCACAACGTCCCTAAAGAAATTTTTGACTTTTATTTTGTCGAAGCGATAAAGGTCGCTAATTTAATATTTTTCCCCATCCAAAAAGTGCACAACGTCCCTCAAGAAGTTTCCACTTCAAAAATTGATTTCATCGAAACGACGACGATCGCTAATTTAATACTTTTTTCCATCGAAAAAGTGCACAACGTCCCTAAAGAAGTTTCACTTCAAATATTTATTTCGTCGAAGCGATGACGGTCTCTAATTCAATACTTTTCCCCCATCCAAAAAGTGCACAACTCCCTCAAGAAGTTTTCACTTTACAAATTTTAGTTCATCGAAGCGATGACGGTCGTGATGACGGTCGATAATTTAATACTTTTTTCCATCCAAAAAGAGCACAACGTCTCTAAAGAAGTTTTCACTGCAAATGTTTATTTCGTCGAAGCGATGACGGTCGCTTATTTATTACTTTCTCCCCATTCAAATTTAATAATATTTCCCCATCCAAAAAGTGCACAACGTCCCCAAAAGAAGTTTTTACTTTAAAAATTTATTTTGCCGAAGCGATGACGGTCGCGATGACTTTCGCTAATTCAATACTTTTTCCCTATCTAAAAAGTGCACAACGTCCCTAAAGAAATTTTCACTTCAAAAAATTATTTCGTCGAAACGATGACGGTCGCTAATTTAATACTTTTTCCCCATCCAAAAAGTGCACAACGACCCTTAAGAAGTTTTCACTTCAAAAATTTATTTCTTCGAGGCGATGACGGTCGCCAATTTAATACTTTTTCCCATCCAAAAAGTGCGCAACGTCCCTAAAGAAGTTTTAACTTCAATACATATACGTACAAAATATTTATTTCGCCGAAGAGATGACGGTTTTAAATTTAATTACTTCTATACAATTTATGTGTAGATACACATAATATAGAAAAGTACAAAATTTATTTCGTCGAAGAGATGACGGTCGCTATGACGGTCGCGAAATAAATCCTTTTTCACCATCCAAAAATAGGTTTCACATTTATTTTAAATTTTAATACTTCTACACAATTTATATATACATACACATAAAATATATATATATGTACCTACAAAATTTATTTCGCCGGAGAGATGACGGTCGCTATGATGGTCGCGAAATTAATCTTTTTTCCCCATCGTAAAATAGGTTTTATATTTATTTTAAATTTAATACTTCTATACAATTTATATATACATACACATAATAAATTAATATATATACAAAATTTATTTCGCCGAAGAGATGAGGTCGCTATGATGGTCGCGAAATTAATCTTTTTTCCCCATCGTAAAATAGGTTTTATATTTATTTTAAATTTAATACTTCTATACAATTTATATATACATACACATAATAAATTAATTTATATACAAAATTTATTTCGCCGAAGAGATGACGGTCGCTATGATGGTCGCGAAATTAATCTTTTTTCCCCATCGTAAAATAGGTTTTATATTTATTTTAAATTTAATACTTCTATACAATTTATATATACATACACATAATAAATTAATATATATACAAAATTTATTTCGTCGAAGAGATGACGGTCGCTATGATGGTCGCGAAATTAATCTTTTTTCCCCATCGTAAAATAGGTTTTACATTTATTATAAATTTAAATATGTCTACACAATGTATATATACATACACATAATATATAGCATGAGCGATGACGGTCGCAATGACGGTCGCAATGACGGTCGCAATGAGGGTCGCGATGACGGTCGCGAATTAAATGCTTTTTCCCCTATCCAAAGAAAGTGCACAACGTGCCTAAAGAAGTTTTCACTTCAAAAATTTGTGAAAAATCGCCCGTTTTTCTTCAGTTTTTCATAGTTAAAAAATATTTATTTTTTATTTTTTGGTCAAATTGTGGTAAATTGTCACGTAGGAAACCTACCTTTTTCAAATGAAGTACGATTTTTTTGTTTCAGAGATCCCAATCCTGAGATTAACTGTTTGTCATCGGAACTACTTTTTTTCGAGGCCTCGACTTTGGCGCCCTCTACAATATTAGTGTACGTGCATAAATGAAAAAAGATACATATTTTGTATTCTCTAAGAGTTAGATATTAATATGTAAAAAGTTTTATGTTCATTTTTAATAAAGGTTATGAGAAAAAAATTCTTGAAAAAAATGATTATTTTTGGTCTTTTAAGTGTACTACTTACATATCCATTACGGTGGTGCTCCGTGCTCCCTGTGGATACGGCATGTGCTCATCTACATATAAACTTCCACCACCGATTGGATCGGCGAGTATCGAGATCCAATCGGTTGAATCGGTGGCGGTTTATACAGGATGCGCCAAACCTCTGGTTTTCTTTGATTACGGCTAAACTATGAGATATTCAAAAAATGTTTATGACAAAACTAATGTGTATCAAAGACGTCTATAATTTAAAATTATTTTCGATTGTACAGGGTGAGTCAGAACGACGGTATGAACCAAAGTTTTATTTTTTTAAATAAAACACCCTATATCTTAAATCATTTTTGAATATATTATTTAAAAATATGAAAAATTTGTATAAGGTCTTATAGGCCTAAAGTTAATAATTTTCGAAATATTTACATTTTTATTGAGAAAAATGGTAATATTTATAGGGTTGTGGATTATGTTTCCAAGGTAATAAAAATGTAAGTGATAGGTCAAAGTTTTTATAATATAGAGTTATTTTTAAATAATTCAATATCTTTTACTTTTAGCCATAAAATATACAGTGTGATCACTACATATTTGCAAATACAAAATTTTCTCATTTTTTAAAATGGGACACCCTGTATATTAGCTTTGAATTTTGTAGTAAATATTACAACCTTTTTTTTGGTATCAGGTTGTATGTACCTAGCATGTTTCGTTTTGTAGATATTTTAAAGGTTTTACGTTTTTTCAGATTTTTTATTAAAACATTTTTGCAAAAAAATAATTATAATATGATTTTAGAAACATACACTAAAATATCAAATATGAAAATAAAAACGTAATTAAAGATTAAAATAAATCGTATGCTAGTACAATTCAATTGAATTTAATAACTTTAAATTATTTTACAAAAAATATTTTACCATACTAATGAATGCATAAATTAGTTACTAAATTAAATAAACAACCAAATTTTAAATCTACCCTAGAAATTTTTCTACCACAGCCACTTTCGTGTACCAAATTAATTGTTAGTTATATTGTATTTACGAGTGAGTTCAGTTAATAACTTTTTAATTTACCTACATCTTGAGAACGTATAAAGTATGCTTTGAAACAAATGAACGTTATAGAAGTATGTATATTAAGAAGTAAATAGTATCTATGTACCTACTCGTGTCACAAAAGCTGGTAATAATTTCTAATGGTTTCGCTAAAACAAATGTCATATCCACCAATTGTTCGGTTGAAAAATTAAAATTTAAAATATAAAAAATTGTTACAAAAATTTCGACTACAAAAGTATTACCAGCTTTTGTGACACCAGTAAATGGTACCCCGTCAAAATAGCCCCGTCAAAAAAGCCCCGACAAAATAGCCCCGACATAATATCCCGCACACAAAATAGCTCCGACAAAATAGCCTGCAGACAAAATAGCCGCGGAATAATAGCCCGCCGACAAAATAGCCCCGACAAAATAGCCCCGACAAAATAGCCCCAAAAAAAGCTTGGAAATGGTAATTATCCTCTATTTAGATGTTAGTTTTAACCACATTAAATATAAATTGTCTTTTCAGAGAACTCGAGTCCTGTCTTCCCTGCCTCTTGGAAGTTTGAACATTTAAGTTAAGCGAAAATCAATGTTAATTTATGATATAAACATTTTTTTCTGTTTTCGGGCAACAGTAAAATGCATTTTAAATTAAATAAATTAAATACATTCTTCCTTTTTGTCAAATAATTTGAATTAAAAAAAAGTTTTTGGACACCTTGTATAAATAATTATGTAATTGTTTATAAGAGGCTGTTTTAGCCGGTGCTATTTTAGCCAGGGCTCCTTTGACCGGGGCTATTTTGTGTGCGATCTATTTTGTCGGGGCTATTTTGTTTGCGGGCTATTTTGTCGAGGCTATTTTGTGTGGGGGCTATTTTGACGGGGCTTTTTTGACGGGGCTGTTTTGACCGGGCTATTTTGACGGGTCACGCCAGTAAATACTATAAATATTAATAAATAATTTGGCTGATACATTTAACATTCATTTGTTTCAAAGCATACTTTATAATTATTATGTTTTCAAGATGTAAATAAATTTAAAAGGTAAACTAAAAGTTTAACTGATCTTACTCGTAAATACAATATAACTAACAATTAATTTGGTACAGGAAAGTTGCTGTGGTAGAAAAATTACTGAGGTAGATTTAAAATTTGGTTGTTTATTTAATTTAGTAACTAGTTTATGCATTCATTAATTGCATAATTTATGCATTATTAAAATATTTTTTTAAAATAATTTAAAGTTATTAAATTCAATTGAATTGTACTAGCATACAATTTATTTTAATCTTTAATTACGTTTTTATTTTCATATTTGATATTTTAGTGTATGTTTCTAAAACTAGATCACAATTATTTTTTTTTTTTGCAAAAAATTTTTTAATAAAAATTCCGGATAAACGTAAAATCTATAGATTTTTTAAAATATCTACAAAACGAAACATGTTAGGTACATACAACCTGATACCAAAAGAAAGGCTGTAATATTTACTATAAAATGCAAAACTAAAATATACATGGTGTCCCATTTAAAAAAATGAGAAAATTTTGTATTTGCAAATAGTGATCACACTGTACATTTTATGGCTAAAGGTAAAAGATATTAAATTATTTAAAAATAACACTATATTATAAAAACTTTGACATATCAGTTAAATTCTTATTACCTTGGAAACATAATCCACAACCCTATAGATATTACCATTTTTCTCAATAAAAATGTAAAAATTTCGAAAATTAATAACTTTAGGCCTATACGACCTGACACAAATGTTTCATATTTTTAAATAATATATTCAAAAATGATTTAATATATAGGGTGTTCCATTGCAAAAAATAAAACTTTGGTTCATACCGTCGTTCTCACTCACCCTGTATAATCGAAAATAATTTTAAATTATAGACGTATTTGATATACATTAGTTTTGTTATAAACATTTTTTTGTATATCTCATAGTTTAGTCGTAATCAAAGAAAACCAGAGATTTGGCGCACCCTGTATGTAGAGGAGCGCATGCCGTATCCACACCGAGCACGGAGCATCAACGTAATGGATACATACCTTTATATTTTAAGGATATTTTCTTGGTTCTATAAAAGGTTTGGGTTCTGCAAAGGACTTTTCGGTCTTATATAAAACATTTAAGATTTAATATTGTAACAGATTTTGCTAAAATTAAATATTTTAAAAACGAAATAACTTTAGCTATAATAATTGTTGTTATTGTTCAAATTATCATCAAACATATGTCTAAATGAAGCTAAAATATTGTTTCTGGCAATTAGTATTTTATTAACCACATTTAGTAGAAACTATAATACATATAATATATTATCTACATAATTACCTACATTTTCTTATTTTTTTTTATATTATTTTCACGTGTACCTAGTATTGTTTAAATGAATATGCAGGTATTGTTTAAATTTATTTTTCTACAAACGTGTTAGAAATGCAATTTATCTACTCTATGTCATATTATGTATAAGTTTTTAGTTTGTGAAAACTGTCAATATAGATAGCAGTGCGTGAAGTGTTTAAAGTGTGCGTGAAGTAACAATGTATTTTAAATGGGATTTACTTTTTCGCACTGTTTTTGACACACTTTCATATAATCAAATATCCTTAACTTTCGCGTTGTCATGGTGATGACATAATAGCAATAAATTACGACAAAAGTTTTGACAGTTTTGTTGTTCGAAAGAAGTTAAAATTTTTAAATGTCAAAATTCTAAAAATTGTGGGATAGAAATAAATTCCAGTGACGAAGAGTTACAGTTTTTTTTATTTGTTTATGGTAGAGTAGATAAAATATTGTATAAAACTGTGCGTGAAGTACTTTTTGCGAACTTATGCGATGTATAGCACTCGCTCCGTTGTCGCTCGTGCTCTAAATACCGCGTACGCACTGCAGTTAAAAGTAAAATGTAGAATTTTGAAAGCAAACGTCAAAATATTTATATTTAATAATAATAATAATAATAATAGAGGTCTTTATTAGAAACAAAAAATAATATACATACAAAATAATGAGCTAAGTTTAGCCTAGACTACTCTTACACTTAACTCACTAATTTGCTGCTAAATTAAATTACACAAATGATTCGATTAAATGGCACTAAAATATATAAATATATAGAATAAATTTAAATACATAAGAAAGAAAACATTTTTATAAAAAATTAGAGGAAAAAAAACAAGCATAAAGGAGAAAAGATTAGAAAATTACTGGGCAAAAAGAAAATTTTAAAAATATGGGCAAGAGAGAAGGAAAGAACAAAGGACAGCAACTTATTAAATAAACTGAAATTACAGATTACTGAATGGATGCAGCAGATTGTTTTATTAAACGCAATTATTGTGAGTTTATTAAAAAAATGTTCACTTCGGTTTTAAACTTTTTGGAGTTTTTAATATTTTTAAATTTTTGTGGTAGAAAATTGTAGGCCTTAATTGTTGTATAGCTAAAAGATTTTTTAAACATGGATGTTCTAAACCGAGGAAGGGCAAGTGTTTCAGGAAAGCGAATGGTGCGTGGAAATGTATGAAGTTGTTCTCTAAATATAATCTTATCTTTTATGTAACTTGGTTTACCTGTCTGGATCACTTTATGAGTAAACACCAAATTTTGCAGCTTGTATTGGTTAGTAATATTAAGCCAATTAAGTTCTTTTATTTTATGGGATATTCTATCATATTTTCGAATACCATGCACCAATCTGCAGCAAGAATTTTATATTTTTTGTAATCTTTTGACATTATTAACTGTTAGACAAGGACCATAATATATAAAATTACAATACGCAAGATGCGATAACACTAAGGATTCACAAAGTGTTTTTCTCATTTTAAAGTTTAACATTTTTCTATTGGAATAAAGCAGTTTTAAGTTTGAAAAACATTTCTTTATAACTTGATTCACTTGTGGTTGAAAAGTCATTTTAGAGTCCAAATAAAGTCTAAGATATTTTGCTTTCAACTTAATTTCTAGCTTTTCATTATTAATAGAAAACGTACCGTTGTTTAATGTTGACAAGTTTTTATCAGTTCCAAAGAATATAGTTACACATTTCTTTGGATTTAAAATTAGGTTGTGTTTAAGCGACATATCATAAACTTCATCCACACACAACTGCAAGTTTTGAACACATTCGCGCATGTTATTTTTTGCAAGTGGAATGTAAAGCCCGATATCATCAGCGTAGGCATGAAAGTCTTCGAAATCTGGTTTAAAATGTCCGTAGTGTATATTAGAAAAAATAAAGGTCCCAATATAGATACCTGAGGCACTCCGGTAGGAACGAAACAAGAATTTGAACAACATTCATTATTTTTTACTATTTGACGACGGTCACAAAGATAAGATTTTATTAGCAATAGTGCAGTTTCATCAAACCCATAAAACTTAAATTTGGCCAAAAGCAATTTATGACATATTTTGTCAAATGCTTTGGAAAAATCTAATAGCACCATTGCAACAATGTCATCTTCATCCCAACTTCGAAAAATGTCGTCCGTAACCTGAGCTAATGCTGATATAGTACTGTGGGAGGGACGAAAGCCTGACTGTTTTTGATTTATAATTGAGTTGTTTACAAAGTAAGTAAATATTTGTTCATATAGAATTTTTTCAAAAATTTTCGAAAGAACTGGTAGCATCGTTATAGGACGTAGATCAGAATACTCCATAGGATTTTGAATTTTAGGCAACGATTTTACTAGGCCACATTTCCAGCTAGAAGGAAAATAATTGCATTCAATACATACATTGATTAAGTGAGTTATATACGGTATTATGAAGGGGCAACAATTTTTTATTAAATTAATATTAATTTGATCAATTCCGCTAGCATTAGATTTTATCTCCGATATCGCTTTTGCTATTTGATCTGTGGTTGCTATTTTAAAAGAGAAATTCAACGATTGACTGTATTTGTTAGTGGAATAATAGTCTTGTCCATTTTCAGTGTTGTGATCAATTTTATTAACTGATAAAAAGTACTGATTTATTTTGTTTACGTCACTTAAATGCTCAGGAATATCCACAACATTTTTATTAATTAAATTGACGTCATTCAACGAAGACCATACTCTTTTTGAATTTGGTTTGTTTTCGTTCACCACTTGAGTGATGTAAGATTTTTTTCTCTCGCGAATAGCCGCTAGTGTACTATTACGAAGAGCTCTATACTGAGACCAATATTCATCAGACCTAGATGCTTTGTACAAACTGTAAGCGCGATCCCTCCATTTCATTAAATCTTTAATTTCTTGAGTTAACCACGGTGATTTATTTTTTGTTATTCGTGCTGTTTTGATTGGGGCATGGTAGTCAATGCACTGCAGAAGAAAAGTATTTAAAAGTTCAATTTTTTCATTGATATCTGTAGACTGCAAAAATAAAAACCAAGGAAATTGTTTTAAATCATGTTCAAATTTTTCTTGATTAAATTTGCTATAATCCCTATAACTAATGATTTTTGGTTCCATTTTTTTGATTTTTATATTTAATTCATAAAATACAAGATGATGGTCACTCACTAAGCTACAGTCGACAATACCGCTTTTGACAATCTGACTAGGACATGTTACGAAAATTGGATCTAGTAATGTAGCACTGCGCGAAGTTACCCTAGTCGGTTCATTATTAACTGCGTTAAGTCATAGCTCTCAAAAATTTGACCAACAGGGTTTGCAATATTTAGTAAATTTACATTAAGATCACCAAGGCAGATAACCTCGTTACATTCTGGAATTAACCTGTTTAGGAAATCTTCAATTATTTCAATGCATTTTTGGGTATTTTCTTTGGGGGGCCTGTAAAAAGCACCCGAAACCAATTATTTTGTTTTTTAACTTTATCTTTAAGCATAAAAACTCTACACCATTGTTTAAAACTGAATCAATATTTAATAATTCAACATTTAAGTTATCTGCAAAATATATCATAATACCTCCACCTCTGGAATTTCTGTCCTTCCTGAAAAACCTAAAACCATTCAAAGCTATACTATTATCTAGTACGTTGTTGTTAAGCCATGTTTCTGTCACTGCAACTATACTAAAAGCGCCCTGTTTTACAATGTCAACAAAGTGCTGAAATCCATTAGTTAGTGACCTTATGTTCATGTGCTATCCTTAAATTTATCTCATTATTTTTGCCCATTAATTACTAATTCTTACTAAACTAAGACTAACTAATAAATTAAAAAGAAAAAAAAACTGCAAAACTGACAAAAAGAAAAGAAAATGAACATAGTTTTTGTAAGTTTAGCTCTGCAATTAAGCTTCAGTGCTAATTTGGACCACCAAAAATACAAATTTTTATATACCCTTAAAAAACAATTAAATTAATAATATAGCAAAAAGAAAAGGTTATTTATTTATTACTACCTATACTACCTATAAATTAAACTATTCTAGAAACAAAAAAGCTGAAAAAAAAAATAAAAGTACAATATACAATAAAAAAAAATTAATTTTTTGAAGATGTTGCTCTAGTGGGGTAACGATTTGTTCTTCTGGCTTCATCCAATAATGTGTCGGTTTCTTCAGCAGTCTTGTTAGTAATAATAAAGTCCGACAGTTTTTCCAGTGTTAATGATTGTCCATCAACTATAAGCCTATTTCCTCTCAACTTCACCGTTTTACCTGACAACCTGAGTTCAGATTGGTATTTTAATAATTCCTTTCTTACTGCTTGTTGAGATGGGGATAGATATTCAGCGATGAACACCGTTGTACCTTTTAGAAGTTTGCACTTTTTTAGAACACTAATTTTTGCTGAATATGTTGCGAATTCTACCAATACTGATTTTTTTGTTGGATTTTTACCAAAGGCATTGAACCCACTGATACCTGAATTTACTAAATTTATTTCCAGTCTCTGATTCAACTCTTGGATGATCTCCTCAAGAAGTGTCGACTTTTGTACAGTTAAGCCGAAAATAACAATATTATTTTTTCTTAGTTTATTTTCAATTCGCTCAATTTGATTTTTTAGTTCTGCATTTTCAGTTTCCAGTCTTTCAACTCTAATGGTTTGTTTTTCTTTCTCAACTTTCAGTTCATCAATATCTTTTTTTAAGGAGGCAACTTCCTCTTTAAGGCTAGATGTGAAATGTTCAGATAATCTCTTGTTCTCTTCCTTGATAAACTCTTTTAATTTCATAAATTCACGATCTTGACTATCAGGCATATTTTTATTGTATTTGATCAATTTTACGTGTATGGAACGCTTTATATTATACTTAATTATTATCAATAGCGTACAAAAAACCAGTGCGATATCTTTTAAAATTTGTGGTTTTAGGTTAGTTTTGCCATGTTTATTTGTATGTAATACTCTCTACGTCTTTAAAACAGAAAACTTAGTAATCCCAGGTGATGAATGGTAAATACATTGATAGTTGCGAAACTCACCTCACAATTTGTTTCACTGTTTCACTTTCATTTATTAACATTAATATTAATAGTACAATTTGGGCAATTTGAAAAATTTAATAAGTTTGTAGAAAAAATATTGTATGATATACGTGTTAAAAGTACATTTCTAAGGCACTCATGTGAATTGCAGAATTCGCTTCGCTCATTCTGCAAACATTCACATGCGTGCCTTAAAATTGTACTTTTAACACTTATATCATAAATAACTATTGTAATATATTTATAATAATAACATTTGTTTTTTATTTTTACTACCACAACTCATCATAATATATCTTTCTGTATTAATTTATGATTTATTTGTAGATTGCATAAGAATACCTATATTTTTATCCTCTTTTAATAAATGGTTATGCATACTTACCTACATTTTTTTCATGATTTGTTCAATACCAAAAGATGAGAAATTTTCAAGCAGAGCAATAGTATGAGTAGGCCATTATATTTTCAATCAAAACGGGAACTGGTGTATGTTTTCAAAGACTGATAGTGTGTAAATAAATTTATTAAAATCAGCTAAGTACTTTCAGCATTTTTAATGCCATCATCAGAGCTATCGTCTTATAATTGTAACTACTTCAAATGAAGAGAAAACTTTGACCAAACACATTCTCATATTAAAAATTAACCCAGGGAGCTAACCACTGGTCAGGGTAAAAACCCTTAAATGTATAAAATATTCACATTTAATGTACTTTAAAAAATGGCTACCATTTTTACAATCAACAGCTGTTACTAAAAATACATTAAATGTGAATATTTTATACATTTAAGGGTTTTTACCCTGACCAGTGGTTAGATCCCTGGGTTAATTTTTAATATTAGAATGTGTTTGTTCAAAGTTTTCTCTTCATTTGAGGTAGTTACAATTATAAGACGATAGTTCTGATGATGGCATTAAAAATGCTGAAAGTACTTAGCTGATTTTAATAAATTTATTTACACACTATCACTCTTTGAAAACAGAAAACATACACCAGTTCCCGTTTTGATTTATATAGAAGTGTGTACAAGTCATACAGTCTGTTTCTATTCATTATATTTTCAATTGCTACAACTTTCGAAATAAAAAGGAGAATAAGACTCGCATGGGTGACATTCGGAAAAATGAGCTATATCCTGAAAAACCAAAAATATGCCCAATACCTCCGCACAAAAGTATGTAATCAATGTGCTCTACCAGTACTTACATATGGAGAACAGACATGGCCCTTCACAGACGAAAATATGGCCAAGACTCAAAGGGCAATGGAAAGGCAGATGTTTTGTATCAAGCTAAACTCTGAAAAAAATAAAAAGAAATGGATCAGAAATAAAACCAAAGTGATAGATGTAAACAAACATGCAGCTACTATCAAATGGAAATTTTCCAGGACACAACAGCAGACAAAGAGACGGAAGATGGAATGAAGCGATAACCCACTGGAGACCTTGGGACCATAAAAGAGGAAAGGGCAGACCACAGATAATATTATAGTCGGATGACCTAAAAAGATACGCAGGAACCAGATGGACAGGGTTAGACAGGAGAAGAGTGGAAAAATAAGGGGAAGGCCTACGTTCAACTTTGGACAAATGAAGAGCAATAGATAGATAGAAAACATTCGTCTCATTCTTCTTCTTTTTTTCATCAGATGTCATGACTTTTATATACATTTTGTTTCTATGTATTAAGTATTAATACTAAGCAATAAACAATATTTTAACAGACACTATTGTAAGCATCTAAATAGCATAGCACAACTTGTAAGTTTGTTTACTGTACAATATTTATGTAATTAATAAACATTTTGGATTATTTATTGTGTATTTTATTTAATTGCTTTATAGTTATAATTATAATAAAAAATTTTAACTAAAGAATCTGGAAAGACCAATGCTGTAAAACAGGCACGTAGCCAAGGGAGGGGTCCATGGGGTCCGGGCCCCTCCCAAAACTACATCGGCTTTTGTACCAAGGCAGCACGTTTAACCATAAGTTATTATTAACATTTTTGAAAAAGTGAACGTAATTATTATTATTTTTTACTAGAATTATTTCTGTTTTTATTCAGTGTATGGATCAACTTACATCCAATTTAAAAATTATTAACATTTCACCATCACAAATCCAACAACCTGCATTTGCCTCTTATTGGCTATTGATTATGTACTATAGAAAGGAACTACAACGTTAACGGGGTTTTATTATTTGATATGGTTAATGAATCTCTATATATGAAAAAACCGCGGAGTGCTACCATTTAAGGGGGTGCGTTTTTGAGAAATGGGTGAAATAGTCCCTGGGCACAGGTTACATTAGGGTGAGTTCTATGCACTTTTGGTACAAACACGTCTACATAAAAATTGTTCCTGGTTAAATGTCCTATCTAAATATACCTTTTTAAAGTCAAAGATACTTTTTTTTACAAAAATATATTCAAAAGAAAAAGCACAAAGAAACCCAAAAGAAAGAAATTTTGCTTTTTGTCCCATAACTTTTGTCCACGGGGATATAGGTATAGACATTGCTTCACAGAAAAAAAACTTACATATTTTGTCTTTAAAATGATGTTTGGTAGAGGTCATTAGAATTTATAGTTTTCGAAATATGATTTTTGAAAGTTCGCCACTCACAGCAATTTTGGGCAATTTTCCTTGTTATTTCGCAAATATTGTTCTGTAACTTTTTTCTACGTAACTTTAGGTATATGCAATGGTACATGTAAGAGAAACAGAAATCAATTACCTTTAAAATGTTCTACCGTATAATGTTGTACGACTTCTTTTAAAGAGGTTATCTTTTTCAAGACTTTATACTTTTAACGAGTTTTTATATTTTTACGATTAATTTTTTAGTCTTCCATTATAACTTCTTTTTCTAAATTTAGGTATATATTATATAATAAAAAAGAAAGCTTATTCTGTTTACTTTAAAATGGTGTATTATAAAAAATTCTAGGATCATTTTTGAATAAGATATGCTTTTTCAAAATGTAATAAGTACTTGCAACGATTTTTGATTTTAGGATTATTTTTTAAATTCCTCATTATAACTTTTTTATGTGATTGTGTGTTATGATTGAATCTTATTTTTATAGGTAATACTTTGGATCCACTTGACTCGGCCGGGCAAACTTCAAAATATGGATTAATTCCAATATTTACGGTCAAAGCTCCTGCACCACAAGCTTTGCTTGAAAAAATAGCATGTAAATGTACCAAAGGATGTACAAAAAACTGCGGTTGTAGGAAGATAGAAATTAGTTGTTCAATATTCTGCAAAGGGTGCATGTGCATGGGTACCTACTAATTGTGGAAACTCTAAGGGATATAGATATATGAGGTGTCAGAGGAAGATATTGAAGATTCTAACGAAGAGATGGACTTTGATTTTGAAATTTTTTTAAATGTCAACGTTTAAATAATTTTAACTAAAGTGATGCTTTCTAAGACTAATGTTTATGTAATTTTTGTAAAAGAAATAATTTTAAATAATACAGGTAAAAAAATATCAAAGAATCACTCGGTTTCCATTACATATTTAAATATAGATTATACACCATTTTAAAGAACATAAAGTAAGCCCTCTTTGTTGAGCAATATAAGAAAAAAAAAGTTATAATGAGAAATTTCAAAAATAATCGTAAAAAATGTAAAACAATATTTTTTTATATTAGGTATTATATAATATATAATGTAATATTATATTATATATACTATATATAATATAATATTATATAATAATATTATTTTATTTTTATATTATATTATAAAAAATCGTTAAAAGTATAAAACCTTGAAAAACCATCTCTTTAAAAAAAGTCGTACAACGTTATACAGTCGACCATTTTAGGGGTAATTGATTTCTATTCCTATTACGTGTACCATTGCATATACCTAAAGTTACGTAGAAAAAAGTTACAGAACAATATTTGCGAAATAACAAGGAAAATTGCCCAAAATTGCTGTGAGTGGCGAACTTTGAAAAATCATATTTCGAAAACTGTAAATCCTAATTACCTCTACTAAACAACATTTTAAAGAAGAAATATGTAGGTTTTTTTTCTGTAAAGCAATGTCTATACCTATATCCTCGTGGACAAAAGTTATGGGACAAGAAACAAAATTTCTTTCTTTTGGGTTTCTTTGTACTTTTTCTTTTGAATATATTTTTGTAAAAAAAAGTATCATTGACTTTAAAAACTGATATTTAGATAGTAAATTTAACCAGGAACAATTTTTATGTAGATATGTTTGTACCAAAAGTGCATAGAACTCACCCTAATGTAACCTGTGCCCAGGGACTAATTCACCCATTTCTCAAAAACGCACCCCTTTAAATGGTAGCACTCCGCGGTTTTTTCATATATAGATGTCCATTGACCATATAAAATAATAAAACCCCGTTAACGTTGTAGTTCCTTTTAGCTATGTTATTTTGAATATAATCAATAGCCATAGAAAAAGCAAAATTGCTAGAAAATTTGCCTGCCTATTACTCCCGCGACACTTCCCTTGAGCAATAAAAGCTGAATATGTATATGTTATGGTGTAACTGTAATACAGTATCATCTTTGGAACCAAATAACGAAGTTCTCCACGTAATGAAACATTGTAATAAAGATTTGTTCTCTAAACATTTACAAATTCCTTACAATTTTGGCAACTGTACCTGTCACAACGAATAGTGTAGAACTTTCGTTCTCAACAACAGGCCCGGCCCTAGGAATTTTGCCGCCCTGGGCAAGTCAGCAACCGCCGCCCCCCCCCCCCCCACCCCAAAAAATTTCACCATCGCTCTTAGTTTTCTGAAAGCTATCACTTAATGCGTTAAAGGTTGTGTCTATAATTTTTAAATAGAAGTAAACTTTATATCGTGTCTCTATATCTATGTACGTCTATACTTTCATCTTCAGCCTTGTAGCCAAATTGTCTTTTCACTTTCGTCTTTCTTGCAATTTCTGTGCCTCCGATTTTCATATTCTCAATTTATAACTTTGATACTTGATGCTAGCTCTATTGCAGCTGTCAAATAGCCCTGGAATTTTAAATCACTTCTGAGAGACTTAAAATGGATTTCGGTTTTTTAAATAAACTTACAGCTTGATACACTCGCATATCAATACTCTGCAGTGATTGTGCAGTGCTGACTACGTTGATGTGAAGTAAACTATCATGCCAAACAGCTTGCCTCATGAGCAACCATTTTATGTTGTTTTTATTGACAGTGATTTCTACAAGAGCATTGTAGATTTCTTCAATTTTGTATCTAATGGGAGTAATTGCATCAATTCTACTTTCCCATCTAGTTTCGAACAAAGGTTAGAAATATGATTTTTCAGTATAGCCCCAGAAATATGATTTTTCAGTATATGAATAGATGCTGATGAAAAGTTGTAAATTTTTGTCAGTAAAGAAAAGAGAGAAACTGCAAACTGTGTGGCTTTAGCAGCATCATTTATGACTAAGTTGAGTAAATGGCTAGTATTGGCTAGAACATGGGACAAAAAATGCTCTAGGATTCATTTTCAAAATTCTGTTTTGAACTCCCAAGTTCTTCCTTTTCATGTATGCCACATTATCATACATCATACCCTTGTCCTCTCATATCTTCCAAAGGTATTCACAGTTCATTAAGTTTTTTCAAAATAACTTCTATAAGTCCCAAGCCAGTGGTTTTCAGAACAGGCACCAATCCAAGAAAATGTGCTTTAATTTTAACACATTGTGAACGAATATAAATCTACAAGACGTGTAAGAGTAGATATCTTTTTCACTCCAGCAATATTAGGTGTATAATCTAAAATTATGCTATAATGCTTTCATCATCATCAACATCATCATCATTCAACCAATTCACGTCCACTGCTGGACATACATAGGTCTCTCCCAATTGTTTCCACACTTCACGGTTTTGTGCTGATTGTTGCCAATTTTTACTAATCCGCCTGATATCATCTGTCCACCGTGTAATACTTTGCCGATTTCAAAAAGTTTAAAATTTTATTTTTTATTTGTTAATGGAGAAGCTGAATAATTACGTTTTGGATACGTTTTCCCAAGTGGTGATGCTGCTTGTTACTACCATTCGTTGTTCTCCTAATGTGCTCTTGTAAAACAGAATCAAATTTTCCAAAGAGCTCAACAAGCTTTAAAAATTACCATGGTTGTGATTAAACAGTTTAACAGAATCGACCCTCAATGGAAGACACTGTTGTGCTAAGAACTCTATTATTGATGCAAGTCGTTCTATTACATTTTAGAACTTTTTGTGTTTCTTCGTCTATGGATTTGCCCGATTCTAGTTTAATAAAATTGCTAGTTCTACCCACTGTCGCTGTGACAGTAGATGAGTTGGAAACATAGCGTGATCTGACTTGGCGAGTAGTTTTGATCCCACTATTCTTATACGATGAAGAAGAAGGCGATGTTGTCGATTTCCGGTCGAATGAACAATTGTTATTGTTTCACTTTTTTAATTCTCGTTTTTACAGAGGCATTTTTGCCGCTCTTGTTTATAATGTTGATTTTTTATAATATTAAAAATATAATTTATTATTTCTTTAACTCCAAAAATTGGCTTTTTAAAAATTTACCGCCCCTAAATTTGCCGCCCTGGGCAGCCGCCCAGTTTGCCCACCCCTGGAGCCGGGCCTGCTCAACAATGAAGCGAGTAAAAACTTTACCCAGAAACAAGATGGGAAATGAAAGACTCAGTTGATTGGCTTTTTGTTCCGTTCATTGGAATGTCGAAAACCAGATATAGATATCAAATCATCATCACAGATGCCATAGAGCGAATAGCATAGTAGTCTGGGCTGATTATCGGAGAATAGGCCATTTTTGGGAAAAGTTATTTACCAGCAATTTTATTGCTGGAATCGAATCTTATGATTTTATATATTAATAATATAGATATGCAAAGTCAGCAGATAGTGTGCTACTTTTTTTATAAACAAAATGGCGTCCGAAAATCGTGTTTTTTTCAATTTTTGCTCTATAACTCCAAAGATTTTAAATTTAGACCAAAAACACCCAAATAAAAATTCACCGCAATTAAATTCTGCATAGAGACGTGTTTTTTTAGATTTACTTCGACGAAAACTTTCCCCGGAAAAAGCGGGTTTTTCCAACAAAATCTTTAATTTTCAACTAAACTTTTAGATAAGTAGTTGTTAATCAATAATTAAATAACTTGATAACGCAAAATCCCTTTCCGTATATATATTATAATTCTAGAAGCCGATAGAAATTGAATGAACAGTTTAGCAACAATTGAAACGTTAATTAAAAATTTACGGTCGCTATAATAACGACAATAATTGTGATGCATAAAAATAACTATGATTTTTTCATAAAAATACACTATACCTATCTAATGTACTTTACAGAATTGAAATTGGACTATTTAAGCGGCCTCAGGAATATTTTAAAGTTATAAACAATTTTTTTACTTATAAATAAATAAAATATCTCGGGAAATATTAAACTAAATTAAATTGTGAAAACGGTATTCGAAAGACAGCGGCACGATACTTCTTTTAAAAGAAAAAACGTTTAATTATGACGAGTGGTTCCTGAGATACAACCGGTCAAAGTTGACCGAAATTTACGGCAAAGATATAAACAATAGGATCATAATTTTTAAACCATCACCTTTTTATTTTTATCCTCTTTCTCCGCACCAATTTTCATATCTTTTAAATCCTCATAACATATATTATTATAATAAAAACTATCGATAATACGTGTGAAAATAGCAAAATTCCAATCAAAAATTAGGTTGGAGAAAATGTAACCCTCAAAGTTCAAAATCGGTATACGTTAAAACAATGCATTTTCTCGGCTTCCCATGGAGCAATTTCCTTCATTCTTTTTTTGTTCCCAAGTAACTCGAGTAGAGCCATCGAACTAACGCATTATTAAATGTCAAACTTGCTTTTGTTTTGTTATAATAAATTAATTTATTTATTATAACACAATATTTTAATTTGTTTAAATAAAAATTGTTTAAATAATTATACAGCTTTCAAATGAGAATATTTATGTTTTTAACTTTAAAAGGTACACTTGCAGTAAGTTTATCTAAAAAAAGCCTACAACTGGAAAAAATATGTAAATTTCTGTTCTTATAAATAAATAAATCTATTATAACAAAACAAAAGCAAATTTGACATTTAATAATGCATTAGTTCGATGGCTCTACTCGAGTTATTAGGGAACAAAAAAAGAATGAAGGAAATTGCTCCATGGGAAGCCGAGAAAATGCATTTTGTTAACGTATACTGATTTTGAACTTTGAGGGTTACATTTTCTGCAACCTAATTTTTTATTGGAATTTTGCTATTTTTGGCAATTTTCACACGTATTATCGATAGTTTTTATTATAATAATGTATGTTATGAGGATTTTAAAGATATGAAAATTGGTGTGGAGAAAGAGGATAAAAATAAAAAGGTGATGGTTTGAAAATTATGATCCTATTGTTTATATCTTTGCCGTAAATTTCGGTCAACTTTGATCGGTTGTATCTCAGGGACCACTCGTCATAATTAAACGTTTTTTCTTTGAAAAGAAGTATCCTGCCGCTGCCTTTCGAATACCGTTTTCATGATTTAATTTAGTTTAATATTTCCCGAGACATTTTATTTATTTATAAGCCAAAAAATTGTTTAAAACTTTAAAATATTCCTGAGGCCGCTTAAATAGTCCAATTTCAATTCTGTAAAGTACATTAGATAGGTATAGTGTTTTTTTATGAAAAAATCATAGTTATTCTTACGCATCGTAATTATTGTCGTTATTAGAGCGACCGTAAATTTTTAATTAACGTTTCAATTGTTGCTAAACTGTTCATTCAATTTCTATCGACTTCTGGAATTATAATATATACGAAAAGAGCTTTTACTTTACCAAGTTATTTAATTATTGACTCACAACTACTTATCTAAAAGTTTAGTTTAAAATTAAAGACTTTGTTGGAAAAACCCGCTTTTTCCGGGGAAAGTTTTCGTCGAAGTAAATCTAAGAAAACACGTTTCTATGCAGAATTTAATTGCGGTGAATTTCTATTTGAGTGTTTTTGGTCTAAAGGTTAAATCTTTGGAGTTATAGAGCAAAAATTGAAAAAAACACGATTTTCGGGCTCCATTTTGTTTATAAAAAAAGTAGCACACTATCTGCGGACTTTGCATATCTATATTATTAATACATACAATAATAAGATTCGATTCCAGCAATAAAATTGCTGGTAAATAACTTTTCCTTGTATTTTTCTTATTAGCCCAGAGTATAGCTGAAGTGGAATTGGGCGGGTCATGTAGTCCGAATGGAGAACGGTGGTGGACCCAAAAACTTACAGTGTGGAGACCAAGAGAAGACAGAAGAAGTAGAGGTAGACCACCTACACGATGGAGAGACGACGTCAAAAGAATTGCTGGGCAGAACTGGAAGAAATTAGGGGAGGCCTATGTTCAACTTTGGATGCAGAAGGCTGGATGATTATGATATATCAAATAACCCAAAATTATTGAGTAGACAGCTGAATAGAAGACCAGGTGTACTCTTTTCTACGGAATTCTATATTTCGTTAGTAGTCACTAACATCATTGGGGAAGCTAAAATGAAATTAAAGATACAATGGTGAAATTAGCTAGTAAAAACAACTTACTTTACTAGGGTGAGATTGTCGTCATATACAGGGTGAGTCATGAGGAACTGTACATACTCCTACCTCGTATAGAGGCCCCTATGGGGAATAACAAGTGACCATTAAAAAGTGTCTGCTCCCATTGTTTAATAATATACAGGGCGAGTTTCGCATTTTGACAGAAATTTCTATTCGTCATAATTTTTGAACGGTCAGATCGATGTGTCTCTTATTTTGGTCAATCGTTACACTATTAGCACCCAATCAACTGATTTATTCAAACTAGAAAAATCAGGTCCGGCTTTAAAAAAATTAGCTCGTTTGGGTCTTAGAAAAAATTTCACCCTGTATACGCTTTTTGAAAACTCTAATATGAATTTTACAAATTAGACAAGTAGGAAATTAAAATGGCATATTCATTTTTTCCGCACACGATTACTTATTTTTTTATAAAAAAATCAAATTTGACTATGAATTAAAAGTTTGGTAAAGTGAACCATGGATTTAACAAAATTAACTTTTATTACCAAAATTAATTTTTTTTAACAAATATTTAATTTATGTTACCGCCCAATCAACTGATTTATTCAAATTAAAAAAAATCAGGCCCGGATTTAAAAAATAATTTCGTTTTGATCTTAGAAAAAATTTCACCCTCTATACGCTTTTTGAAAATTCTAATATGAATTTTACAAACTAGACAAATAGGCAATTAAAATGACATATTTATTTTTGTCCCCACACGATTACTTAATGTTTTATAAAAAAATCAATTTTGACTATGAATAATTAAAAGTTTGGTAACCATAGATTTAAAAAAATTAACTTTTATTACAAAAATGAATTTTTTTGTCAATCAACTGATTTATTCAAACTAGAAAAAATCAGGCCCGGATTTAAAAAGTTAGTTCGTTTGGGTCTTAGAAAAAATTTCACCCTGTATATGTTTTTTAAAAACTCTAATGTGAATTTTACAAGTAAGATAAATAGGCAATTAAAATGGCATATTTATTTTTTTCCCACACGATTACTTAATTTTTTATTAAAAAATCAAATTTGACTATGCATAAAAAGTTTGGCAAAGTTTTTGCATAGATTTAAAAAAATTAACTTTTTTTACAAAAATTAATTTACAAAAACAACGTTTTTCTTAAAATTAAAAGTTTTACCATTTTTTCTTCTATAACATGTCTAGATCTAAAACTCCCCATAACACTTCTTTTGGACATAGTTTAACACAGACGTGATCAAATAGATAAATTTTTAATTTTTTCACTTAATTTTTTCGATTTAACTTTGCAATTCACGAATCTGCTTCTTTTATTTTTTAAAATTCATAACTTTTACGAGAAGAAGACTGAAAGTCTACAACAATTTTCATAGTCTTCACAATGGTAAGAGATAGGTGCTGTAAAATTTTAAGAAAAAAATATTAAAATGGAACAGAGTTGTAGCAAGTTAAACCGTGATTTCATTTCTTTTTTCATTTTTAGGTTAAAATTCCGATTTTGACAAATTTGATTTTTTAATAAAAAATTAAGTAATCGTGTGGGGAAAAAATAAATATGCCATTTTAATTGCCTATTTGTCTAATTTGTAAAATTCATATTAGAGTTTTCAAAAAGCCTATACAGAGTGAAATTTTTTTTAAGACCAAAACGAATTAATTTTTTAAATCCGGGCCGAGTTTGAATAAATCAGTTGATTGGATGGTAACATAAATTAAATGTTTGTTAAAAAAAAAATAATTTTTGTAATAAGAGTTAATTTTTTTAAATCTAGGGTTCACTTTACCAAATTTTTAATTCATAGTCAAATTTAATTTTTTTATAAAAAATTAAGTAATCGTGTGCGGAAAAAAATAAATATGGTATTTTAATTGCCTATTTGTCTAATTTGTAAAATTCATATTAGAGTTTTCAAAAAGCGTATACAGGGTGAAATTTTTTCTAAGACCCAAACGAACTAATTTTTTAAAGCCGGGCCTGATTTTTTTCTAGTTTGAATAAATCAGTTGATTAGGTGGTAATAGTGTAACGCTTGGCCAAAATAAGAGACACATCGATCTGACCGTTCAAAAATTATGACGAATAAAGGTTTATATCAAAATGCGAAACTCGCCCTGTATATTATTAAACAATGTGAGCAGACACTTTTTAATGGTCATTTGTTATTCCCCATAGGAGCCTCTATACGAGGTAGGAGTATGTACAGCTCCTCATGACTCACCCTGTATATGTTATATCTTAGTAAAGTAGTAAACACTTGTTATTGCAATTTTTAAAATATTAAAATAGTTTTTTCAAATTTTGCATATGGATCTAAAATTTATTGTGAATATTTTTTTCAATACCTTACCGTCTAACAGTCTAACCCAGCGATACTCAACCTTTTTCTTTCCTGGGCCACATAGTAGCTATTGCCACAGCTTGCGGGCCGCAATCAAGATGAAGAAGTAGTATACAGGGTGTTTCATTGGGAAACGGAAATACTTGAATAGTGAATAGAGGTAAATGAGACGGCTCTAGACATACTAAATTTATTGCTCCGCCGAGTTTATAACCGAGTTACAAGGTGATTTATCGATTTTGCCCATTTCTTTCTGGACCCATAACTTTTAGAAACACCTTGTATATTTTTTTGATATTTAGTACACATATGTCACAGTTAGAACCCAAACCACCCAACTACTAATCACAAGAAAAATCCAGGTCCGGAATAATCAAAATTATAAATCCATTGTGACCTTGAAACAAACAACATCCTGTATATTGAAATTTTCAAAACCCGTTTGCATATTTGAAAAGAGCTTCAATGGAGCTTCCATTTTTGCTCAGACAATTCAATGACTTTAATTTTGAAATTATGTCGAAATTTTTGAAAACTCGAACTTTCAAAACAAAAATTTCGATATAATTTCAAAATTAATGTCATTAAATTATCTGCGCAAAAAATTGAAGTGAGCAATTAAACTTAATTTTTTGTGCTCTTTTCAAATGTGCAGACGAACTTTGAAAATTTTATTACACAGGGTGTTGCTTCACAATTATTTCAATTTTTGAAGTTATACTCTTTAGGCACGATTTCATTGAGGGAGAAATTTTATTGATCTGCGCGCATGCGCACACAGGCAGTATGGAGTTAGTTACTAAATGTTTTAATTTATGTATGTATCAGTCCAGAAAAGGTGTGGAAAGAATATATTAGTGTTTTTAAATATATTTTTTTACAAACGTGTTAAAAATACAATTTTTAGCACTCCATAGGAGCATTAAAAATGCTACTTTAAGGCTACGGCTCCACGGGCGAGAAATTGACGCTAGCAGTAGCAGTAAAATGAACTTAAGGTTCCGCGGAACGGAATGGGAATAACCGAACTGAACCGACTACGGACAAGTCCTGTAGTCGCTACAGTTCGGCTATTCCCATTCCGTTCCGCGGAACCTTAAGTTCATTTTACTGCTACTGCTAGCGTCAGTTTCTCGCCCGTGGAGCCTTAGCCTAAGGCACTAGTGCTTTAAAATTTTTAAGGCGCTGCAGTTAAAAGTGAATTGTCAAATTGTGAAACGTCAAAATATTTATATTTCATTTATTAACATTAATATTAATAATACAACTTGCGCAATTTGAAAAAGGTAGTTTAAAAGGTTTTTTATTATAATTTTGTGTCTTTGGATTTGTCTTCCTTGGGCGTAAAATAATAAAACATCTATTTTTATATTTCACTTCTCACCGTGATGTGTAATTATGTATATCTGAAACGTCAGTAGTATGCGCCTTGACGGCCTTGTTGGTAGAGCATTGGACCAGAGATCGAGAAATCGCGAGATTGCGGGTTCAATTCCCGGACGATTCATACTTTTTTCTTTTTATTTTAATATTTGGCATTGTTAATGTTTGGTAATTATTGTTAATTTTTTGTATTGTAACTGTTAAGTAGGTATATTGATTTCGTTGAAATTATATTATAATAGAAGTATAACTTCTTACGTGCGTACAAATTACACACACATTCTCTTTTTTGTTAATCCGGACCTGAATTTTTCTTGTGCTTAATAAATGGGTCATTGCAATGCAATGTAGTAAATAGATATTTTTTGATATTTGGTACACATATGTCACATTTAGAACCCAAACCACCCAACTACTAATCACAAGAAAAATCCAGGTCCGGATTAATCAAAATTATAAATCCATTATGACCTTGAAACAACATCCTGTATATTGAAATTTTCAAAACCCGTTTGCATATTTGAAAAGAGCTTCAATGGAGCTTCCATTTTTTGCTCAGACAATTCAATGACTTTAATTTTGAAATTATGTCGAAATTTTTAAGAACTCGAACTTTCAAAACAAAAATTTCGATATAATTTCAAAATTAATGTCATTAAATTATCTGCGCCAAAAATTGAAGTGAGTAATTAAACTTAATTTTTTGTGCTCTTTTCAAATGTGCAGACGAATTTTGAAAATTTTATTACACAGGGTGTTGTTTCACAATTATTTTAATTTTTTTTGTTAATCCGGACCTGAATTTTTCTTGTGCTTAATAAATGGGTCATTGCAATGCAATGTAGTAAATAGATAATGATTATTTTTAAAATGAATATTTGTTCATTAACTTTAATAATTTATTATTAACAGTTAATAATACGCTGCTTTTTAATCAGAGGTCTTACAAATTTTAATATAATTTAAAATTAAAGTCATTAAATTGTCTGCCTCACGCCCAAACACGCCTCAAACACATCGGCACACTATCAAATAATTTGAAAAACCAGTGAAATTTGACAGATAATTTGATCACAGGGCCATTTAGTTAACCTTCGGGCAGCATAAAAACGCGTGAGGGCCGCATGCGGCCCGCGGGCCGCAAGTTGAGTATCACTGGTCTAACCTAACAAAAAATTTGAGTTGTATTTGGACCCCCCTCGAGAACATTTCCTGGCTACGTGCCTGCTGTAGAAGCTGAGTTATAAGCACAGAACAAGAAACAATCAAAAGGTTAACTCTCAAAATTTATATGCACGCGCACCTGGCTCTTGAAGGCACATATTCATTACGTTGGTGCTCCGTGCTCCGTGTAACTGCTCCACGTAGTGGATACGTTGGTGCTCCGGACGATCCAATCGGTGGCGGTTTCAATGGGTGGTGCTATCTACGGTTCTTTTCGGCAATATTTCGGTCTCCATTCTCACTACATGACCAGCCCATCGAAGAGTCTGAAATTTCAAATCTGCAGTTTAATTTAAATCTTCAAATCAACAATCTATAATGATAGAATAAGACCAATACTGACGTACGCATTAGAAACAAGACCCAACACACGCAAAACAAAGAGAGTTCAGGACACAGTAGAAATAAGCAGAGGTGGCTCTAGCCCATGTAGCGCCCGTGTGCAGTCGATGCCCTGGCGCCCTTTGGTAGACGCGCAGTCAAAATGGAATAGTTGAATAAGTACCTACCTAGTACTTGTACCTAGTGTCCCAATAAGAATGGCTCTCGGCCATATCTCAGGAACCGTTTATAGTACAGCTTTGGGAAAAAAATTTTATAACAACAGTTGCCTCGAGAAAAGCCTGGAAATTATTTTCATATTTGTAAGTCCACCGCTAGAGGGCGTAATTGAATATCAAAAATTTAAAAATTAAAATTTTACAAAATTTACATAATGAAAGGGCACTGAAAATCCGATCATCGTATTGTTCGCAAAATTCTGCGAATCTTTGATTTCACAAGTGTAACTCTACCTTTGCAAATAAGAGGTGGGGGTGAGTGGGAACCTTGTTAGGAAAAATGGCTGTAAGTCCGGTTCTGCTTAATCGATTTTTGCAAACTTGGTCTCGTTGAAAACAGATCTTGTTCGTTAATGTAAGAGTTATAATTACGAAACAGCCTAGTAAGTAATATGTATTACAAAATTAGACCAAATTATCAAAAGAATATCGAAAACCGCATGTCGATACCTTTTTTCTATCTCGAGAAATCTTAAGAAACGTATAAATTGTAAACAAACTGATAATGTCACCGGTAAACGAAGTTAAGGAAATCAAAGTGAAAACAGGTGGTGTGCTATGGAAACAAATTAGAGCGGAACACTTGCGGAGTGCCGACAGAAGTGAATATTTCTCATAGATTCAATTATATTCGGTTCGATTCAATTCGATTCCATTTAATTGGATTTAATTTTATTTATTATAATTATGCTTATAATTTAATATATTTAAAATATACCCAATTTAATACATAATATATATGGTTTGTCAAACGTAGGAAAGAGTTTGAAAATCTTACAATCGCCGAAATTTTTAAACTTTTTGCTACGTTTGACAAACTGTACTAGTGATTTTACCCATTAATTTTAGAATTAACAAACTTTCAAAAGAAGTTTTACTTCAAATTTGATAGTGAATCTAATTATTATTATTATATAAAATGAATAGGATGTTTAAAAATACAATTTGAGGATAAGTAGGTTGAAAGGAATAATGTAATCAACAAATTTAAAAAAGTCACTTTTGTATAACGGCCTCCCCTTTAATGAGAGTATCTAAAAATAAATGAACTCTTCCATGCATTATTTACGATTAAAATTTACACGAAGTATTTACTATACTTCATCAGTAATTAAAATTTTTAAATTAAAAAATATCGGTTACATTATTAAGAAAAATAGTAATTTAAAGCTTTATGTATCTTTATATCTTATTAGTCCTAATTTTAACGGGTAAAATCACTAGTATATAATATTATGTATTAAATTAGGTATATATTATATATTTATATTAAATTATAGATATAATATATATTAAATAAAATTAAATCTAATCGAATGGAATCTAATTAAATCAAACGAATATAATCCAATCTATAATAAGTATTCACTTCTATCGGCATTCCGCAAGTGTCACGCTTTAATTTTTTTCCACAACACACTACCTGTTTCCACTTTGATTTCCGTAACTTCGTTTACAGGAGACATCATCAGTTATGTTTAAAAATTAACACGTTTCTTAAGATATCTCGAGACAAAAAAAGGTATCGACATGCGGTTTTCGATATTCTGTTGATAATTTGGTCTAATTTTGTAATACAGGGTTAAAAGTGCATACTTGTATTTAATATTTTCCAAAGAAAACTAGATTTATTAAAAACATAAAATAGCGCCCCCTAGCTGGCATATTACTAATTAGGCTGTTTCGTAATTATAACTCTTACATTAACGAAAAAGATCTGTTTTCAACGAGACCAAGTTTGCAAAAATCGATTAAGCAGAACCGGACTTACAGCCATTTTTCATAACAAGGTTCCCACTCACCTCCACCTCTTATTTGCAAAGGTAGAGTTACACTTGTGAAATCAAATATTCGCACAATTTTGCGAAGAATACGATGATTGGATTTTCAGTGCCCATTCATTATGTAAATTTTGTAAAATTTTGATTTTTAAATTTTTGACATTCAATTACGCCCTCTAGCGGTGGACTTACAAATATGAAAATAATTTCCAGGCTTTTCTCGAGGCAACTTTTGTTATAAAATTTTTTTTCCCAAAGCTATACTATAAACGGTTCCTGAGATATGGCCGAGAGCCATTCTTATTGGGACACCCGGTACATAGGGTATTAGGTACTCTTATAATGTAAACAAAAATCCAGATGTAAATAGTGCAATATTAAATGATGTCGGGAGCCAATAGATAGTCACGGCGTCAGAACAACCTACCCAAATCTGTTAAAAATATTTAATTAAAAATGAACTTTTTATCTACGAGGTAAGGTTGAAAATTGGTTGAGGTTGATACAATGATGAACTACATACTACGTATTTTCAGTATTACTTAAAAAACCAACAACAAATTGTTGATATTGATAATTTTTGAAGAGCTCTGACTCCGCTGAAAGTCGCAATAATTGTGGAAGTCTTCTTCTTAGGGTGCCTGTCCGTTCCGAACGTTGGCGATCATTCTGGTTATGATGACTTTGTTGGTTGCTATATGGAATAATTGTGTTGAGGTCTTTCTATACCATGCTCTCAGGTTAGCAAGCCAGGATATTCTTCTTTCTTCCTGGAGCCCTTTTTCCTTCAATTTTACCTTGTAAAATGCATTGGAGTAGCTCGTATCTGCCTCGATTTCTTAATATATGTCCCAAGTACTGCAGCTTACGGGCCTTCACGATGTTGACTAAATCTGCGGTTGTGTTCATCCTCCGTAGTACTTCTTCATTGGTGAATTTGTCTGTGTCCATGGTATCTTCAGGATCCTTCTGTACAACCATAGCTCGCAAGCCTGAAGTTTCGATAGAGTTTCTGCCTTCAATGTTCAATGTCCACGTTTCTACTCCATATAGACGCACTCAGTACACGTAACATTTACGGAGCCTTATTTTTGTTTTTAGGGTGAGGTCATTGCTCTTGAACACAGAGCTCATAGTCAAGAATGCACTTTTTTTCTTTCCGATGCGACATCTAATCTCTTGAGTATTGTCTTATGACTTATTGATTATAGTTCCCAAGTAGTTGTATTGTGAGACACGTTCAATTCTCATTTGGTTCACATACAGATTTGCTCCAGTTAGGTATGTTTTGCTTGCTGATGATCATTAGCTTGGATTTGCTGGTGTTTATATCTAGTCCATATGTTCTACTTGTTTCCGTTATTTTGTTCATTAAGTTTTGCAGCCCTTCTGTGGTATTGGAAAACACTATTGTATCATCTGCATACCGCAGGTTACTGAGCTTGATTCCATTTTTATTGAGATGCCTTCATCAATATCTTTTAGAGTTTAGAGCCTCTTCAAAAATGTGCTTTGAGTACAGATTGAACATCAGCGGTGAAATTATGCATCCCTGTCTCACTCCCCTTAAGATTTTGACCTGATCTGTATATTCTCCATCTATTCCTCTCCTCTTCAGCACTTTCATCATTTGTTCATGCCTGACTCTATCGAAAGCCTTTTTGTAGTCAATAAGGCATGCAAAAACATCACACCTGACATCTCTACATTTCTGAAACAACACCTACACGCTAAATAAAACCTCCCTCGTACCAGCAGCGTCCACAAATCCAAACTGATTGGGCGCAATTTGTTCTTCGCATTTTCGGTAAATTGTGGTAGTAATAAAAGAAAATCTTCCTTTTAAATAATTTTAATCAAATGAAAAGCCTCTTTACTTTATATTTACATATATATATCCGGGGTGTCATATCGGCTGACGCCGCATCCCCACACCTAACCGCCATCTATTTCTATCCTGGGCATCTTCCTCTTCCAAATCTCGGTGTTCCATGGCCTTCCTTATCGTGTCATTCCAGGATAGTCTTGGTCTTCCCCTTTTCTTCCTACCTGGGGGTTTCCATTTCAGGAGTTTCTTTGGCCATCGTTGGTCGTCCATTCTAAGTAAGTGACCGAACCATTTTAGGCTTCTTCTCTCGAGCCTGTCTACCGCTGTATCGTGTGCCTGCATCCTTCTTCTTATTTCTTCGTTACGTATTCTGTCCAATCGGGAGATTCCAGCGCTTCTACGTATGTAGTCCATTTCCACAGCATTGATCCTTCTTCTGGACTCTGCTGTTAATGTCCAGACTTCGCTTCCATACATGAGTACCGATTCCACAAATGTCTTCCCTATTCTTAATTTTGTAGTTCTGGATATATTTTTATCCCACCACACGGAATTCAAGCAACCTACTACCTTCCTACTTTGTTCAACTCGCCTTTGAATTTCTTTGTTGCCTAGGCCTTCTCTGTTTATTACAGCTCCCAGATATTTGAATTCTTCAACCTGTTTAATTGATGTGTTCTCTGTAATTAGGATTTCAAAGTGGGCGTCAGAATTCACGACTAGATATTCTGTTTTTTCTATATTTATATTTAATCCCCATTTTTTGTAGGTTGAATACAGGCGGGTTAACATGAATTCCATGTCATACGAATCTTGTGCCAGTACTGCTTGATCGTCAGCAAAGTGGATGTTAAACAGGCAGTCATCTCTGATCATGATTCCCATTAGTCCACAACTTCTTTTCCATTCTTTTAAAGCGACTTCCAAGTATATGTTAAATAGCAACGGTGATAAGCTACACCCTTGCTTCAGTCCTTTTTCTATTTTTATTCCTTCAGATAGTTGTGTGCCAATCTTGACATATCCCACATTATCGCTGTACAATGATTTGATAATATGTATAATAGCCGGACTAACTTTCATTTCAACAAGCGCATGCCACAACTTGTTTCTAGGGACGGAGTCATATGCCTTTTCCAAGTCTATGAAGGCAATGTGAGTTTCTTCATTTACGCTCGTCCTTTTCTCTATAAGTTGTTGGATGACGAAAAGGTTGTCCACACATGAGCGTCCCGCAGTAAAACCACTTTGATCTTCACTTATTCTCCCTCTTGTCTCTACGTCTAATCTGTTCTTTATTATTCTGCTAAATAGTCTACTAATAGTACTGTTAACACTAAGGCCTCTGTAATTAGACGGATTACTATGTTTCCCCTTTTTGTAGATGCTCGAAATGTAGGATATTTTCCATTCTCGAGGAAAATAATTAGTTGCAACACATCTATTCATTAACTTAGTTAAGCGTTCTATAAGCATTTTCCCTCCATATTTAATCATCTCTATCATGATTCCTCCTGGGCCTGGAGCCCTGCCGTTTTTCATCGAATTAAGTGCTTTAACTAGTTCTGCCTCAGTTATTATAAGGCTATCTTCTTCTCTACGTACAACCTGTGTCGCCTGCTTTATAAATTCTTGTCGATCTTCACTAAATAAGGCCTGATAGTATTCTTTCCAGTCTTGAGTTCGGATTGTGGATGGGCGTCTATCTGTTTTATTAGTTTTCATCGTTCGTAATAGTCTCCAGGCTTCTGTCGATTCTTTATATTTACATGCTAACTTAAATAAAATACTTAATTCATTCCGTCAAAGCTTATTTCGCAAAATTATCCCGCGACACCTGTACAAACGCATTTGAAAATTCCCGACAAGTCCCAAGCAATTTGACCTTTATAGGTTCCACAACACATTTCGGAAACATTGTCGATATGTCTTCAAACGAATCAAAAGATCGCCGTCCGTCCGTTGGACTGACAGCCGGGCGGGCGGCAATCTATAAATCGCACTTAAGTGCCAATGTAATTTTCTATTAATCGTTTTAGAGCATATTTTATGTTGAAACAAAGTAAAGGACCCCCTCTTTGGCGATTGGCGCCCCCCAACATCTCAGTGCCCGTGTGCACCTCACACCCTGCACAACAGGTAAAGTCGCCTCTGGAAATAAGAATATTCAGAAGAATTACAGGAAATCCACTAAGATATCGAATAATGAGTAGGTAGCGAGATTAGAACAAAATGTAATACATATGCAGGGCAGAGTGAACACTAAAAAAAAAAAGGAAAAATGAATAACCATTTTCAATTTCGTTGCAAAACGAAAACACAGCCGAACCATATTCTAGTCCAATCAGAGAGTGCTGCAAGCACCCCTACCGGTTTCGAAACTTATTAGTCTCTCATCAGGAGGCACATATGCTGCTCTCCCTGATCCAACCAAAACAAACCCCAGCGTGCAGTCCCGGATTGCAACGAACGAAATGGCATAGATGCCCTAGCGGCAACTGCTAGCAAAAAGACTAAGTTTTCACTCTAATGGCATATAAAACAACATAATGCTATTCTACACCCCACCAGAATGAAAACAATGGGAACCTTCTCTGGTTACGCCTCCGAGGCTTCTACAGTTTGCAAGCCATACGGATGCTGAGACTAAGGAAGATGAGGGAATTCTACAATTCTCATTCTGGTGGGGTGTAGAATAGCATTATGTTGTTTTATATGCCATTAGAGTGAAAACTTAGTCTTTTTGCTAGCAGTTGCCGCTAGGGCATCTATGCCATTTCGTTCGTTGCAATCCGTGACTGCACGCTGGGGTTTGTTTTGGTTGGATCAGGGAGAGCAGCATATGTGCCTCCTAATGAGAGACTAATAAGTTTCGAAACCGGTAGGGGTGATTGCAGCACTCTCTGATTGGACTAGAATATGGTTCGGCTGTGTTTTCGTTTTGCAACGAAATTGAAAATGGTTATTCATTTTTTATTTACATTTACTCTGTGTGGAGTATGAAGGGAACCATTCTCGTTGAACTTTACCGCGCTGAGCAGATGGGACGTGAATTGTAAATTGTAGAATTCCCTCATCTTCCTTAGTCTCAGCATCCGTATGGCTTGCAAATTGTAGAAGCCTCGGAGGTGTAACCAGAGAAGGTTCCCATTGTTTTCATTCTGGTGGGGAGTAGAATAGCATTATGTTGTTTTATATGCCATTAGAGTGAAAACTTAGTCTTTAAAAAAAAAGGATTGAACGATCACGTAAGTAGTATGGTGGATACAAGATGCGTTAAAACAGCAAGGGACAAATCAAGGTTAGTAGATATTCTGTAGGTTGTCTCGTAACTATACACCAATCAAATGCTCGCTTTTTAAAGGCAGGAATACGTCATCCGTACGACAATTTTAAAATTGTCATAAGTTTCAATGCTAATAAAAGGTTCAAAAACTTAGGTTTTGCAATATATTTTTGGTCTATCTTGGGTATGGGTATATAGTGCTTCTAATATTGGTAATTATATCAATTATCCCTTAAAAATCAATAGTCTACTGACAAAAAACTAGAATTGATTTAACACTTATTATGTGTGTTTTAAATGGAGAAAACACTTTAATTCGCACAAAAACCCAAAAAAATAGAAGAAAAAGTTTAAAAGCAAAAATACTAATATGTAGGTGCTTACCTATTATGTTTTTCGTGGAATGTGTAGCATTTTTATCATTTCTAGTGGTAGTGCAGTCACTGAAGGTTTTTACCTCCGATTTCGTCGAACCTCCATCGATTTTCATGAAAATTGGTGAGCAGTTAGAGGATACCTCAAGCAACAAAGGTGACATGATGCCAACTTGCGCTTTTACCCTGGGGGTGGATGCCACCCCTTTTCTGGAATGAAAATTATTTTATTAAAAATAATACCATAAATCGATAGAGGGACAAATTCTAAGTAAAATTTGTTATATTAAGTTATTAACATAAATCAATACTTATTGAGTTAATAAAGATCAAAGATTTTATGTTTTCGTAAAAAAAAATGAATGTTTTAAAGTTGTTTTTCACGTATAACTCAAAAACTATTAGCTTTTACAAAAAAGTTATTCCTACCAAAATTGAAGACAATAAAAACTGAATACACTCTTTTCTCAAAGTACTAAACTAATGTTAATTCAAAGTCGGTTATGGGTAATTGAATGTATATTTTTTTCGATGAGTACTCAAATCTAAGTATTCAAGCTTAAATAATGGAAGAACGATGCAATTTATAAAATATACCTACTAAACACTTATCAAAGTACTTCGGAATACCTAACAAATGAGCTTCAGAGGAAGTTAATAGCATCAAAATTAAGCAAGTTTTGATGAAACTTTGAAAAAGAGAAACCTTTCGAATTTTTTAGGAAAAAGTAAAAATAAAACATACTCCATTTCCACAAAAATTAAAATTTATAGTAATCTTTAAAAAAATTTCCTTGTATTAGCATAAGTAATGATTTTAACAATGTTCACCGGTTTAGAATGCATATTTTTGAAAAAAAACATATAATTTTAAAAAATCACAACTTTTAAAATTATCGTCATTTTCTATTTCTTTTGATAATAACTATAAAAATACTCAATATACGTAAAAAATGGTAAATAACTAAATTTTAGTTTTTTATATATCAAATATTATACTTTTTTTACCATTTCTGTAGGGCGAAAAATAACCGAGATAGAAACGTTTAAAACTTAAATTTTGCTGCGAGAACCATGTAACCGTGACCATTTAATCGTTGATTTTTAAAAAAGTAAGGTGTCTAAAAGATTAATTCAAAGCGTTTTAATAGCTTTGGAATTACCTTTCAAACTGTTTTTAGGTAAACCTGATATCTTAAATATTAACGAAGTTATTAAAAAAAACGATAACATTTTTTGGAAAAATTTTTAAAAGATAATGTTTGAAAAATTTTTGGAGCATAAATTTTAATGCTATTAACTTGTTCGGTATCTCATTTGATAGATATTTATAAGTACTTTCACAAATGTTTTATAAGTTTATGTTATAAAATGCATCATTTTCCCGTAATTTAAGCTTGAATACTTAGATTTGGGTACTCGCCGAAAAAAATATACATTTAATTACCTATAACTCACTTTTAGTTAATATTAAAAGGTTTTTCTAGTAAGAAGTTTATTTAATTTTTTATTAGCTTCAATTTTCGTAATAATAACTTTTTTGTAAAAACTTATAGTTTTTGAGTTATCTATGAAAAATCGGTTAAAAACGTCCATTTTCTTACGAAAAATTAAAATTTTTGATCTTTAATAACTCAAAAAGTTTCGATTTATTTTAATAACTTTATATAACAAATTTTGCTTAGAATTTGTCCCCCTATCTAATTATGGGGTTATTTTTAATAAAATAATTTTCACCCCGAGAAGGGGTGGCACCCACCCCCAGGGTAAAAGCGCAAGTTGGCACCATGTCACCTTTGTTTCTTGAGATATCCTCTAACCACTCACCAATTTTCATGCAAATCGATGGAAGTTGAACGAAATCGGAGGTAATAGCTCATATCCACCTTCAGTGACTCCACTATGGTATGAAACAACAAAAAAGCTAATAATATAAATAATTTATTATTAGGAACTGTTTAAGTATTACGTAACGCAGGTTGGGGGGGGGGGTTAAAAATCTTCAAAAATTGCGTTACGTAATAGTTAAACGCCCATTACAGTGCGTTACGTAAGGTGGGAGGGGGGTCAAAAATCTTCAAAAATCGCGTTACGTAAAACTTGAACGCTCCCTTAGGTAAAAATATAAGAAACACATAACATCATATTAACATAATCAGACACGAGGAAGTGTATTGCTACATATTTTCTTATGTTTAGAGATCCATTTATCGTTATGGCAGCATTTCATTACCCATTGTTTGATTATGTTAAAGTATTTGGGAAATGTAAAAATCATCATTTTGCTTCCATCTGGTTCAGGAATTTTGGAGTTACTTTTACATATACCTACGCTACAAACGTTATCGCCACTCATCTAAAAACTATTTTATTATTATTACATACAAAACTACATATTATAATTATTGTTAAACTAACTTTTATATCACGGCTACGAAAACTCACTTCACAAGTCATTATTGTCTTTGTATAGTACCCAAATAAGTATTTATACTATACATAGTAACATTGTCCTTATATAGTTAAAAACTCAACAAATATTAAACAAATAAACGATATTATAAGAAAATTCCACAAAAATATACGGAAATACAACCACAAACAACTGTCAAATTTGACTTTGTCGTACGAGTGACGTAGGTAGTCCCGTCTCTCTCGCTTCCGCCCACATAGTTACGAGACAACCTTGGGGACAAATCACCAGATGGTAGAAGATGTATCGGCCTACCACGCAAGAGATGGAGTGACAATCTTCCACAGAGACAACAACTCGTCAATGAACAAGCAAAGTCGCTTGTATACGGGAAAAAGAATAAAAATAAGAAGAATTGAAAGATTGAACTCAAAAAATAACATGCCTAGCTGAAACCATGATACTATAAATAAAGAGATAGTATTTTCCCGTAGCGCAAATACGTCCGAGCTCGCGCATTGATGATGTAACTGGAGACCGGAAGTTAAATGGGATTTGTATGCATTATGTGATGAAATTATTCAATTAGCAAAATAAAATTAAACTTCAATGTATTCGAAAAAAATTTATTGTCAAAAAAGAAAAAAAAAGGTAAAAAAAAAGCAAAAAAAAGAGTAAAAAAAAAGAGAAAAAAGAGAGAAAAAGAACGAAGAAAAAAAAAACTAAGAAGATGTAAACCTCCGCGAAGTTGAATCGGGTTTATATCTTAGCGTAGTAAAAAAAACAATTAAAAAAAACATTAAATATATATAAAAAAAATATACATATATATACAAAAAAATAAATATATACAAAAAAAATATTTACATCCAAAATAATGTATTTATGTAGATAGTAGTATGTTAGTTTATTATGTACATATATTTAGAGTTAAAAATAAAAAAAAATTCCTCTGATTGAAAAAAAAATATATTTGTTTTTAAAATAAAATGTCTGGCTAATTGGCTCAGCCAAGGCCATCAAATTCACACAATTCACACGAGATTCCAGTCAAAATAACTGTCAAAGATAAAATATAAAATACAACCGCGAACAATTCAAAGTAATCGGACATTACGAATGATTACGAACCATTACGAACTTGCCGGTCTCCAGTTACGTCACGACTTCCGGATGTGCAATATATTATCTTGTTATTTATAGTATCATGGCTGAAACGTGATGTTGAGTTTTCGATTTTTTTTGTTTCAACATTTAGTACACACAATTATAAATTATCCTTGTGACAGGGACAGGAAATATTTTCTTGGGACTGATATCAAAACTATAGACCAGGGGTCACCAATTATATTTCCTAATACGGATTTCCGGGTCCGTTTCGAAAACCTATGACACTTCCGGGGTCCGGAGTTAACACTACCTGTCTGGTTGTTCCAATTCGGTAAACAAATCAGAAGGGTGCAGTGCGAAAGTTTTAGGCAGAAATTGTTTTTAACAGTTTTTTCATAAATCCAAAACATCACCTTTTTTGCTCCCGAAAATATGTTTTTAGGATTTTTGGGTCATTTTTCTCAAAAGTTGATAGATTTTAAGTGTTAAGCGATTTATAAACTGAAAAATGCGAAAATAAGCATTTTCGAAGCTTGAAAATTCATGTGTACATTATTATTTTTGTGGTTGTCAAGTGCCTAAATTTAAACATTCAATTTCAAGATTCTGATGAGTTATCGGGGTTTATTTCAATTTCGACTGTTTGTTTTTACTGGCGTATTTAATTAGCACATTGGCAATAATTAATTGAATAAATAAATAAATCATTAAGAAAAAACTATGTTAATAATAAATTATAAAATTTTAATAAATTCAATGTATTTGTTGGGTATTTTTTGCATAAGTACGTATAATATGTATAATAAGTGCGACAGAGACGCACCATAAATTGCAATGTGCGGCGACTTAAAAGTCGAGTGGACTCGCATAATTAACAATTAAAAAACAACGGTCTATATTGAAGTAAGTCCCGATTACTCGTTAGGATCTTGAAATTGCATTTATAAACTTCATATTAGGCACTTGGCAATCTGAAAACTAATAATTTACATACTTATGAGTTTTCAAACCTAGAAAATGCGTAGGTATTTTCACATTTTGAAGATTTTAAATCGCTTATAACTCAAAAACCATCAACTTTTGAAAAAACTGACAAGATACTTTTTTTAAATACAATTTTCGGGGCTAAAAGGTAATTTTGAATTTATATAAAAATATTGTTTTGCCCGACATCCCGGGCCCCTTCTGATTTGTTAAGGGGACATTTTTGAACAGGAATCCACAAAAAATCCTAATCAGAAAATTTGTCATTCTTTACAAAATTAAATTATCAGTGAGAAAAATTACATTTTTTATTATGTACAACCTGTCTGAAGTTTGGAGTGAGTTTGGTGCAACTGATTCTCATTGGGGAGTTGAGATATTCATCTGTTAGCTGAGATCTGTACCGATTTTTAATAAAGTTCATTCTTGATAAAGCGGCTTCGCACACATAAGTTGAGCCAAAGGTAGTACACGATTTCATGGCCAAACATTTTCAAAATTACCAAACACTATATTCTGAATTCAATCTCGGTCCGCACAAAACTAGCTCACGGCCCGGATGCGGACCGCGGTCCGCTAATTGGTGACCACTGCTATAGACTATGTGCACTATATTGTATTAATTCTCTATTTTTTTTTCATAGTAATACAATATTATTTAAAACATTGTATGCATAAAGCTGTTCAAGTACAGAAAATTCAAGTAGGTATAATGAAAATTGTGTGGATGATGCAGATCGCATACTACTTAAATTGCAAGTCCATACTGGTCCTCCACGTTGGGGTTGAGACAGGGCCGGATTTAAGGGAGGGCAGGCTGGGCAGCTGCCCGGGGCCCCCACATTCCGTGGGCCCCCACAAAATCCCAAACTTAAAAAAGTCAGCACATTATTCACATAAAATAATTTTTGTTTTATGCAAACATAATTATGTATATCAAAAATAATTTCTTATTTATCGTTATCTTGAGTTGGCACTACGCCACTGAGTATAATAACATTGATCAAAACATTGCTTACTCCACATTTACAAAGTTTGAACTTAAATTTGAGCCAAACTTGCCTCCTACGCCTACAATAATTTATTTGTTGTCTAAATCATATTCTACATCATGCATCTTTTTAAATACACTTTTTGCATGGGTTGCAAAATACTCAGAACATAATCAAGTGGAATTCAGTCTTTTTTGTTGAGTCATAATTTGGTTACGAGTTTGACCTTAAATTATTCCGTTGACAAAAATTGTGGCATAAGCAAATCTGAAAATCTGACACTAAACCACTCATTTGTTTCGTGACTTTGTGAGAATTAGAATAGACGCAAGATTAGCAATAAATTTGTTGTAGTAATTAGCCATACCCAGAAAAGTTCGCAATTCGTTTATATTAGAAGGCCGTTCCATACCTATTATAGCTTATAGCTTTAATTTTGTCTTTGTTCTTATGGAGCCCATCTTTATCAATTGTATGTCCTAAATAGTTTATGTTCTTTTTAAAAAATTGGCATTTTTCTTTATTCACCCTTGGGTTATTTTCTTTTAGCTTGGTAAGTACCTCTCTTAATCTTAGTAATAGCTGGTCTTCTGTTGATCCTTGAATTATTATATCATCAAAAAAACATTGTACGCCTTCTAAACCTTTAAGTAAATTATCCATGAATCTTTGCCATAAACTGGGAGCCACTTTTACACCAAACATCAGTCTGTTTACTTTGTATGTTCCCATATGAGTGCTTAAAGTTTGTATTTGGGCGCTGTCTTCGTCCATCTCCATATTAAGGTAAGCTTGTTTAATATCTAATGTGCAAAATAATTTACCGCCATTCATTTGAGCAAAAATATCTTCTATGATAGGTATCGGGTATTTTTCGTCTTTAATAACTCTATTTAAAGTTATCTTGTAATCGGCACATAGTCTTATACTCCCATTAGGTTTAACAATTGATACAATGGGTGTACCCCAATTACTATGGTCCATTTTTGTTATAATACCTTCAGAACTTAGCCGTTCTATTTCTGCTTCTACTTTCGATTTTAGAACGTATGGAATTCTTCTAGACTTCACGAAAATTGGTTGTGTATTTTCCTGTAAGTTCAAACGAGCTTTGAAATTTGGTATTTTTCCTAGGTCTGGCCTAAATACTGATGTTGCAAATTCTTCAAGAAGTTGGTCTAATTTGGGTATTTCAACAGTTTGTAGTCTTCGCACATCTGCCAATTCAACATTAATTTCTTTCATCCAGTTACGTCCGCATAAAGGGTCAACGTCTTTAGCTATAATGTATAATTTGCTGAAGAAGGTTTGGTTCTTGTAGTTACATTTAACATAAGCAACTACAGTAGGTTTGATTACTTCTCCTGTGTAAGTTCTTAATATTAAGTCTGTTTTAAAATTTTTTTTTGGAATGTTTAATTGTTTGTACAATTTAAGTAATATAAGAGATAGTGTTGCCCCTGTATCAAATTCCATAGTAACTGGCTTATTTTCAATACTGATTGTAATTGTATTTAATGATTGTAATTTTTCAGATCGTTCATCCTTAACAAGGTTTATTTCGCCGATAGATTCTTCACTTGTATTACTGGTACAATCATTAATCTGGAGTGCATTGTTTCTTTTTAAACAAACTTTTGCCAAGTGTCCCTCTGTTTGACATTTGATGCAAGTTCTTTTAATGGCCTAACATTTGTTGATCTATGATCTGATTGTCCACATCTGAAATATTTTCCCCTTAAGTTTTTTAATGTTATATTTTCATGTTTTTTCTTGTAAGTACATGATCTTTGAGAGTTTTTTACAGATGTCGACAATTTGTTCACCGTTACAATTTCATTACGTATGTCTGCAGATATTTTATTGTTTTCTATTTTTCCCATTTCAATTGATGTAGCTATCTGAACTAATTTTGAGAATGTATGTGTTTCTCTGTCTTGTAAAATTTTTATTCGAATTTCGCTGTCATGCAATCCTCTGATGAACTGTAACGATAAAAATCCATCTATTGTGGACTTACAACAATTCTGGCATTTCAATTCACAGTTAGAAGCAAGTTTCTTGAGTTCTGCAGCGTATGTTGCAACAGTTTCATTTTTTCGTTGTAAATGTGTAACAAATTTATGTTGTTGAGCCCACAAACTAGGTTTAGGATCAATAAAGTCATCAAGTAGTTTAATTAATTCTTCAAAGCTTTTATTTAATGGATCCTCCGGAGAAAAAAGATGATGTAAAGTATCATAAAGTTGTGGAGAGATCGTAGATAATAGAAAGTAAATTTTACTTTGCTCATCTGTGATGTTATTTAATAGGAAAAATACCGTCAATCTCCTTGTAAAGTTATTAATTGTTTCTGTTTCTTGTAATGGTTGAAAATAAACTTTTGGTAATTGTATCTTATGACCTATGTTTTTAATTTCCGTACTACATACATATATAACATCTTGGTCGTTTGATCCGTTTCTCTTTCGCAAAATTAGGAGTTTGGTCTTTATCATTGTATATTTTTCTTCAAATTCAAATCTTCCTTGTGTTTCTTGTTCTATATCTGCGTCTTCACTTTCTTGTTCGATATCATAGTGTATATTTTGAAATTTCTTTATGGTTTCGTCTAACGTCTGTAGTCTGGATTCAATTTCTTCGTTTGTGATTTCTCGTTCATGTATACAGTTTTCAGTTTTTGTCAGAGTGCCTCGTAAACAGGCTCGTACTTTTTTTAGCTTTTTAATGTCCATTCTACTAACCTCGTCGCCAATATTACATACAAGAAATGGACATGTTAACAGTATTTATTCATTTATAATTAATGACAGTGACAATATTATATTAATATATAAACATAAAAAAACATTAGTAACTAAGGTAGACATTAGTAGTCTTAGATCTTAACTACTAAATATATAACATTATCTTAAAATAAAAATTATTTTAACGTAGTGTTAATGTAGTGGAGATATAGTTTCCGTAACGAATGTGATTTATTGTGACGGTTGCCCTTGGCAACAGTTAGCAACTTATAATACATTGAATCAAGGTTTTTGCTTTAAATTTTAAAGCAGCACTTGGATTGACATGAAATTTGGCAAACACATAGATAACATGTCAAAGAATAAAAATGATATTAGGCCTCTGTGTGCTTTTGTCCTGGGGTGAGTTTCAACCCTTATAAGGGGTGAAAAAATATATATTCAAAACAAGTAATTATACTTCGTAAGTTCTAGGTTTTCACCCAAAGTAATCGAAAGTAGAACTGGAAGTCGATATTTGAACGCTTCGTGTAACTTTGCGCCGATTGATAAACGATTTTACTAATTTTGACCCATTTTTACTAAACTTTGGGTCATCATTGTTTAAACAGAAATGACTTCAAAACCGAAACTAAAGATTCAAACTCAAATTTTCAATACGCTTCGATTGATGTGTTACATGTAATATTTCTGCACTTCTGGTTAGAACTTTTTAACCGGAAATGATATAAAAACCAAAATTTTACACTTGTTCTCATCTTGCTAAGGCACGTCGAATGATATATCGCTTATACTATTTCGGTGACTTTAAAACAGTTCATACGGTTGCAACTCTAAAGCCGGAAGTCCGATGTCAAATTTCTCATCTTTAATACCATCCTTGGGTTATAAGCTTTTATTCGACACCTGATCTGTCATTTTATCTGTATTAATAACGGAGGAGATAGACATACGGGCAGACAGTCATGAAACCGGAAGTATATATTTATTCTCTTCTTGCGAAGTCACGTCGCATAATATATCCCTTGTATTATTCCGGTGACTCTAAAACAGTACTTCTGGTCGCATTTCTAAAACCGGAAGTCCTATGTCAAGTTTCTCAACTTTCTTGCCATTCTGCCTGTCATAGCGGAAGACTTATATTCGCAGTCGGACGGACAAACGGACAGATAGCCTAGGTCAAATTTCTCACCTTTAGTACCATCCTTGGATTATAAGTTTTCATTTGACATCTCATTTATCATTCTACCTGGTAAAATGACGAAGGAATTATATTCGCGGTCGGATGGACAGACGGACAGACAGCCTAGGTAAAATTTCTTACCTTTATTACCATCCTTGGATTATAAGCTTTCATTTGACACCTCATTTGTCATTCTACCTGGTAAAATGACGGAGGAGTTATATTCTCAGACAGACAGACAGACGGACAGACAGCCTAGATCAAATTTCTCACCTCTAGTAGCATCCTTGGATTATAAGCTTTCATTTGACACCTCATTTGTCATTCTACCTGGTATAAGGACGGAGAAGTTATATTCGCGTCAGACAGACCGACAGCCAGGCAGCCTAGTTAAAATTTCTCACCTTTATTACTATCCTTGGATTATATGCTTTCATTTGACACCTAATTTGTCATTCTACCTGGTATAAAGGCGGAGGAGTTATATTCGCGGTCGGAGAGACTGACGGACAGACAGCTTAAGTAAAATTTCTCACCTTTAGTACCATCCTTGGATTATAAGCTCTCATTTGACACCTCATTTGTCATTCTACCTGGTATAAAGGCGGAGGAGTTATATTCGCGGTCGGAGAGACCGACGGACAGACAGCTTAAGTAAAATTTCTCACCTTTAGTACCATCCTTGGATTATAAGCTTTCACTTGACACCTCATTTGTCATTCTACCTGGTAAAATGACGGAGGAGTTATATTCTCAGACAGACAGACAGACGGACAGACAGCCTAGATCAAATTTCTCACCTCTAGTAGCATCCTTGGATTATAAGCTTTCATTTGACACCTCATTTGTCATTCTACCTGGTATAAGGACGGAGAAGTTATATTCGCGTCAGACAGACCGACAGCCAGGCAGCCTAGTTAAAATTTCTCACCTTTATTACTATCCTTGGATTATATGCTTTCATTTGACACCTAATTTGTCATTCTACCTGGTATAAAGGCGGAGGAGTTATATTCGCGGTCGGAGAGACTGACGGACAGACAGCTTAAGTAAAATTTCTCACCTTTAGTACCATCCTTGGATTATAAGCTCTCATTTGACACCTCATTTGTCATTCTACCTGGTATAAAGGCGGAGGAGTTATATTCGCGGTCGGAGAGACCGACGGACAGACAGCTTAAGTAAAATTTCTCACCTTTAGTACCATCCCTGGATTATAAGCTTTCACTTGACACCTCATTTGTCTTTCTACCTGGTAAAATGACGGAGGAGTTATATTCTCAGACAGACAGACAGACGGACAGACAGCCTAGATCAAATTTCTCACCTCTAGTAGCATCCTTGGATTATAAGCTTTCATTTGACACCTCATTTGTCATTCTACCTGGTATAAGGACGGAGAAGTTATATTCGCGTCAGACAGACCGACAGCCAGGCAGCCTAGTTAAAATTTCTTACCTTTATTACTATCCTTGGATTATATGCTTTCATTTGACACCTAATTTGTCATTCTACCTGGTATAAAGGCGGAGGAGTTATATTCGCGGTCGGAGAGACTGACGGACAGACAGCTTAAGTAAAATTTCTCACCTTTAGTACCATCCTTGGATTATAAGCTCTCATTTGACACCTCATTTGTCATTCTACCTGGTATAAAGGCGGAGGAGTTATATTCGCGGTCGGAGAGACCGACGGACAGACAGCTTAAGTAAAATTTCTCACCTTTAGTACCATCCTAGGATTATAAGCTTTCACTTGACACCTCATTTGTCATTCTACCTAGTAAAATGACGGAGGAGTTATATTCTCAGACAGACAGACAGACGGACAGACAGCCTAGATCAAATTTCTCACCTCTAGTAGCATCCTTGGATTATAAGCTTTCATTTGACACCTCATTTGTCATTCTACCTGGTATAAGGACGGAGAAGTTATATTCGCGTCAGACAGACCGACAGCCAGGCAGCCTAGTTAAAATTTCTCACCTTTATTACTATCCTTGGATTATATGCTTTCATTTGACACCTAATTTGTCATTCTACCTGGTATAAAGGCGGAGGAGTTATATTCGCGGTCGGAGAGACCGACGGACAGACAGCTTAAGTAAAATTTCTCACCTTTAGTACCATCCTTGGATTATAAGCTCTCATTTGACACCTCATTTGTCATTCTACCTGGTATAAAGGCGGAGGAGTTATATTCGCGGTCGGAGAGACCGACGGACAGACAGCTTAAGTAAAATTTCTCACCTTTAGTACCATCCTTGGATTATATGCTTTCATTTGACACCTCATTTGTCATTCTACCTGGTAAAATGACGGAGGAGTTATATTCTCAGACAGACAGACAGACGGACAGACAGCCTAGATCAAATTTCTCACCTCTAGTAGCATCCTTGGATTATAAGCTTTCATTTGACACCTCATTTGTCATTCTACCTGGTATAAGGACGGAGGAGTTAAATTCGCGGTCAGACAGACCGACAGCCAGGTAGCCTAGTTAAAATTTCTCACCTTTATTACTATCCTTGGATTATAAGCTTTCATTTGACACCTCATTTGTCATTCTACCTGGTATAAGGACGGAGGAGTTAAATTCGCGGTCAGACAGACCGACAGCCAGGTAGCCTAGTTAAAATTTCTCACCTTTATTACTATCCTTGGATTATAAGCTCTCATTTGACACCTCATTTGTCATTCTACCTGGTATAAAGGCGGAGGAGTTATATTCGCGGTCGGAGAGACCGACGGACAGACAGCTTAAGTAAAATTTCTCACCTTTATAGGTCTGGATCCCGCGTATGAAAAAAAAGTTGATTAATAGCAAGCTGAAAATTTGTTAATAGCTTAAGGGTGTCTAGTCGAACAAACTTTGATATATGGGAACACTGGAACAGGGGCAGTTTTAATTGTGGAACAGGTTAAAAATTTGGAACGGTTACACCACGAAAACGGCACATTTATTTTGTCCGACAGAACAGACTTAAACTCTCCGAGCAGAGATTAAACTCTCATGCAAAAATCAGACTGCTATTTGTCACCAAATGGGCGTATTAATGAGTGAAACATGTAGAATATGTCAAATGACAGGAATTATGACAGGTTGTAAATAGCAGTCTGATTTTTGCATGAGAGTTTAATCTCTGTTCGGAGAGTTTAAGTCTGCTAGGTCGGACAAAATAAATGTGCCGTTCTCGTGGTGTGACCGTTCCAAATTTTTAACCTGTTCCACAATTAAAACTGCCCCTGTTCCAGTGTTCCCATATATCAATGTTTATCCAACTAGACACCCTTAAGCTACTAACAAATTTTCAGCTTGCTATTAATCAACTTTTTTTTCATACGCGGGATCCAGACCTATTAGTACCATCCTTGGATTATAAGCTTTCATTTGACACCTCATTTGTCATTCTACCTGGTATAAAGGCGGAGGAGTTATATTCGCGGTCGAAGAGACCGACAGACAGACAGCTTAAGTAGAATTTCTCACTTTTAGTACCATCCTTGGATTATGAGCTTTCATTTGACACCTTATTTGTCATTCTAGCTGGTATAAGGACGGATGAGTTATATTAGCGGTCGGACAGACCGACGGTCAGACAGTCTAGGTAAAGTTTCTCACCTTTAGTATCATCCTTGGATTATAAGCTTTCATTTGACACCTCATTTGTCATTCTAGCTGGTATATTGACGGAGGAGTTGTGATCACAGACAGACAGACAGACAGACAGACAGACAGACAGACAGACAGACGGATGTGGATAATTCAAAGTTTTCACATTTTTTCAAAATTGGGTGAAAACAATAAGTTTGGAAATGGATAAAACGTCTAATTCTAAGCACCTTTTGTTCTATAGCATTTTTTCACCAAGTTAATACTTTTCGAGTTATTTTCGAGTAAATACCTTCATTTTTCAACAAAAAAAAAACACGTTTTTAGGCGGTTTTTGACAAATAACTCAAAAAGTAAGTATTTTATTGAAAAAAACATTTTTAACAAAAATATATCAAATTAAAAATTAAAAAAAATTATGTATACATGAACTCTCTAGACCCAGTAGAAACAAAGTTCTAGCTAATGAAAAATAGGTTCGTATCCGTCAAATTTCAAAGTGAATTATTTCAACGTGAAATAACCAAAAAATCATGCAATTTTTGCAGAAAAATCATAACAACTTTTTTAAACTGTTAAAAAAATATGTATGTATGTATATCTATTTTTTTAAAAAGTTTATAGCATCAAAAGTAAGCAAGTTACGCTGAAAATAAAGTTGATCTCTTTTTTTTTGTCAAAAAAAAGTCGGAAAAGTCACGGAATAATTACCATCTTAAATAAAATTAATCGTTATCGCTTCAAAAGTTACTTTGCTCATATATTATTTATATGATCTGTAAGTATCATCGGTTCAATCAAAGGGCTTATTTAAAAAAAATTGGTTTTAAAGTAAATCTGTTTTAATTTTTAATTTTGAAAAAAATGTGTTTTTAAATTACTTAAAATTTATTAGTGTGACCAAAAATCGCAGAGTAAAAAAATGTAGTTTTTGCTTTTCTGAATATTTTGGATTTTTTGCTTTTTTTTGGAAGGCAAAAATTAGTTAAGATATGGCTGTTCTAAATTTGCATACACTCGTGATTATTGACTAGTTCAAGTCCTTTTAACTACAGCCCCTTTAAAAATAAGCACTTTGAACCGATGAACCTTACAGACATAAACGACACATACACGAATCAGAAATTTTTCCAGACAGGAGCGGTCTCACCACATGGACTATCAGACCAACTATACGTCTTAGCATTGTGCTCTATTATTTCAATTCATCGATCTATTTCTCCAATTAGTGGATCAAATTCCGGAATAAAACTGACGGATTCAATATTTCTACTCGTAAAATTATAAGATGTAGATGGTGAATTTATTTTTGTGACATTTTCTTTAATTCGAGCCAAAGGCGAAGGCGTATAGGTTCTATTTATTTTTGAATTTTTAGATCTACTTCTTGACTTACGTGTTCTTTTCGTTTTCGTATGCCTTGACTCCCTTTCCGGCGAAGGATCCGTGGACGAAATAGTTGTGGTTTCACTACTTGAACTACTATTTCGCTTGGACTTTTTCCTTTTCGGCATTTTGCTACACTTTCATTCACTTAACACTAAAAACAGTTCACTAAACCCTACCGTAGGTCCTTTAACACACTTCTGATATCGTCTATTAAAATAGTTAAACACGTATTTACGAAAATATATTTATTTTAATACTCAAACTCGTTTACAGTGGTCAAAATCAATCACACACCAAATTATATTACTTTTCGCCACGAACTTAGGATACCAATTCATCATCTATCGCCTTCCGCTGTGTTTATATGTCATGACCGAACTACCCATATCGACTCTGTTCCAAACTGATAGACGAGGGCATTTAGCACAAAATAAATAAATTTTTAAATACAGCACATAGAGACTTGCGGTTTTTTGCATTATGTTCAGGATGACGTCAGGAAAAAAATCTACTATTCAAAAATGGGTGGAAATGCATAATTGCACTGTAAAGTGCATAAAATGCATCCAAAATTGCATAAATATAAAAATAAAGTCAAAATCAGTATACTAAGTAACAAAATTTATTATGTGGGGGTTTTGGGGTCAATGAATACGATTACGCAATCAGAACTGATCCCCGGGTCACCTGGTGCCCAAGGTCAGTGCAAGAGACGTCATCTTCTGGAGTTCCGATGGTTTTCGGCATTAAATCGATGCAAACGGATTACTTACGGGTTTTAGGGGTCAATAAGTACTAATATGCCATCAGAATTTACCTTAGGATCACCTGGTGCCCAAGGCCACTGTAACGGACGTCATCTTCTGGGGTTTCGAGGGATTTCGTCACTAAATTGATGTAACTGGACTATTCGGGGAGTTTTTGAGGTGGTTAAACACGAATATGCCATCAGAACAGACCTCTGGATTACCTGGTGCCCAAGGTCACTGCAAGGGACGTCATCTTCTGGTGTTTCGAGGGATTTTGGTATTAAATTGATTCAAACGGAATACTTACGGGTTTTTGAGGTCGCCAAACACGAGTATGCCATAACAAACAACCCCTGTGCACTTGGTGCCCAAGGTGACTACAAGGGACGTCATCTTCTGAAGTTTTAAGGAATTTCAGCATTCAAACTGACCATCCTAGAACCTGGTGCCCAGGGTCACTTCAAGGGGCGTCATCCGCTAGGCGAGGTTTTCGGTACTTTATTGATGCAAACAGATTACTTATAGGTTTTTGGGGATGCTGAACACGAATACCCCATCAGAACAAACACCGGAGGACTTAATGCCTAAGGTACGTCACCTTCTGGAGTTTCAAAAGTTTTAGGTACTCAAATGATGCAAACAGATTACTCACGGGTTTTTGGGGTTGCTAAACACAAATACGCCATCAGAAGAGACACCGGAGCATCTGCGCCTAAGGCACGTTATCCTCTGGAGTTTCGAGGGTTTTCGGCATTAAATAGATTCAAACGGATTACTCATGGGTTTTTGGGGTTGCTGAAGACAAATATGCCGTCAGAACAAACACCGGAGCACCTGGTGTCTAAGGTATATCATCTTATGGAGTTTAGAAAAATTTTGGTACAAAATTGATGTTAACGAATTGCTCATGAGTTTTTGGGTTTACGGAATACGAATTCTACTATGTTGATCTATTTAATTTTTTTACATGAGTTTTATTATGTGTTGACATTATTAGTGATTACCGTAATCACTAGATACTCCAGAATTCCTCATGTAAACCATATTCGTGTTCAACAACCCCAAAACCAAAAGTAATCATTTTTCATCAATTTAGTACCGAAAACTCTCGAAATTCCAAAAGATAACGTGCTTTAGGCACCAGGTGCTTCGGTGTCTGTTCTGATGGCGTTTTCGTGTTCAGGTACCTGAGAAACCCATGAGTAATCCGTTTTCATCAATTTAGTACCGAAAACACTCGATACTCCCGAAGATGACCTGCCTTAAGCACCAGATGCTGCGTGGGTTGGGTCTGATGGCATATTCATATTCAGCAACCCCAAAAACTCAAGAGTAATCCGTTTGCACTAATTTAGTATCGAAAACTATCGAAAAACAACAGGTGCTCCGGTGTCTGTTTTAATGGCGTATTTATGTTCAGAAAACCCAAAAACCCATGAGTACTACATTTGCATCAATCAGAGGCGTGCGTTCCATGGAAGCGGGGGAAGCACCGCTTCCCTATTCTTCCATATAAGAAAATACATATATTATTAATTAGTATTTAATTATCAACAATGTTTCCCTAATCTAAGTAATCTATTATGTAACTAATAGGCATTGAAACATTATTAAAAATTGATCGCATACGAACGGTCTCAAATAAGCACACAATTCAACGATTCAGTCCGGTCCTGACGGAAGCGCATCTCAAAATTGCTGCTTGTCATGCATTTGTCCCGTTCAAAAATTGGTCAGGGTTTAATAACCTCACCCGCTAGTCATGTTCCTTTCACGCGAATTTTGATACGCCTAGAAGCGCTCGTCCGACCGCTTCCGATTCCGAAAACGAGATGCGGAGTCTGTTACTGCTGCTCTAAAGGGTAGGTATTTAGGTACAAATGGCTCGATTTCAATTTTTTGCTTAATATTTTTACTAATATTTTATTTGACATTTTGAGATTTTTCCTTTTACTGATATTTTATAGTACCTACGACATTTTACAGACGAAGTCAAGTGACATTGCATTTTGTATAAGACAATTTGATGACTTATGATGATTAAAAAAATGCTAACTATCCCAGCTACAAGTGCATCAGTTGAACGAAGATTTTCAGTATTAAAACGTATCAAAAGTTTTACAATAAATTTTACAAGTGAAGACAGACTTTCCAAATTAGCCTTCTTATCCATTGAAAAAGAGTGCATTTATTAAACAATTATATTATCAGAAAATCCAAAATTTTACGACGATGTTATCGACAAAAAATTTGCATTGGTTGATAAGAGAATAGGACTCAAGTATAAGTAAATAAGTGTCATATTGTTGAAAGTCGTGTGTTATGGAAGGTGATTCGAAATCGGAATATAAAAACAATTTTGAAAAGAACTCTTCTTTTTAAATTTAAAGAAACCAAGCCTGGAGCATGGACTCGACCCTGAGCAAGCAGTATAGAGCGATGATAAGTCACTAGATATACGATATACGATATACTAAGTCACTAGAGTCACTAACCTGCATTGATCGGGGTAGGATTTCGTTTGTGAGTCCTTGTACCCAGGACTCCCACATAATAAGCACTTTGCTGATAGAGAGCCCATATAGCGCATCAGAGTGCTATCGGAGGGGAAGTGGATAGTATGAAGCATTGGGGCGGGATGGAGTGACGCCCGCTTATAAGAGTAAATCCTCCTTGCCTCAATGAATTTGTATCACCCGAATCTCATTCTCAAGGCGTGTGCATGTCTCTCAGACTGGGTTAAACACTATTAATACCTAATTTTTTGTAGTTCTTGTTTTTAGTCGATAAAAGTTAACAGGTAATACATTAGGTGTACACCTATTAAGTAGGTATATATTTTGATCTCGACCCTCGTAAGAAAATATTTGTTAAACCCTTATTGTATCGCTTCCTCTTCCGAAAATGTCACCGCACGCCACTGGCATCAATTAAGTAACGAAAACCCTCGAAACTCCAGAAGATGACGTGCCCTAGGTACCAGGTGCTCTTGTGTCTGTTCTGATGACGCAATCGTGTTCAACAACGACAAAATCCGATTAGTAAGTAATCCTTCTCCTTCTTCATGTGCCGTACTCGATTATCGAACGTTGGCTATCAGATTGGCTATAGCAATTTTGTTAACGGCAGCTCGGAAAAGGGATGCAGAGGATCTGTTATACCATTCTCTCAGGTTTTTAAGCCATGACGTTCTTCTTCGACCTGGCCCTCTTCTTCCGTCTACCTTGCCTTGTATTATTAAATGGAGTATATTATATCTCTCTGGGTGTCGCATAACATGGCCAAAATATTCAAGTTTTCGATTTAGTAAGTAATCCGTTTGGATCAATTGAATGCCGAAAATCCTCGGAACTACAGAAGATGACCTGCATTAGGCACCAGGTGCTCCGAGGGTGAGATCTGATGGCGTATTCGCGTTCAGCAAACCCAAATACCTATGAGTAATCCGTTTGCATCAATTTAGTACCGAAGACTCTCGAAGCTCCAGAAGATGACGCCCCTAGCAATAACCTTGGGCACCAGGTTCTCCGAGATTCGGTTCTGATGGCATATTCGTATTTAGGGACCTCAAGAACCCCTCAGTAATTCATTTCCAACAATTTAATGCCGAAATTTCTCGAAACTCCAGATGATGACGTCCCTTGCAGTGACCCTGGGCACCAGGTGCTCGGTGGGTCTGTTCTAATGGCATATTCGTGTTTAGTGACCTCAAAAACCCCCGAGTAATCCATTTTTTATTATTTTACTGCCGAAATTCTCTCAAACTCCAGAAGAGGACTCCCCTTGCAGTGAGCTTGTGCTCCAGGTGAACAGGAAGTCGGTGTTGATGGCATATTCGTGTTTAGCGACCTCAAAAACCCGTAAGTAATCCATTTGTATCAATTAAATACCGAAAGCCCTCGAAACTCCAAAATATGACGTCCCTTATAGTGGCCTTGGGCACCAGGTGATCCTAAGGTCTATCCTGATGGCATCTTCGTGTTTAACCACCTCAAAAACCCCCCGAGTAATCCAGTTACATCAATTTAGTGCCGATATCCCTCGAAACTCCAGAAGATGACGTGCCTTAGTAGCGACCCTGGGCACCAGGTACTCCGGAGGTCAATTTTAATATCTTATTCGTATTTAGCGACCCCAAAAATCCTTTTGAGTAATCCGTTTGCATCGATTTAATGCCGAAAACCATCGAAACTCCAGAAGATGACGTCTCTTGCACTGACCTTGGGCACCAGGTGACCCGGGGATCAGTTCTGATTGCGTAATCGTATTCATTGACCCCAAAACCCCCCATATAATAAATGTTGTTACTTAGTATACTGATTTTGACTTTATTTTTATATTTATGCAATTTTGGATGCATTTTATGCACTTTACAGTGCAATTATGCATTTCCACCCATTTTTGAATAGTAGATTTTTTCCTGACGTCATCCTGAACATAATGCAAAAAACCGCAAGTCTCTATGTGCTGTATTTAAAAATTTATTTATTTTGTGCTAAATGCCCTCGTCTATCAGTTTGGAACAGAGTCGATACGGGTAGTTCGGTCATGACATATAAACACAGCGGAAGGCGATAGATGATGAATTGGTATCCTAAGTTCGTGGCGAAAAGTAATATAATTTGGTGTGTGATTGATTTTGACCACTGTAAACGAGTTTGAATATTAAAATAAATATATTTTCGTAAATACGTGTTTAACTATTTTAATAGACGATATCAGAAGTGTGTTAAAGGACCTACGGTAGGGTTTAGTGAACTATTTTTATTGTTAAGTGAATGAAAGTGTAGCAAAATGCCGAAAAGGAAAAAGTCCAAGCGAGTAGTGAAACCACGAGTAGTTTCAAGTAGTGAAACCACAACTATTTCGTCCACGGATCCTTCGCCGGAAAGGGAGTCAAGGCATACGAAAACGAAAAGAACACGAAAGTCAAGAAGTAGATCTAAAAATTCAAAAATAAATAGAACTTATGCGCCTTCGCCTTTGGCTCGAATTAAAGAAAATGCCACAAAAATAAATTCACCATCTACATCTTATAATTTTACGAGTAGAAATATTGAATCCGTCAGTTTTATTCCGGAATTTGATCCACTAATTGGAGAAATAGATCGATGGATTGAAATAATAGAGCACAATGCTAAGACGTATAGTTGGTCTGATAGTCCATGTGGTGGGACCGCTCCTGTCTGGAAAAATTTCTGATTCGTGTATGTGTCGTTTATGTCTGTAAGGTTCATCGGTTCAAAGTGCTTATTTTTAAAGGGGCTGTAGTTAAAAGGACTTGAACTAGTCAATAATCACGAGTGTATGCAAATTTAGAACAGCCATATCTTAACCAATTTTTGCCTTCCAAAAAAAAAGCAAAAAATCCAAAATATTCAGAAAAGCAAAAACTACATTTTTTTACTCTTTGCGATTTTTGGTCACACTAATAAATTTTAAGTAATTTAAAAAAACATTTTTTTCAAAATTAAAAATTAAAACAGATTTACTTTAAAACCAATTTTTTTTAAATAAGCCCTTTGATTGAACCGATGATACTTACAGATCATATAAATAATATATGGGCAAAGTAACTTTTGAAGCGATAACGATTAATTTTATTTAAGATGGTAATTATTGCGTGACTTTTCCGAGTTTTTTTTGACAAAAAAAAAGAGATCAACTTTATTTTCAGCGTAACTTGCTTACTTTTGATGCTATAAACTTTTTAAAAAAATAGATATACATACATACATATTTTTTTAACAGTTTAAAAAAGTTGTTATGATTTTTCTGCAAAAATTGCATGATTTTTTGGTTATTTCACGTTGAAATAATTCACTTTGAAATTTGACGGATACGAACCTATTTTTCATTACCTAGAACTTTGTTTCTACTCGGTCTAGAGAGTTCATGTATACATAATTTTTTTTAATTTTTAATTTGATATATTTTTGTTAAAAATGTTTTTTTCAATAAAATACTTACTTTTTGAGTTATTTGTCAAAAACCGCCTAAAACGTGTTTTTTTTTTGTTGAAAAATGAAGGTATTTACTCGCAAATAACTCGAAAGTATTAGCTTGGTGAAAAAATGCTGAAAACCATCGAAACTCCAGAAGATGACGTCTCTTGCCGTGACCTTGGGCACGACGTGATCCGGGAATCAGTTCTGATGGCGTAATCGTATTCAGTGACCACAAAATCCCCCCAAATAATAAATTTTGTTCCTTAGTATACTGATTTTGACTTTATTTTTATATTTATGCAATTTTGGATGCATTTTATGCACTTTACAGTGCAATTATGCATTTCCACCCATTTTTGAATAGTAGACTTTTTTCCTGACGTGATCCTGAACATAGTGCAAAAAACTGCGAGTCTCTAGGTGCTGTATTTAAAAATTTATTTATTCGGGTGTTTTTAGTGCTAAATGCCCTGGTCTATGATGACCATAAGGAAATTCCATAAGGAAATTAGTGACTCAAGCCGATCACCGTATTAGGAATAATTTAGTGTGACTGTACAATGTCATAACAGAACTACCAGTATTTTCCGTCTTAAGCTAATTAGGTTATTAGGAAGTTAGTGACTTAAGCTTATCACCGTATTAGGATGATAGTGTGACTGCATTTGAGGAAATTATGATGTTCAATTTTCTGGCGCTTATATTAAATTGATAAGGCATACTTTGTAAATAATCTACAGTTTGAGAGATCATTATTGTGTCGTGTGTATAGCAGAAAAATAGAAGTTATTTTTATCCCATTTGATATCAAATTTCGTTCTTACTTTTTTTATTATTTAATCCTAATCCATGATCAGGTTAAACAATAGAAGGCTTAGCGAATCTGCCCGTCTTATCCTATTGCCAGCTTCAATTGGGTACCTATTATTAAGTATTGTATGTATACAGGGTGATTGATTAGTGTGAGGAAGCTCAGTATATCTGTTATAGTAAAAATTACAAAAAAAAGTTATTGACAAAAATTGTAGGTAGCTTTAAACTCCACATTTTAAAATTAGCCACAATCTTACAGGGTGTTCCATAAGATGGTGGCAGACCAAACTTAGGTTTTTTTAAATGGAACACCCTGTATTTTATTTTAAATTTAAAATCTGCTTCACTTCCCCATCACAACAATGTAAAGTTTTATTATGTTATACCGGGTATTTAAAAAGTTATGCCCAATATGTTTAAAATTAAGTCATATTTACCTATTTTTAGTTCATTATCTCATAAGTCATCTTAAACTATTTTTATTGTGTTAATTATGTTTACATATTATTATTTCAATTATTAGCTTTAAATACTATTTCGCCTATACGGCAACGCTGTAAGCTTTACTCCAAATCGGGGTTGAGATCTTTTTAAAACCGAGAATGTATCATTCGACAAAATGTGTTTCATCAATAAACAAGTGTGAACGTCTACCAATTTTTTGTTCCACTCTATCGATCTAATATTTACCACTACGATATCCACAATTAAACCAGCGACCTAACAACAATTTAATCAACAATTTATACAACTATTTCTGATCCTTCTAATCCGGATTCGGTGGTAAATTTCGATAATTATTCAATTTCAAATCAATTAATTCCCAGAAAAACGAAAGTTTCCATAAGGTTGTGTGTTAAATAGTGTACAGTGCAGCCAGCAACCCTCCATTCGGCCAGCAGTTCATTGCCGCAAGAGACGCGACGTTTCCCTGACAAAGGATCTGGACGATTGTAGCAGGTATCTATGCAAAGCTAAGCAGCTGTAAGTCAGTTCCTATTATATAGATAATATTTTCACCAATTTTAAACCCTAACATTCCAAATCTTTGTGCTAAAAATAGAATCTGGTAGTTTAGGATCCGTTTCAGCTGTTTAGGCAATATATTTTTTTTATTCGTTTCAATTTAAGGTATAATTTACGAGCATTTAATTTCATAAATATTCATAATCTATAATATAATATAAAATTTATATATTTCACTTCATTTATAATTATATTTCATTTATATATTTCATATAAATATATTTACTATACTTTATTTCATAATAATGTCGAGTTCTGATATTTCACAATTAATTAGAAGTCGGAGCACGTTGAACTCTAGGCTAACCTGTTTATTAAACTTTGTAAATAAGATAATAGATAAATCGATTACACCCTCATTATGCGACATAAATATGGGATACAATAATAATCTTGATTTATTGAGTCAATTTGAGAAGTTACAACAAACCATCGAGAAGAAATGCTTAGATGCCGATCTGGAAGGTCATGTAAGCGAAAGAGAACCTTTCGAAAATGACTATTATACCGCGATTTCCTATTTAGAGGAATACATCAAGAGCAAGGATCCTCATATAATCAACAATACGAGTACACCTCAAAATGTAACAAATCACGATCCTTTGCAACATTTTCTCTTACCTAAGCTCAAACTCGCTACTTTCAACGGAGAGTACGCCCAGTGGCTCCAGTTTAAAACAAATTTTTTACAAACAATCGATTCAAATTCATCATTAAATGCAGGCCAAAAATTTAATTTTTTAAAAGCTGCGTTGGAAGGTTATGCCAAACGAACCATAGAAGGGTTTACTGATTCGCAAGACTATTATGCTGCATGGAAGATGCTTTGCGACAAATTCGATCGCAAAAATTTTCTAGTAGACACCCACTTAAAATCTATTTTTAATTTAAATCCCATACAAAAAAGCACATTCGTACAATTTAGAGGGTTGATCGATGAAGTCTCAGAGCATCTATCATGCTTAGAAGGAATGAAGCTCACTAAAGAGTCCCTATGGGAAATGACAATTATTCATGTTGTTTATAATAAATTAGACAAACTTAGTCAACATAAGTGGAAAGAATATTATACGTCAGTAGAATTGCCTCAGTTGAACGAATTCCTTGAGTTCCTTAAACAGAGACAAGATATATTACAGTCACAAGAAGAACCTCATTCCTCCTCAATGTCGACCGCTAAAGGTCAATCTCGATCACAATTTCATTTAGCAGTAAACCAAGTTCAGTGCAATTTCTGTAAAACAGATCATTTAATTTATTCTTGCCAGGAGTTTTTACAATTGTCAATTAATGACAGATGGGAAAACATTAAATCTCTAAAGCTTTGTCCAAATTGTTTACGTTTTGGTCACTCCAAGGAAAGGTGCACCAGCGGATCATGTCGTAAGTGTAAACGTAAACACAATTCGTTATTACACCAGGATTATTCTCGTTCAAATCAAAACACACAATCAAATGTATACAACAATACCCATCCAACCAATTCACGAGATGCAATTCAATCACAAGGTGCTCACAACCATCCAAATAATAGTGACCAGGTGTCACACAATGCACCAACAATTTCTCACAATGTTCAAGCCATTTCAATCCCAAATCAACAATGTTCAGTCACCGAGAGAGTTACACAATCTAACATAATTCTATCGACAGTAACTTTCAAGGTTAAAGACCACAACCATCAATTCCATCAATGTAGAGCTCTGCTTGATTCCGGAGCTCAATCCCATTTGATTACCGAGGAGTTTTCCCAACGATTAGGGTTACCATTAACCAATGCTCAATTATCCATTATTGGTATTAACCAAGTAGCTTCTAATTTAAAAAAGAAAACATCAATTACAATTTTTACCAACAAACATAACTTTCAATTTCAATTATCTTGTTATGTAACACCATTCATTTCAACTATTCCATTACAACAATTTGATATCTCCACAATTTATATCCCTCAAAATATCGAATTATCTGATCCCACTTTTAATACTCCTCAGAAAGTGGACATGATCATAGGTGCCAGTTTGTTCTGGGAACTGCTATTAGAGGGCAATATTAAATTAGGTAAACATGCACCAGTACTTCAAAACACCAAACTAGGGTGGGTAATCTCTGGTACTCTCATAAATGCATCATCAACATCATTATGCAACTTTTCACAATGTTTTATACCAGAAGACAATCAATTACGTAAATTCTGGGAAATCAATGACATCAACAAATCTCTACCATTATGCCAAGATGACGTCCAGTGTGAGGAACTATTTAATAAACAAACTCGAAGAGCTGAAAACGGTCAGTTCATAGTGAAGTTGCCTCTCAAATATTCTACTGATTTATTGGGAGATTCGCGAGAACTGAAAAACGTTTCGTATCCCTAGAAAAACGATTCAAAATTCATTCTCAATTCTATCATCTATATAAAACTTTTATCCACGAATATATCGATTTAGGTCACATGACCAAAGTGGAAGGTGACATGGTCACTGAACCAATTTATTTCTTTCCCCACCATGGCGTATACAAGCCTAGCAGTCTGACTACTCAACTTAGAGTGGTCTTCGATGGATCAAGTCCAAGCAACTCTGGATGGTCTCTCAATGAGTTACAATATGTCGGACCAAAGGTGCAAAATAACATTTTTGACATTTTAATCAGGTTTCGATTATATAAATACGTTGTATCTGCCGATGTTTGCAAAATGTATAGGCAGATTCTTATCCACGACTCACACAAGCCCCTTTAACAGATCCTGTGGAGAGACAACCCAGCAGATAAATTTTCAATTTACCAAAAACACAGTGACATACGGTTATACTAGTTCACCGTACTTAGCAATAAAATGCATAATCAGTTAGCAATCGACCACAATAATAAACTTCCTATAGCTTCCCAAACAATTCTCAACGATTTCTATGTTGATGACCTAGTAACAGGTTCCAATGATCTTTCCGAATTACAAGATCGATGTAAAGATGTCTCCGATATATTAAAATCGGCACAATTCATACTTAGAAAATGGGTTACAAATAATCCAAGTGTTCTCATAAAAATTCAATGTTGCGATATTCCAAATGAAATATTAAATTTGGGTGTACATGAAAGCTGTAAAACCTTCCTAAAAATATCTCCAATTCCTCTCGATTATTCGATTACCAAGAGACAGATACTATCTATTATTTCACAAATCTGGGATCCTCTTGGCCTTGTATCTCCAGTAATAGTACTTTCTAAACTCCTAATTCAAAAATTATGTACCCTCAAATTAAATTGTTGGGACGAATAGGTTCCACAGGACATTTATATTCAATGGACACAATTCTACAATCAATTATCCCAACTCAATAAATTAGAGATTCCCAGACATGTCATTGGATCCCATCATTATATATTAGACATGCATTGTTTTTGCGATGCATCACAAGATGCTTATGCAAGCTGCATATATTTTCGAAGCATAGATGGAAATGGCAATTATCAAAGTCATTTAATTTGCTCCAAAAGTAAAGTTGCACCATTAAAGCGACTCACAATTCCCAGATTAGTGTTATGTGCTGCCCTACTGGGAGCACAATTAACAGCCCAAGTTGTCAATGCCCATTCACCGTCAGTACCGATCTACTATTGGTCCGACTCTCAGATCGTAGTATGTTGGAGAAAAAAGGATCCTAATCAATTACAACAATTCGTATCCAATCGCGTCGCCAAAATTCAACAATTAACCAACAAGGATGATTGATATTATGTTAATACCAAACAAAATCCTTCAGACCTGGCTTCCAGAGGAGTTCTACCAGAAGATCTGGCCAACCGTGAAATATGGTGGAAGGGGCCACATTTTCTGCTTGGCCCCATAGACAAACCCGCACCTCCTGCCATGCCAGATATCGACCTTCCTGAACAAAAGGTTGAAAGATCCATGCTAGTAGCTACCCATTCTGAACCACTCTTTCTGTTCTCTCGATTTTCCAATATTTCCACTTTAAAACATGTCGTCAGTTATTGTCTTCGATTTCGTAATAACGCTTGTAAAAAAAGGTCAGAAAGAACGGTAGGTCCATTAACTCTTGCAGAAGTAGAGCAAGCATCATTGCGGCTAATTAAACTTGCTCAATTAGATTCCTTTACAGAGGAAATATCTATTTTAAATTCCAATAAACCATTACCACCGAAACATAAACTTTCAAATCTTACTCCATTCTTAGATGAAAACCATATATTACGAGTAGGCGGGCGACTTAGACTATCTGCATTAGACTTTAACTCTAAGCACCCCATATTAATTTCATCTAATCATCCCTTCACTAAACTGATCTTTGAACATAAACATAAAGTTCTATTACATGCAGGTCCTCAACTCCTTCTATCATCAATTCGACAATCTTATTGGCCTATTCGGGGGAGAGACCTTGCAAGAAAAACTGCAAGAAATTGTCTTACTTGTTTTAAATTTAAACCTGAATTTGCCAGTTGTCCTATGGCAAGCCTGCCCGAAGCTCGCACAACACCATCAGTGCCATTTCAACATTGTGGCATAGATTTTGCAGGACCATTTTTATTAAATAATAAACCAGGTAGAGGAGCCATAGCAATAAAAGGTTACGTTTGCGTTTTTGTATGCTTTTGTACCAAAGCAATTCATCTTGAACTCCTATCAAATCTCACAACCGACTGTTTTCTATCCTGTTTGAAACGTTTCATAGCTCGACGAGGAATCCCAAACGACATTTATTCGGATAACGGATCCACTTTCGTTGGAGCTCGCAATGAACTTAAGCAGTCTGGTCAATTTCTTTTAGACAATAATAATTCTATTAACAATTACGCGATTCAACATAATATAAATTGGCATTTCATTCCACCGTATGCACCAAATTTTGGAGGCCTGTGGGAGGCGGCAGTCAAAAGTATGAAACATCATTTACAGAGGGTGTTACTCGACAAAAAACTAATTTACGAGGATTTCAATTCTTTGCTTATTCAGATCGAGGGAGTCTTGAATTCCAGACCTATGTTCGCACACTCTAATGATCCCAATGATCTAACTCCAATTACTCCTTCCCATTTCCTGATTGGCCGTCCCATTATTACCCTTCCAGACACTGACTTGAGCAAAATTGCAATAGGCAGGCTCTCCAACTACAAAACGATTCGGCACATGTACCAGCACTTTTGGAATCGTTATGTGAAAGAATATGTTACACAGCTGCAGCATCAGTACAAATGGAAAGACTCTTCGTCTGATCTAAAGATTGGCATTTTAGTGCTAATCCGCAATTTTCAACAACCACCATGTAGATGGCCTCTGGGACGTATTATCCGATTGCATCCCGGTAAAGATAAACTTTCACGAGTGGTTGAGGTGAGAACAAACAATAAAACTGTTATTCGTTCTGTTCGCCATTTATGTCCGTTGCCAATGCAGCAAGAGACAATCATTAGTGATAGTGTTAATGCTTAAGACTTTAATTATATGTATATTCTATCTTGAAGGTACCCTTCAACGGGGCAGTTTGTTTAAAATTAAGTCATATTTACCTATTTTTAGTTCATTATCTCATAATTCATCTTAAACTATTTTTATTGTGTTAATTATGTTTACATATTATTATTTCAATTCTTAGCTTTAAATACTATTTCGCCTATACGGCAACGCTGTAAGCTTTACTTCAAATCGGGGTTGAGATCTTTTTAAAACCGAGAATGACTTGCGGTTAGCGAAAACCAAATACTTTGGCTTCGGAGCTTCTAGACAATTGACAGTTACAATTATTGGGGACTTAGAAATTTTACACCCGTATTTTGAATTTCTCTAATAGATGGTTTGTTTAAACCCTAAATTTGCCTTTAAGGCTTTTTCTTATTAATTGAAAACAATCATTTTTGTTTAAGAACATTTTTATTATGTGAAATATTTATGTTTTTCTTTGGTAGTAGGTACCTACTGTTTTTGATCTGGTAATAATATAACTTTTATAATATGGTTAATTATTTGACTGTAATTTATAACTTTCCTATGGTTAATTATTTTATAGAGAAATTCAAAATACTGGTAAAATTGCTAAGTCCCCAAGAGGTACCGAACTATAAGTAACATATCCTATACATATAGGTACATATTATTATAAGGTACCTACATGACAAAGTTTTTTATTTAAAATATTGCTAATAAGTACTATATAATTAGGTTAATAAGTATATTTTGAATTTCATTTACATTTATATATATATAATCTACCAAGCGCAGTGAGGTTTTTCATTTACTGTCTTAAACTCAATGATGTATAAGTTGTATATGATGTATAAGTAGTATAGGTACAATATATATACTTTTCAAATTGCCCGCCAAATCCAGAGAACTGTCAATTGTCTAGAAGCTCCGAAGCAAAGTATTTGGTTTTCTCTAGACGCAAGTCCGAGAATGTACCATTCGACAAAATGTGTTTCATCAATAAACAAGTGTGAACGTCTACCAATTTTTTGTTCCACTCTATCGATCTAATATTTACCACTACGATATCTACAATTAAACCAGCGACCTAACAACAATTCAATCAACAATTTATACACAATATTCCCTGAAAATCGTATCAAGTTTAACTCCCTGTATAATTAAAAAAAGAATGTGTGTGTACTTTGTACGCACGTAAGAAGATATTCTTCTATTATATAATAGGTAATTTAAACGAAGTAAATATACTTAAAAGGTTATTTGTACTTACTTTATTTAAAAATCAAACTAACTTTCTTATCTACCACTTTCAAAAAAGAAGAATATCTTCAAAAATTATATAATAATATACTTACAATCATAAAATCTATAAAAAAAATAAAAAAATAATAACTTGCTTGGGGCTTGAACCCACTTCACCTCTACCGCGTCGTACGAAAGTTGACGGCATTTCAAACTGCACCACATTCGCGTATACGTCATGTGGGAATATACACAAAATAAACGTTTACACCATAAATTTATATGAATTTAATAAAATTATTAGTTTGATTTTTGTCGAAATAAAATACAACAAAATATAGAGTAAGAAAACGATATATAAAGTTTGTTCGTAATCAGATTATGTAAATTAAAGCATTGCCTACTAATAGGTAACTACATTATTTTGTTTACATTTTCCAAATAGATAGGTATTGAAACTATTAGGTATTTCCAACTGAAACATTTAGAATTACGTACCTGCGGCTTTTCAAAACTATTTAAAAAGTCGCTATAATTATAAATTTGATTTTATTTCTGTCCACACATCAATAAAAACTAATATTATACAATATTTTTGTTTACCGATAACCTCCATATTGAACAATTATTGACAGATCATTTCAAAATTTCAACACCCAATCAGAGCCCGTATAATGACTAATACCATACTGTCGGTGTGCGCATGCGCGCGGATCAATCAAATTTTACCCTCAATCGATTCGTCGCTAAAGAAGAATATCTTCAAAAAGAGCATAGGAACATTGATCTATTGCAACCATAGTTTTTTAATAATTGTTAAAAATTATAAAACATATTCGTTTTCATAATATTGGTTAAATCAAATACAGGGTAAGTCAAAATGCAAGTACATTATTTTCTTGGTAATTTTAAATAGAACACCCTGTATTTTATATCTCTATCAAAAAGTAATACTATCGTACTTCAAATTTTATAAAGTACTCCCTATACCTAAAGTTATCAGTTTTCTAGATATTTTTATTTTTCCATCAAAGTATTCATTTGGTAGATATTTTAACGTTTACCAATAATTATTGTGAGTTGGCCATGATTGATTTGTCAGAAACTGACAGTTTGACATCATTGTTTATTAATTCAGTATTGGTGTACACCGTAAATTAGCAACAATTATTATTTAGTAATTCAGTAATTAATTCAATTTAAATTAGCAATAATGAATTTTACTACTGATGAAATGGTAGATATGATCTGGATTTTGGGGGAATGCAATAAAAATTCATTACATCAGCTAGAATTTATCAAGAACGGTTTCAAGATAGGCGGCAACCTAGACAAGATACATTTGACAAATTGAAAGATCGATTTAACCGCACTGGTTCAGTGAATTATGAAAAACATGAACGAACAAAAACTAGTGTGACAGAGGAAAACGAAATGAGTGTGTTAATGGCAGTTATAGAAAACCCACACACAAGTATAAGAAGTATTTCCAATGAACAAGAACTTAGTTACTACTCTGTTCAAAACATTCTATCTAAAAACAAGATGCACCTTTATCATATTCAAAAGCACCCAGAATTAAAATAATGATGATTTTCAGAAACGAATAGTATTTTGTGAATGGGCCTTAGAAAAAATTAATGAGCAGAGAGATTTTTTTGATTATGTCCTATTTGGTGATGAAGTCTACATTCCATCGAAACGGTTCTGTTAATAGTAATAGTCTGTGTGGTTCATACCACATAGTAACACAGTCAAACAAGATGGTCTCTAAATGTTTGGGGAGGTAACGTCGGTAACCATGTAGTAGGACCATATTTTTTGAAAACTTAAATGGTGAGATTTATTTAGATTTTATCGTAAATCAGTTACCGATATTATTAGAAGAGGTTCCACTTAATGTACGTGAACAAATGTGGTTTCTACATTATGGTATTCCTGCGCACCCAACGAATTAGTACGTGGTGAACTTAATGATCAGTTTGGTGAAAGATGGATCGGAAGGAATGGACCGGTAAGGTGGCCCCCAAGGTCACCAGAGTTCAATAAAATGGACTCATTTTTTTGGGGTTACGTTAAGAACGAAGTATATAAAATACCTCCAACAACAAGGGATGATATGAAAAATAGAATCCGAATTGCATTTCAAAATATTTCTTTACAAATGCTTAGTAATGTAAGCAACTCTTTCAATGACCGCTTTCAAGTATGCGTAGATGTTTTGGGACGTCATTTTGATCACCTTACTTAAGTAAGATAAGTTAAAATTACTCTTGTTTTATATTTTTTTGTGTTGTTATTTTTTTTTAATTTTCCGTCGGTTATTTTTTATAAATTTTATTTGAAATAAATTGTTTTCTTTTCTATGTCGTTATTTCGTTACTGAATTAATAAACAATAATGTTAAACTGTCAGTTTCTGACAAATCAATCATGGCCAACTCACAATAATTATTGGTAAACGTTAAAATATCTACCAAATTAATACTTTGATGGAAAAAGAAAAATATCTAGAAAGCTGATAACTTTAGGTATAGGATGTACTTTATAAAATTTGAAGTACGATATTAGTACTTTTCGATAGTGATATAAAATACTTGCATTTTGACTTACCCTGTATTTGATTTAAAGAATATTATGAAAACGAATATGTTTTATAATTTTTAACAATAATTTAAAAACTATGGTTGCAATAGATCAATGTTCCTATACTCATTTTTAATTATACAGGGAGTTAAACTTGATGATTTTCAGGTAATATTGGGTATAACTTTTTAAATACCCGGTATAACATCATAAAACTTTACATTGTTGTGATGTGGAAGTGAAGCAGATTTCAAATTTAAAATAAAATACAGGGTGTTCCATTTAAAAAAAACATAATTTTGGTCTGCCACCATCTTATGGAACTAAGATTGTAACTAATTTTAAAATGTGGAGTTTAAAGCTGCCTACAATTTTTGTCAATAACTTTTTTGTTGTAATTTTTACTGTAACAGATCTACTGAGCTTCCTCACACTAATCAATCACCCTGTAGATAGTATTGCTTGATCGCCATTCTGTTTTGTTCTATTACTTTTTGGATTAGTTTTAATAGTTATTTGGTCAGATGTATTTGGTCAGTATATATGTTACCGGTGCTTCAGGCCAAACTAGTTTATCCTGAAGTGTATTGGTTATATTACAGATTGGTTGCTGATTTAAACGTAAGTTTAGAAGACACTATTAAGATTTGTAAGACTTTTAACTATTTAGGGTAAATGATAAACCGAGATGGCACTTGTATGAAAGATATAGAAATGAAAATAGTACGGGGAAAACAAGCCACGAAAGCACTCTATGGAGTGATATGGAAGAACACTCTAACCAGTGCCGGATTAATGGGGGGCTATGGGATTATTAGCCCCCTGCGGTAAATTTTGAGAGGCGGTACGTCGCTCCCATCACGTTTTAATTCTATATGTGGATATTTCAAATTTATGGGGTTGATTTTCCGAAATAGCATGGTAATAAAACTTCGTCTCGTCACCGATAAGATCCGTGCCTGCGGTAGCAGGTCGCACAAAAACACGTTTCATGTTTCCGGGAAATCGGCTAGCGCCACTGCGCCTGGCGGCAGCGTCGCAGCGTGTCCGGCTCCAACACGCCATGTCGTCAGTTGTCAGTCGTGTTAGCGCTGTTTTCGAGACTAGTCTCAAATTTTACTTATTTATCAGCGAAGTGTTTTCGTGACGTTTCTAAAAATGAGCGGAAAGGAAGGAGGTGCATTTTGGAAACGACAAAAGTTAGAAAAACAACAAAAATTAAATGCAGTATTAAAAAAAACCCAAGATTCAGCTTTTTTTTACCAAATCCAGATAAGATAGTGTACCAACGAGCACTTCTTTTCAAGACGATCCAATTGCAACAGTTTCAGATGTTTTAGAAGGTAGGTTTTTTTGAGCCACCTTGTTCCTGTCTCTCCCAATGCTTTCCATACTTCTTCAGGAATATCATCTGGTCCTACCGCTTTTCATTTCTTTATTTTTTGAAGCGCTTGAGCCACTTCCACGTTTGTTATTTTGGTGACCAGTGTCTCCGTTGACTCCACAGGCTGTCTGTCAAATTCTTCATTTAATAAGCTGTCAAAGTACTTTCTCCCTCTCTTTTTGACATCCTTTTCGTGAACTAGTATTTTATTATTTTCATCTCGGATACATCTAATCTGATTAAAATCTTTTGCTGTCTTCGCTCTCTGGCTATTTTATATATCTTCGTTTCGCCTTCCCTGGTATCAAGTTGATCGTATAGGTTTGAATACGCTTCTGCTTTAGCTTTTGCTACTGCTACTTTCGCTTCCTTTTTCGCGACCATATAGTTTTGAAGATCTGTGTCGGATCTGGTTTCTTGCCACTTTTTATATAATTTTCCCTTCTCTTTTATTTTTCCTTGAACTTCGTTTGACCACCACCAAGTCTCTTTACCCTCAAACTTTTTTCCTGACGTTTTCCCCAGTATTTCAATAGCAGTCTCTCTAATACTACTGGCCATTTTTCTCCAAATTGTATTAGGGCTTTCTTTCATGTTCCAACATATTTTCTCTACTATTCTTTTGAATAGACCTTCTTTCTCATCTTTTAGCATCCACCACTTGATTTTTTGTGGTCCTCTCCGATATTTTGGTTTAGTTTCACTTTTTACTTTGATGTCTAGAACAAGCAGCTGATGTTGTCTGTCTCACTAACTATTACCTTGCAGTCCTTGCATTCACGTATGTCTTCTTTCCTTATACTGAAATAATCTATTTGGGATTGATGTTGTCCACTTTTATACGTAATAAGTTGAGTTTCTCTCATTTTAAAGAATGTATTAACAATCGCCTTATCTAGTGCTGTTGCTAATTCAAGCTTATCATCTCCAGCTTCATTTATAGTTCCAAAGCATAAACCCCCATGTATTGTTTCGTATCCTGCGTTGCTTGGTCCACATGTGCATTGAAATAACCTCCTATTATAACTTTCTCCTCTGACGGAATATCACTCAAGACCTTGCCTAATTGGTCATAGAAAGCTCTTCTTTCATTCTCACCCAGACCTGTTTGAGGAGCATACACACACACAACATTCAATACCTCTTTATCAACTACAAATTTCACTGACATCATTCTATCACTCGTTCTTACAACTTCCACTACGTTATCTTTCATTTCACTATCAGCAATTATACCAACTCCATTTCTAGTATTACTACTCCCTGCATACCACAATTTGTATCCTTCACCTATTTCTTTTGCCCTTTGTCCTTTCCACCTAGTTTCTTGAATGCAAGCAATTTAAACTCTCCTTCGTTTGAGCGCATCCACTAACTCCAGACTCTTACCTGTAAGACTAATAAGATTCCACGACTCTATCCTGATTTTTCTAACCTGCAATGATGTTCCCCCTGAGATAGTCCTCACCCGGAAATCCGAACGGAGGCTCATTTTACTTCCGGCACATTTTACCTCAGGAGATGCCATCATTTCAGTATAAGTTTTTTATATCATTGGAGAAGGTCTTTTCATTATTATGGCCTGAAAAAATTCTGTTTGGATATTTGATGCCGGAATGCCTTTTCTATCAGCACCATACCCTGCCCTGCACGTTTAGCCAATACACCACCAATGCAGCCAAAGTGCAGTATTACCCCACACCCGCCTGCATTTTTCTGTATAGGCCAGGATCCCTACTGTAAGGACTGCCCTATAAGCCAATGTATTGTTGCCCGTATCCCGCCGCTAGGAGGCTCGTACTTTATTCGGGACACCTAACAGCAACATTAATAATATTGAAAAATATTAAAAATATTACTAAAAGATTTTTAAATTGAAAACTTATTAGTCCATTTCCCTGGTGACACCTCCAAGGCTTCTACAATATGCAAGCCAGATGGATGCTGCAGTGAAGACAAAAGGGAAGGAATTCTACACTATGCAATTCACAACCCCCGTCTGCGGCTTGGTAAAGTTCCAACGGAAACTTTACCTTTCAATTATGTTTTTGTTTATATTACAGAATAGGGAATTGAATTACCTTTCAAATGAGCTATCACACGACCCCTATTCTTATTTAAAAAAAAATCATCAATGACGTCATCACGCCCAGATGGGTGGCGTCACTAGTATGATATATATGCCAATAAGTCATAATTTAAAAATAAAAATTGACCTGTTTTGAGATTTTTTTCCAAAATCGTCCATTCTCGAGAAAATTAATTTATTCCAACCTTTACGTGCTCACGGTATAATCAAAGTAATTTGAGCAGCGGTGACTATCAACTTCGTTTAGGATGCTAATTAGGGGGTGACTTTCACGATTTTTTTTTTCAAAAAAAATGGACCAACTTTATTTTGAGCGTAACTTGCTTACTTTTGATGATAGGAACTTGACAAAAAATAAAGCTTTTTTTAATCACTTTAAAAAAGTTGTGATGAGTTTTTCCCGAAAAGTGCTTCACTTTTTGGTTATTTCACGTTGAAATAATCGATTTGGAATTTGACGAATAAGAACCTACTTTTAATTATCTAAAACTCTGCTTCTACCTGGTTTACAGACTTATAAATAACTATACCATTTTTTTCACTTTTTTATAAGCTATATTTTTGGTATGAATATTTTTTTCGAAAAACCGTCTAAAAACGGTTTTTTTTTTTGTTGAAAAATGAACATATCACTCGCAAATAACTCGAAAAGTATTGACGTAGTGAAAAAACTATATATGACTTGATTTACCCACTACTGGACTTATCATGAACGTATAATTTTTCATCCCCGAGAAGGGGTGAATATCACCCCCAGGGCAGAAGCGCACACCGGCACAATATAACTTTTTCTCTTTGACATGTTAGCTATGTGTATGCCAAATTTCATGTTAATCCAAGCGGTTCTTTAAAATTCTAAGCCAAAAACCGTGAGTAAATGAACTATTAATTTTGTACACACTTAATAAAAATTATTTGTGAATAAACCTTTAAATCGCTTGCCCAAAATTCCATGCAGACATGTACAATAACTAACGTCATTGATTTTGTTCAAAATAAAATATTTTCAATTTTCCTCATTTTGTTAAGCCTAAAATGCGCAACACTTTTTTCTATTTGAGGGTTTTTTATTACGTTGTACCGATTTTAATTTTAATCATTTTAATATTAATCATAAAATAATATTTTTTAATTAATAAAAACATAAAAATAGGAGAAAAAACGGAAATCCAATAATATTAAACGTTATGTATAGATGAATTATTGTATATGGCAAAATGGTAAATAGTACAGCCGCTAGCTTGTCAAATGTAGATAGTTTTATTCAATTGCAAAATTAAATAATGTACTTAATTATATTATATAGTTTTGCCAGTATATACAGTGCTGCCCAAAAATCCACCAGCTCCCCCTGGTACCTTTTGGACAGATATACTTAATAAACCTAATAGTGAAATTTGGAGTGAGGCTTCTCAACTATTCATAATAGGTGACATAAGTAACAGAGGCACTGTGATTGATAATTTTAAATGTGACCTTATGGCAAGTAATATCTAGTATAGCGCGGTTACAGATAAATGAGAAATTTAAAGAGATAGACCAATTGGTGTACAAGTGGTATACCAGAGGGTGGTGTAAAATTTTCCATCCTTTAAGGGTATACGGAACAAAATATCCATGTGCTTAGATCAAATGACATCTGTTTTAATAGTTCCTCTTTAATATTTTGCCTTGTTACAGGATAGTATTCAGAAAAACACAAAAATAACTACTGTAAAATATAATTTCATTAGGTACAATTATAAATAATATATTATATTTAAATAATTATAACTGTTAGGTCTATTTAATCAAAATAATGCTTTTATCTTTAATCACAATAATGTTTTTATTTACGCTGCTGCTAAAAGTTGCCGATGTAAGCTCCTTTTATACCTATCAATGACTCCTCTTACTAGATTGTCGGGTTCTTGTCACAGCTCTGCTGTGCTAAAGGTTTTTACATTTCCACGAAACTCTGAACGACCGATAACAAGACTGATAACGCAACAATTGGCAAATGTTGGAGTAATGACAATGTAAAGTGCAAAGTTAATGTACTAGCTTCCAGGGGCAAACGAATATGCATTTTACATTGTGGAGGGGAAGATGGTTGGGTAACCGATGGCTTACTATCAAATGCAAAAGACATTAAAGACAGTTGTTTGGACCATGTTTGGACTATCATCAAGATATTACGGGTGAACTTTTCGAATCGTGGTTTAAAAATAACTTATTACCAAATTTAGCAGACAACAGTGGTATTGTTTTAGATAATGCATCATATCATTCTAGACAACTTAAAAAAATTCCGAATAAATACTCTAGAAAGGATGAATTGCAAGATTTTTATTATCACAAGATTTATATTTTGAAGATTGGTACACTAAAGACCAATTAGTAGAGGTACTTAATACAAAATTATTTGTAAAGGAATATATTATTATTGATGATGCAGCAAGTAAAAATGGACATACAACTTTAACACTACCACCATATTACTGCGTTTTAAATCCAATAGAGTTGTTATGGTCTCAACTGAAATATAATGTGAGACAAAAATAATGTAAGTCCAAAATGTTATAACAATGTCGTGAAACTGATAGATTCTGAATTTAAAAATATCTCTGAGGATAACTGGAAGAAAGCAATAGAGCACGTAAAAAATATCGAAAAAGAATATCTTAAAAAAATTCCTGTTCTAAATAAAATTATTATCAATATGGAGAACAGTGATTCAGAGGAAGAAAGTGACAAAGTGTAATACCAAGACAACTTTCTCTCAATACTGAGCTTACCCGGAATATTTTCTTACATAATCAGGTGTAGGGATTATCGGCATATTATGTTCAACACCAAACTACTGCTTCAATCTTTTAAGAAAAACGTGGCCTTATTATGAACACTTCACTTATTGTTGCAATATCTATTTATATCTTTGAAAATCAGTTCTTAAGAGAAAATAATAATGTAAGTAAGTGTTGACTAGATAAACTTTTAATTTTTAAAAGATGAAGTTTTCGATCCTAATAGCATTATTAATAATATTTAGAAAATATTAAAATATTACTAAAAGATTTTTAAATCGAATACTTATTGGTCCATTCCCTTGGTAACACCTCCAAGGCTTCTAATTTAAAAATTTTTATTTTATTTTTAATTTTTACTTCAAGGTTTTATAAATTATTTAAATGTATATTTTTTTATCTTTCACTACCTACCGTTCGCTCAATTATTAATTAGTTTTTGTATACAAACCAAATATTGTTTGAACATTTTATAGAAAATGCATTGCAGAAATATTATTAAAGTAGTTTAAACTTACAAAATTAAGCTTTGTTTATAACAATTCAAATTTATAGAATCAATTTCTTATAAAATATACCATATTATGTTTCATGTAGGTCGGTACTATCCTGTTCTTTGCCGGTCATAGTGCTGCTTATCCCTTTTTTCTCAAATAAATATAACCGGGCAATAAAGATTATTGAAAGTATGGCTATGATCCATGATGAAGAATGCCAAGAAATAGCAGAAGCAATATGAAAAGCAAGGCTTAAAAATCTCACAAATAACGATGATAGCAATAGATAAGAATACAAAGAATTGAGAAAAAACATAAAAAGAAAATGTAGAAGCAAAAAAGAAAATACAACGAGAACAAACTGAAAGAAATAGAAGAAAAATTCCAAAAAAAAAGGAGTAAGATCATTCTACCAGAAAGCAAAAAAAATGGAAAGAAGGTATCAGAAAAACAAGCCATACATGAGAGATGATAAAGGGATACTGCTAAATGAGCCGGAAAAAAGAAATGAGAAATTGGCAAAACTACACACACCGGCAAAATTAGCCGAACACCCTAAAAATGGGACCATGTTTGATGTCTCGAATTTCCTAAACCTGTTGTCCGATTTGAGTGATTCTTTTAGTATGTTATAGCCTTATTATTTAAGAATATCGGTGTAATAATATTGTTGCTAGACAGGTAAATATCATTTTATACCGGGTGTAACAATCATACTGTGTTTTTTCTTAAATTTTGGAACACCCTGTGGAATATTTTAGCATATATAAAATATTGAAATTAAAACTCAATTATAGCCTAGTCTTTCTTAACATGTTCTTTTTTGATTCATTTGCTTATGTTGGAAAATAAAAAAGTTATGGGCTTTGACAACTAGCCATGTTTTTCATCAATAAATCCTCATAGTAGGGGAGGAACGTATTCTAAATTTGTTGCAGTTACTCTAGCGTTATGGGGACCTATTGTATTGTAAAGAGTGGGTACTAAAACCAAAAAAAGTTAAGTTAAGTTTTCCATAAAGTGTGGGACTCTCCATTTTTTAATTTAATTTTCGATTTCCACCAATCGTTTTTTCCGATTATAGCGCCATCTATCCATAATTGGAAAAATGTTATCTTTACGTCAAGAATCCAAATCTGCAAAAAATTGGGGGCTCCTATTTAAAATTTTAAAGTAACCTCCCACCCCACCTCCGTGGGGGAACGTGTTTTATGCCATTCGATAGATTTTTGAAAAATATTGAATACGTGTATTTTGCAGTATTTATCGTATTTAAAATTTTTAATTTACCCCCCACCCCTCTCCGTGGGGTAACGTGCTTAGTATTATTCGATAGATTTTTGAAAAGTATTGAAACCCCCCACGTATTTTTTAGTTTTTCGATCTGACGTTTATTTCGCGAAATATTCGCTTTTTTTGTGAAACTTTGTGACTCACCCATTTTCTTACGCCCTTAACTTACCTTAACTTACCTTATCTTAATCTGACGATTTCGAGTTTTTCTAAGAATAGATTTTTTTTCGGTCCCCCGGTTAATGAATTCCCCGGTGTTAAGAACCAATATATGGTATAAGTACATTTACAGGGTACAAGGTTTCTCCCCATGTGATAATCTGACGCGCTCGAGTAACTGCAAAAATCCCCGCTTGGGCTCCCCTACCATCATTATCTGCTTAGTTTAATAAACAAGCCTAAAGTAATTCAATAGATGTATTAAATAGATAAATTAATAAGCGATGTCACAATGACGACCTCCCGTGGATTTCAGCTGAAATAGCTTCGAAGGGGGTTTTAATGTCAAACGCTGAGGTATTAGATATTTAGCAAATGCTAAATATGGTACTTTCAACGTCAAAAGACGGGAAAACTATGCATTTTTCGAGGACAACTTGTTCAAACTAATTTAAAGTACCTAAAAATATCCATCTTCAGAAATAAAAAAAAGTCTCTAGCTCAAAAATTAAGTGACTTATAATGAAAAGAATGTCAGTCCCTATTTTTTTCAGCGATAAAGTGATTGCAAGCAACCCCCTAATCACCAACCTAATTAAAATTTGTCATTGACCTTATTTGGTCTTTTTTATTTATGTATTATTAATAGGTTCTAGAAGTTTAACCGGCTTAGAATGATTAGTTTTAAAAAGATGGAGTTAAAATAAATAACGAATTTTTGTAGTTTGGAAAAAAATGGCCTTTTCTTCAGAATAGCAAGATTATCATCAGAAATACGAAAAAATGTTTTAATACAAAATTGTAGCTTATTTAATTCCCAAGAACCTGGTTTGCAAACATTTTTTTTACGGCAAAAATTGAGTCAGATATTGATAATTAAATCTTGTAATAACATGCAAACACCACCTTTACCAACCCTTTCAAAGTCACCTCTTCTTGCGACTGAGGATTTTAAAAAGATTTATTACCGATAGACTTATAGATCATGTAAAAACCTACAAAATTATTTTTTACCAAACTTTCTGAGATAAAAAATAAAAAAGTTACGGTTAAAAAATCAATATATTTTTTTGAAAAAAAAGGAGAAATCCAATTGGAAGCATAATAATGTAAGTTAGAGGTGTTTTTAGTCATTGGCCTTATTAATTCTTATTTATTTACGTATTATTAATAGACTATAGAAGTTGGGCTGGCTTATAATAATTAGTTTTTAAAAACTGAAGTTAAAAGCGAATAACGAATTTTTGTAGTTTGGTAAAAAATGCCATTTTCTTCAGAATAGAAAGATTTGCATGAGAGATAGAAAAAATGTTTAAATACAAAATTGTAGGTTATTTAATTCCCAAGAACGTGGTTTGAAAAAAATTTTATTACGGCAAAAATTGAGTGAATCGTAAATGGGTAAGTATATCGAAAAACATTGATTTTTTCCATACAAAACGAACACTTACGATAGCGAATAAATCGAAAACTGTTAATTCTAGCAAAAAAACGTATAGGACATTTTTGCTTAGAATGAACGTTTTTATCAACTTTTGCGGTCAAAATATAATAAAAATTTTCCACCCCCAAGATGGGGTGGCAACCACCCCCACGCTAACGAGTCAAACGCTAATAGCAAATCTATCGAATGGCACCAAACACCAGCCTCCACGGAGGTGGGGGTGGGAGATTTAAATTAAAATCTTAAATAGGAGCCCCTAATTTTTATTGCAGATTTGGATTCTTTACGTAAAAGCAACTTTTATTCGACACATTTTTTCGAATTATGGATAGATCGCGCTATAATCGGAAAAAAACGTTTCTTTCAAATGGAAAATTAAATTAAAAAATGAAAAGTCCCCCCCTATATGGAAAACTTAACTTAACCTTTTTCTCGAGTAGCTGCAAATTTAGCATATTTTACTCCCCTACTATGAGGATTTATTGATGAAAAACGTGGATAGTTGTTAACGCACATAACTTTTTTTATCCCACTTATTTAAATAAATCACTACAATCGAGTTTTAATTTTAATATTTTACATATGCTAGAATATTCCACAGGGTGTTCCAAACTTTAAGAAAAAACACAGTATGATTGGTACACCCGGTATAAAATGATATTTACCTATCTAGCAACAATATTATCACAACGATATTTTTAAATAATAAGGCTACAACATACTAAAAGAATCACTCAAATCGGACCACTGGTAATTCGAGACATCAAACATGTCCCATTTTTAAGGTGTTCGGCTAATTTTGCCGGTGTGTGTGTGTGTATTTCACAGAACTGCTAAATAAGGGCGAACTACGAAAGGAAACAAACAATGAAATTAAAGAAGAACAGATAGCAATAGAAATACCCACAGAGCAAGAAATTTGAAGAAATAGAGAACTAAATAAAGAGCTTGAAAAATAACAAAAGCCCAGGAATAACAGAAATATCGACCGATATGATAAACTCAGGAGAGAAAGACTGGAAAAAGGGATTATGATCTGACAAAAAGAATATGGGAAGTAGAAAAAATTTCAAAAGAGTGGACCAAAGCAAAGATATGCCCTATACATAAAAAAGGTGATATAATGATATGCGAAAACTATATAGGCATTGCACCACTAGAAATAGTTTACAAAATCTTGGCACAAAGGATAAGAAAAAGGCTAAATCAATATTCGGAAATAATATTGGGAGAATACCAGGCAGGTTTTAGAAAGAACAGATCGACGATGGACTAAATATTTGCCTTAAAAGAAATACAGACTACCTGTAACGAACATAAAGCAGTACTATATGATTTGTTCATCGACTTTAAGCAGGCCTACGACACAGTAAAGAGACAGCAGATGTATCGAAAGAATTGGGTATACCAAGTAAAATTGTGAGGATGGTAAAGATGACGATGGAAAACACAACAAACAAAATAGCATGGAAAGGGCATACATCCAAAAAGTTTGAAACCAAGGAAGGATTACAACAAGAAGACCCACTATCAACAACTGCATTCAATCTGACATTGAACAATTTAAATGCTTTAGTGGCTTTAGGACAACAAAATCCGCGCCTAGGATTTCGAAAATTAGGAATTTGGAAATCAACGAAGAATAAAAGTGTGCCCAGAAACTGTCCGCATGCCACTGAAAAAGCAATGAATATCAAGGAATCCAAAAAAAATCCCTACAATGAGACATCTGCAAAGGCAACGAAGAATAGATTTTTGTCAACGTTTTCGAGAAGATAATTTTAATAATGTCTTTATATCTGATGAAAGTTGTTTCCAGCTTGGTGCAAATCATCTAAAAGTCCTATCAAGTGAAAATGTTTCCGTTAAAATCTCTAAATTTCCCACTAAAATAATGGTTTGGGGAGCAATATCTCAGCGTGGTGCTACACCTCTCTGTAAAGTAAATGGTACTGTTGATAGTGCGAAATATTGTGACATCCTAAATGGTTTTTTTCTTGAAACGGCTTATGTTTTATATCCAGAGGGGTGGCGTTTTCGGCAAGATAATGCAAAATGTCATACTTCTGCTTATACTCAAGCTTGAATGCAAGAACACGAATTGGCAACAATTCCGTGGCCAGCAGCATCTCCAGATCTTAGTCCCATTGGAAACATATGGGGACTGATGAAGATTGAAGTGGAACGAGCAGCGCCACAAGATAAAGAAGGTTTGATTCGGTCAGTTTTACAGGCCTGGAACACCATTACCGAAAATTATGGCCTTGACTTAGTTTCGGGTGTACCTGGATGTTTAGTTAAGTGTTTAGATTTAAATGGAGGTTGTATAAGTAAATGAGATGAATTATTTGTTGAAATTTTATATTTCAAGTGATAGAAATAAATACCGTAAAATTATAATTCTGCTTTCTTTTTTCCGGATACTTTCTAAACGGACTATAGATGGACAAAATACATACTCGTTCAAAAGAGTCATGAGGAAGGATAAGAAATCGAAGGTAAGCAAGCATGAGCCTATTTATAAAGTAGGAAGAAGAATAAGGAAGGGGAGATACCAGCAAGAATAGCTAAAGGAAATAAAAAGTATAGAGCATTACGAACATAATTGAAATCCAAATACGTATCAAGAAAAACAATTATCGGAACTTATAAGACTGTTATCATACGCATGCGAAATATGGGTGCCGAAAAAACCAGAAACAGACCTATTAGAAAGATGGGAGAGGAAAATGCAAAGAGCAATGTTTGGAGGTGTGAAAATAGGTCAGTGGAGAAGAATAACCAATAAATAATTGGAAGAACTGTTATAAAGAGCCAACGATCAAAGCAGAGAGAATACGATATTTGGGGCACTTCGAAAGAATGGAAAGTAAAGAATGCCAAAAATGGTACTGTCACGAAGACCAATGAAAAAGAGAAGGAAAGGCAGGCCAAGAAAAAGATGGAAGCACATTGTGTACGAAGATCTGAAAAAAAAGTAACATTGAGAGATGGAAAGAACTAGCATTGGACAGAAGGAGATGGAGGGAAATGATGTAGCCCTAGGCCTACACTACAAGGCCTGGTGAACTTAATAACGAGTGAGTCGATTTTTTTGCTCGCAAGTGTAGATATTTGGGACATCTTGGGTATTAGTGCACCCTGTGTAACGCACAGCTGAATCTTATGTTTGTGCGTCACAGTGTTGCCATGCCATTTCTTTCATAATTTCAATCAATGTTAAAAATGTACCTATAGACCAGTAAGGATCTGTTTTTAGGTGGATGTGAGAGGTGGCATTCAGATTTTTGCGGATAAAGTTAGGTGATAACTTCGTTAATAATAATTGATTTATGCTCCTTCTCAAATATGCCCGGACCACTAATAAAAAAATTCAAATATTTAAAAATTTCGAATAACATCGATTTTTTTCTAATTTTTTTTGTTTATAACTTTAAAACGATTAATTTTGGAACAAAGTCGTACAGGAATAAAACAAAGATAATTAAATTTTCTATCAGATCCGATTGGTTAAAAATGTCTTAATTTATCACCCTTGCTGCAAAATAGCAATAAATATAAAATAAGGGGGCAAAACAAGCCTGTCCTTATTCAATGATTTTCCATCACTTAGGTTACACTTGGAATCTTCCTAATTCGCTTAGAAAATTTTTGTAATGTGCTAAAATCGTACACCAAATTTCATTAAAATTGACTTACTAGATTTTAAATAATAATTTTGCAATCTAAACTTTTTTAAAAAATTTAAATTTTTTAAAATCTTGCACAACAAAAACTAGAACATACAAAGATTTGTCAATTTTGTTACATATAAAGAAGCACTCCACCTATCTAATGCACTTTACAGAATTGAAATTGGATTATTTAAGCAGCCTCAGCAATGTTTTAAAGTTATAAACAATTTTTTGGCTTATAAACAAATTACTGCTGTGGCCAGGAGGGGGTGCTACGGGCTCCTTTATTTAGATGGACTTACACAAGATTTTTATGTATTTTTTGACCCGTAGAACACGATTTTTTTGGGTAACAATTGATCCGGATGTCGATAAGATTGTTAAAACAAAAACTTGAGGAATTACATAACACCGATTTTTGGGTAATTCTAAGCAAAAAATGTTCTTACAAGTTTTTTCGTAGGATGCATAGTTTTCGAGATCAACGCAGTGGAACTTTCAAAAAATCGAAAAATTGCAATTTTTGAACGCGAATAACTTTTGATTAAAAAATTAAATAGCAATTCTGCTGACAGCATTTGAAAGTTTAAGTCAAATTATACCGGTTTTAATTATTTGCATTGCTAAAAACTATTTTTTTATTATTAAACAAAGCTATCTGTTTATAAGCCAAAAAATTATTTATAAGTTTAAAACATTGCTGAGGCCCCTTTAATAATCCGATTTTAATTCTGTAAAGTGTATTACGTAGGTAGAGCACCTCTTTATATGTAAGAAAAAATTAGCCAACTTCTAAATGGTCTACTTTTTGTTCAGAAAGATTTTAAAAAATTTGAACTTTTTTAAAAACATTTAGATTGCAAATTTATTATGCAAAATTTATTAGGTCGATTTTAATGAAATTTGGTACACGGTTTAAGTATGTTACAAAGATTTTCCTAAGCGAATTACTAAGGTTCTAAGTGCCACCAAAGTGGTAAAAAACATTGAATAACAACAGGCGTATTTTGCCCCCTTATTTTGTATTTATTGCTATATTGCAGAAAAGGTAATACGTTAAGACATTTTTGACCAGTCGTATATCATACAAAATTCAATTATCTTTATTTTATTTCTCTACGACTTTGTTCCAAAACGAATCGTTTTAAAGTTATAAGCAAAGAAAGCAGAAAAAAATCGACGTTTTTCGAAATTTTTAAATATTTTAATTTTTTTATTAATGTTCCGGGCATATTTGAGAAGGAGCATAAGTCAATTTTTATTACTGAAGGTGTCACCTAACTTTATCTGCAAAAATCCGAATGTCACCTCTCACATCCAAAAATAGACGTTTTTTCACAGATCCTTACTGGTCTAACTACAAAAATAATAGAATAAGAACGTTTACTTCTCCGTCATTATACTAGGTAGAATGACAAATGAGGTGTCAAATGAAAGCTTATAATCCAAGGATAGTACTAAAGGTGAGAAATTAGACCTAGATTGTCTGTCTCTCAAAAAATAAGCGTTATGTTGGGGATTTCTAATGTCGACATTAAAAGTTGCACTATTTTTTTTTCTAGAAAACATTTTGATCTAAAACTTACCAAAAAACTTCTTTGTACTTTCTACTTTCAAATAAACGTGATTAAGAAGCTAAATTTTAAACTTCGTTACACAACTTTTGCGATTAAACTTTGCAATGCACAAATCCGCACCTTTTTCTTTGAAAAATTCACAACCTTTATCATGATAAGAATGAAAATTTGAAGCAGGTACTTCAGAAATGTTAGAGCTATACAGGGTGAGGCAGATAAAAGTCCTATTAGAAATATCTCGAGAACTAAAGGAACCAGAATCATGAAAATTGGAATGAAGGGGTTTTGAATAGTGATCTCTTTAATGAAAATATTTTCATCGATTTGCTACTTCCGCTTATACCGGAAGTGGCTTATAACTTCGTTTTTTTAAATGGAACATCCTGTATATTTTTACATTTTTGGATTTCCTGGATATCTTCTTTCTTAAAATATGAGGTTTTGTAATGTTATACAGGGTAGTTTAAAAGATAATTACGTTTTTTTCTTAATTTCCTAGCAATATTCACACCCTGTAGAATTGTAGTAGTTTGACATTAAAAACTCTATTTATGTTCAAATGATTTTTAATATAGTCTACTATTGTTAAAAATTGTTAGTATGGCTAAATGTTGAATTGGACTATACAGGGTGGGTCGAAACTCGGAAAGAGTATTTTCTGAGTTTTCTTAAATGGAACACCCTATATTTTATTATCGTAATGAAATGATATTTTATGCTACTTTTTTATTTCTTAAGCATTCCCTAATACCTAACTGCTTTAATTTGTGAGTTATTGGTGATTCATGCCAAACATTAATTTCAACAAAAAATACGTGAAATTTTATTAGGTTGGCCGTGAAAATATTCAATCACAAATAATTTTTCGGAAATAAATACATATTAATCTTGACTGATCTTTAAAATTGCCAATAATGGTTGAGCTATCAAAATACCTACGTAGTTAACATTCTTGGCGCGATTAACAATTAAGCACAAACTAAAGCATTTAGGGAATGCTTAAGAAATAAAAAACTACCATAAAATGTCTTTTCATTGCAATACTAAAATACAGGGTGTTCCATTTAAGAATATTCAGAAAATCCTCATTCCGAGTTTCGAGCAACCCTGTATACTAAAATTTAACATTTAGCTATACTAATAATTTTTAATAATAGTAGACTATATTAAAAATCATTTTAACATAAATAAAGTTTTTGATATCCAACTACTACAATTCTACAAGGTGTGAAAGTTGCTACGAAATTAATAAAAAAACGTAATTAGCTTTTAAACTACCCTGTATAACATTACAAAACCGCATATTTTAAGAAAGAAGACATCGAGTAGAATCTAAAAATGTAAAAATATACAGGGTGTCTCATTAAAAAAAACGAAGTTTTAAGCCACTTCCGGTATAACCGGAAGTGGCAAATTGATGAAAATATTTTCATTAAATAGATCACCCTTCAAAACCCCTTCATTCCAATTTTCATGATTCTGTTGCCTTTAGTTCTCTAAATATTTCTAATAGGCCAGTTATCTGCCTCACTCTATTTTCTGTAAAGATTTCAGAAAAAAATATTTAAATGGAACAGAGTTGTAGCGAAGTAAACGTAAAAAACGTAATTTCATTTTTTTTTGTTTTCAGGTTAAAATTGCGATTTTGACAATGTTCCCCCATATAAAATTCAAAATAAACCTCATTTTCGTTTTCAGCACCCTCGAAAATATAAAGTATGAATAAAATTAGCCATTTACCCCTCCGTGGTCAGTATCTCGAAAACTAAGCGCTTTTTTGAGGGTGTCCCGCTCATGTATAATATCATATCACAAAAAATTGTAACGTGATAGTATGAAAAAATAGAGGATACGGCAACGGTGTTACAAGTGATGGTCGGATCTAATGCCAAAATCTACATAGACATATTAGGGTGCACTAATATCCAAGATGTCCGATATTTGTAGTACATTATCAAGATTATTTTTTTCACCTGTCAAATTCTGACGTTTGTGCTTTTTCAGCCAATCACCACGCGTCGTTCTAGCCAATCATTGAGTATAATACTGATAAAACAGCCTCTTCCTTGATAAAACAGTCTCTTCCCTGATAAAACTTAAGGTACCCTAAATTTCACATAATACGTTACGAACGACATTGGAAAATCTCATATTAGTTATAAAAATTGTGTTTTTAATAATTGTTCATTTTCGATTTAAACAGTTTTTTATGTATTAACAATATAATAAATAAATTGGTTCATTTTTAAATCATAAAATAATTTATCTATAACCTACTTAAGACATTGATCCTAGTTGTCTTAAAAATATTTCACAGATGCCCGTATTTACTAATAATACATATTGGTTCACCAAATAATCTTTTCAAATACCACTCGTCCTCTAAATTTTGCTTGATAAATTTTTTCGTTTTCATACTTAAACTTCTTTATTTAGGGTAAAATCACTTAAACAAACCGAAATGGATAAAATCACTCGTCCTTCGGACTCGTGATTTTATCATTCGGTTTGTTTTCGTAATTTTACCAAATAAAGAAGTTTTCGTGAAAACAAAAAAATTTATCGATAAAATTTAGAGGACTCGTGGTATTACCTTTGATAAAAATGTTTGCTCGATAAAATAGATTCGATAAATATTTTAGATAACTGCAACAGAAATGCCCGTACTAACAACAATTTTTGTGCAGTCGACAGAGAGAAATTATGGAGGTTAATAAATGATGAATGAAAGGGTCGAGCAAATTTTAATTAATAATTGTAAATAGAGTGCAGAATGACTATAAACCATTCGACTGTAAATGCTAATATCCAATAATTACAATTCAACTGTTCTGGTACAATAAATTTTATGATTATATTATTATAGATAATGCATAAAATGCGACAAAATGCATCATATAACTTTCATTATTATTACTAACTATATACTATCATATCATATGCGGTATTTATAAATATTTATCCAATTAAATACATTATTTATTAATTATGTTTATTTAAATTTAAAAATAAACTAATACAATTGATTACACTGGATATACTTTTAGTTAAGAATGTAGGTAGGTAAGTACCTATCTTTGTTAATCTAAAACCGAAAGACGAAAAGACGTGGAAAAGACTTGAGAGGTATTCCATATCAATATTTCAATCAACGGTATTAGTAACAAAATGATAGGGGCAGTGGCGTAGCTGATGATTGTGGGGCCCCCCGCGATAATTTTTGTGGGCCCCCGTATTATAAACATAAGGACCACTAATAACAGTATAATTACTAAAATATGTGTAAATGACAATATTTGGCCTTTCTTTAATAAGTCTTCATTAGTTAGTGTTAATAGATTTTTTGGGAATAAACATGAAAACCTATTAACTATTTAGATGGGAAATAAACCACAATTAAATTGAAAAAAAATAATTTTATTAACGTTTCGACGCCCAAATCGGGTGTCGTTGTCAAAATACAAAATACCTACTATTAAAATAAACAAAAATGTTGTTGCTAAGTAAAAAAATTCTTCTAATAATTTATTTAATCTGACTCATTTATATTGGCAATTTAGACGTATATTATACATTTTAAAGTAGAAGACTTTAAAATGATATCACCAATATTTATGAGTTGCGTTCCTGGGACGACTTTACTAAAAGATAGTTCATTCAATTACATGAAATCAATCCCAACTCAAGAATATCCGTCACAAAAAAATCATAGCATGTGATTTGTCTTTAAAAAGACAACCAAATGTAACGATGACAGGAAAGTAAAGTCGTCCCAGGAACGCAACTCATAAATATTGTCTGAATTGCCAATATAAATGAGTCAGATTAAATAAATTATTAGAAGAATTTTTGAAGTTATACTTCTTTACGATCGAGAGTGAAATTTTATAATACAGGGCACATGCGCACACAGGCAGTATGTAGTTCGTTGCTAATATTTCAAGATATGTATGTATCAGCGCTGTCAGCACAAATAAGTCATTAAAAGGATATATTAGTGTTTTTAGTAAATGTATTATTTATTATAATTTTTGTGTCTTTGTATTTGTCTTCCTCGGGAATAAGATATTTTATAATAATAGTAAGTATATTTAAAGAATTTTTGTATACTTTACTTGGTCTATTAAATTTGTCAGTATGTATAAGAAATCTTGTAACCTGTCAAAGCGAAGGGAACATAGCTCAGTGGGAGAGCGTGTGACCGGAGATCGAGAGGTCCCGGGTTCAAATCCCGGACGATTCATGTTCTTTTTTTGAATTTTTGGTATCGTTTTAATACAAAATTTTTAAAAGTGGTAGGTGAGAAAGTTAGTTTAATATTTAAATAAAATACAAATAACCTGTTAAGTATATTTATTTCTTTGAAATTATTATATAATAGAAGTATAACTTCTTACGTGCGTACAACGTACACACACATTCTTTTTTACTTAGCAACAACATTTTTGTTTATTTTAATAGTATTTTATATTTTGACAACGACACCCGATTTGGGCGTCGAAACGTAAATAAAATTATTTTTTTCAATTTAATTGTGGCTTATTTCCCATCTAAATAGTTAATCGTAAAAATGCCACAAGGAAATAGCTTCAGAACAATATGAAAACATATTATACATGTATCTTAATCCGACAAACATATTAGTAAGTGGTTGCAATATTATATCTAATTTTACATTGAAAACATTAACTACAAAACTTTTTTTGCTAAAAGTTATTTTTTCGTCGCAGCTGAGCTCATCGTAAAATTGTTTTATACGTTATGTCTGTTTATTTTTAAATTCTGGTATAATACCCCACTATTGTGCTTAGTCCTGTCGCCAGGGGGGGTACAACGGCCTCCTGTATTCAGATGGACTTACCCAAGTTTTTTTATGTATTTTGACCTGTAGAACACGAATTTTTTGGGTGACAGTTGATCCGGATGTCGATAAGATTGTTATAAACCAAGAAGTTGAGGAATCACATAACAGCGATTTCTCGCAAAACAAAACATTTTTTTGTACTTTTTGTTCCATTTTAACCAAAAAATGTTCCTACAAATTTTTTCGTAGGATGCATAGTTTTCGAGATAAACGCGGTTGAACTTTCAAAAAATCGAAAAATTGGAATTTTTGAACCCGAAAAACTTTTGATTAAAAAATAAAATACCAATTCTGCTTACCGCATTTGAAAGTTCAAGTCAAATTGTATCGGTTTTAATTATTTGTATTGCCAAAAATGTATTATTTTATTGTTAAAACAAAGCTATAAACACCTAGTGCTTGAGTGATGTTTCAATGATTTCTCATTTAAAATCGAACGAGTACGTAGAGGAGGTAAAAGTGCAAGCGGGGCTATTTCTAAGTAGCATGCATTAAAACGCATGTATTAGGCACGGGAAATAGTATGTGTTTATAGCTTTTTTTAACAATCAAAATGCAAATATTCAAAACAGATATGATTTGACTTAAACTTTTAAAGGCGGTAAGCAGAATTGCTATTTTATTTTTTATTCAAACGTTATTCGGGTTCAAAAATTGCAATTTTTCCATTTTTTGAAAGTTCAACCGCGTTTATCTCGAAAACTATGCATCCTACGAAAAAACTTGTAGGAACATTTTTTGGTTAGAATGACCCAAAAAATACAAAAAAATGTTTTGTTTTGCGAGAAATCGCTGTTATGTAATTCCTCAACTTCTATGTTTATAACAATCTTATCGACATCCGGATCAACTGTTACCCAAAAAATTCGTGTTCTACGGGTATAAACATATAAATATACATAAAAAAAACTTGGGTAAGTCCATCTGAATTAAGAAGGCCGTTGTACCCCCCCTGGCGACAGGACTAGCTATTCCTACTGCTTTTGCTAAAGTTTCGGAAAACGAATTTCTCATTTCTAGAAGATTATCAAGAGTTTTTTCAAAAAGTTGAAGGGCGACCGTTAACTCTGGTGTTTCAGATTGCGAAAGTGTTGATGTTAGCTTAATAATGTTAAGTATTTTAGATTAAATAGTAATGTTAACGACAAATTCAAAATTATTCATATGCTCTAATAATAGAATATCATAATGATAGAACTCATAATGTTTCATCGTTTTTTAGATAGCAATGAAATTTTCGTTAAAGATTTCATTCAAAACGGCATCATTCAACACTAGGTTCAGGTTGTGTACGGAAAGGTGCTTTGATTGTATAAATTTTAAAATTTCATTTACAAGACCTTCTGCACTTTGGTCTAACGTGCGAATAAATCCCAAAAAACTTTAAACAACTTCTGCTTTAGAAAATAAATTATTTTCATCGCAAGTTACATATCGGAAAATAAAATTAAGCTGATCGTGTTTCGAAATATCTTGAGTGGTATCAAGAATATTATTGAATAGAAACATTTTTTTTTTAAATTAATCAATTTGTTTTCAGTTTCTTAAGCCAGCAAATTTATAACTTTGTTTTGTATTTGGGGGCCCAAGTAATTTGTTTTTTTGAAGTTACACTTCTTTACCGGCGGCGATATGAGGGTGAATTTTTAAATGTTAAAACCTATGATCCCGGCGCATGCGCATTATAACTTTGTTCTGATTGGATGTTCAAATGCCATGTCAAAAATTATTAATATGGCGGCTGTGGCACAGCTGTGCTGTAGTTTGATTATTTATGGTTGTTGCGTTTTAGAATTTGTGTGAAAAGAAACAACAAACAAAAGTTAGTTAATAGTTACTGCCTTTTTAAATAGTTTTCATATACCTATATTTTTGGACTTTTGGACTATTTTGGACAAGGAAAACTCATTCTAATTTGGTAAGTAGTTTTTATTATAATCATATTGTAATTATACATTTGGATTAGGTTGAAATACAGTAGAGCGTCGATTATCCGAACTAATTGGGGGACATAGGTGTTCGGAAAACCGATTTGTTCGGATAATCGAACTACAATATATTGATACATATTTATAGTCATACATATTTATCCACAAGTGAATAAAAGCCATATTTATATACCTACATATTTATTTATATCTTGATAATGACAACTAGCAACTAAACAAAAAAGTGCAGTCTTTGCAACAACATAATTATTTTTGGATACAACTTTGAAGAAAATTGAAGATATTTTAAGCGTCAATTACTAACGCTTGCTCGGTATTCGAGTGCGGGACGCGGAAGTCGATAGTTCGAATAAGCGGTCGTTCGGTTGATCGACGTTCGGATAATCGACGCTCTACTGTACATTTATTTTCTCAAGAAGGGGGATTTTAGAGAGAAATCCCAAATTAGGTCCGATTTTTATTTTTTAATTATGACTTTTTGGCGTAGATTTATTTATCTAGTAGGTATGTAATGCTTTGATTTACATACTTAGTTTGATTACCAACAAAATTTCTACCAATCTTCATCTAATATATTGTTTTCTTACTGTTTTGTTATATTTTAATATTTTCTTCCACAAAATTTAAACTACATAATTTAATTATATTCAAAACAATTGTCAAACAGTAAAACGTTTAGTTACCCTATTTTTCCACATGACAAATAATGTGGAATTGGACGAATGTGTCTAGGCTTCGATTACGAATCAAAGCGCCCCGAAATTCACGGGTTCGATTCCCGATGCAAGTTTTTATTTTTAATTTTTTTATGCATTTTATGATTGTAAGTATATTTGTTATATAATTTTTTTTTCAGAAAATGCGTATATAAAATTTTTGCCAACAATTATTATCGTTCAGAAATCATTTTTTCTTTGTGGCATTTTCAATGTGTTTGTGTGCGTTTTATTCTTTTATGTTTTTAAATTTTTGGTATTGTCTTAAAAATTACATAATATGTAGTAGAAGTATAACTTCTTACGTGCGTACAAAGTACACACACATTCTTTTTTTTAGTTATTGTTTTTATCGATTAATTTAGCTGAAACAGGATCATGTATTTAGCTAGTAAAAGAACCACCGACAAAAAAATTACCTTCTTGGGATTCACTAGGGATTGGATTTCACAATTGCACCCGAAAACAGTAAGAGTTACGTCAATTACCCGCTTAATTCTTTCCTTCCAAATTCCCTATTTTGATGCTTATTAGGAAAATATGTTTTGGTCCCCAATTTAAAGATAGTAGAAGTATTAGGCATGAAGGCTTTAAAGGGCCCCTCCTAACGTCGGGCCCCCCCGCCTTACGGACCCTGCGGGCCTGTCAGCTACGCCACTGGATAGGGGTAATTAAGAACATTTACAACAAACTTATGAATTATTTCATCAGTCAAAAAAGAACATCAAAACCATTTACTACAAGTGAGGGTCTGAGACAAGGAGGAGGATTAGGTCCAACACTATATTAAAGAATGTAACTTAAAAGTGAAAAAAATGCATATGGGTTATAGAAATTTAAGAAGGGCAGACATCTCACAGAAGAGCAGACGTTGTTATATTGGGCGAAAATGAGAAACAACTACATACAAAGATATGTATATAGAAATATGGAATGAAATACTAAAGAAATATGGAATGACAATTAATCAAAATAAAACAAACGTTCTCGTCATGGGAGAAAATGAAGAAGAAGAAAAGATAAGCATAAAAATAAAAGAAGTAAATATAGAACAATCACGGACCTTCCATTACTTAGGAGTAGAATAATTAGAAGACAACGGAAGACAGGAAACAGAAATTAATAATAGAATTCAAAAACGATGAACCTATACTATGCTTCTTTTTTTTAGGTACCGTCTTCTCTAAGGAGGTTGGCAATCATCACAGCTATTTTCACTTTTGAGACTGCAGCTCTGAACATGTCGATGAAACTGCAATTATACCACTTTCTCAGATTTTTGAGCCAGGAGATGCGTCTTCTTCCAAAACTTCGTTTTCCCTGTATTTTTCTCTGCATTATGGCTTGAAGCAACACATATACTCTGCAATGACCAATAAATTAATAAATAAAAAAGAAATAATAAGACAAACAAAAATTAATGTGTTCAAGTCAATACATAAGCCTGTATTAACCTGTGGTTGCGAGCCGTGTGGCCCGTGGGTTCTAACAGAACGACAAAAGAGTATTAGGTATGTACAGGCAGTAAATATGACATACCTTAGACGAGTTCGAGGATTTACCAAAAGAGAGATTACGGAGCACTCAAATAAGAGATAATTTGGAAATAGAGTCAACTTTAAGAATATATAGTGTAACATTTTTTTATATACTAGGATTAGTAAATACTTAATGTACCTTCTGGATTAATTTTTAAGCCCGCTCTCACTCATTACGGGTACGTCTGGTCTATGGCCCTATCATCTGCAAATAACTGAGTTTATTATTGAAAACGGGCCTTTACCTTTATTTTTTATTGCAGCTTTACCAAAACACAATGTTTTGAAAATAGACCGAAAGTCTCTTATTTTATATAGCCCTTGTTACTGTAATCTGTTTAGTATAAAAACCTCCGAAGAAGTTTACTACTAAGATCCCGTTAGGTACTCCACTCTATTCAAAGCAGGAATGTGTATTACAATGTTTTATTACTGCTTTCCGTTTACTTTCGATTTCAAAGGAAACCTTTTTACTCAATCACTTACCGTCTTTTGCTTTTTCGGCATGTTCCGTTATGTTGTTTAGATTACCTAGAGACAGCCTGGTTTGTGCGAAAGCAAAGTTTTAATTTTTTTTTGAAAGGGGATATATCCCCACTTTTTTTTTAAGAAAAAGCGTCGAAAAGATTGCGAATAGAAAAGGACTTGGTGGCTGAGTATCTTCGAGTGCAGACGTGTGTCTCTCGTATCTAATATCTTATCTACAATATATCTTGTGAGTGAGAATTCACTCTATCTTTCTGTATTTAGATCTAACATCCGATTAGGTCCAATATACAATATAAGTAACTTCAGTGCTTGATTACTAGTTAAAGTAAAGTTAGATTCAGTGCAATTTAAAGGACACTGTAAGTGTCTTAATTAAACATACATCCAATTATCTCCAAAATTAGAGCTAATCTACGGGCTATCTACCTCAAACCTTTCTTCATCTGTGGTTAAGGCTAACCACCGATGTAATCTAGTTCACTAAAGGATAGCGATTTCATTAATAGAACTTTTTAATCATTAAATAAGAACTTTTCATTATCAAGCAATAATTACAAACATTCACTAAATATTTAATTAAAAGCTCTGCGATGGCTTATTTATAAAACGGAGTGCGAGTGGTTTTTGAATTTTGAACTATAAACTTTTGTTAACTTTGTATGCTTTGCATTTAATTTTATTATATATTTGTTCTTTATATTTTCTATCCATCGTTAAATTTATAATATTAGTTATCTCGAGATAAGCCCTAAACAGCAAAGAGATATTTTTTATGGTAGATGCTTGATTGAATTTTTTTAATTAATGACCAGGCTCTCTTTATTGTGCTTTTAATTCCGCTCGGAATTTTCGTAAATTCCAAAATTTATGCTTAACCTCTGAGTTGCCCTTTCCTTTTATGAACGTCGATAATAATTTCAGTGACTTTTTGAATATGCTTATCTGTATCTTCAATAAAGCATTTCCTTTAATCACAATTAAGCCAAAACATCACAAACCCTGGACTACCAAAGGTGTCCGCATATCAGCCAAAAATATGCGTTCACTACTGTACATCAAGAAATTTACTATCAACGTCTCTGTTACTGAATATATCACCAAGTACAGGCAATCTATTTAAAACTTATAAAATCAGCTAAAAAATTGTACTATCAAAATCGTCTGAGAAGCTCTAAAAGTGTTGCAAAAGAAACTTGGTCCATAATAAACGATCTTCGTAATAAAACCCACACAGCTCAAACGTTTTCCCTTCCCGACCCAGAAAGTCTAAATGAATACTTTGTTAATGTGAGTAAAAATATAACATCAACTATTGTGTCACAACAAGATCCCATTTCTTATCTCCCTAATTCAGGAAAGGTCTCGAATTCATTCTTTATAAGACCGGTTGATAAATCTGAACTGATTCAGACAATCAATAGTATCAAAAGCCAATCTTCCTGTAGTACCGATGGACTATCCATAAAAATTTTCTCAAATCTCCCAGACAGTGTGTTGGGAGTCCTCATCTCTCTAATTAATGATTCTTTTGAGAAAGGTAAATTTCCAGAGTGCCTAAAGACGGCCATCATTATTCCTCATCATAAGGGTGGTGAAAAAACAAATGACTGCAATTATAGACCTATTGCATTACTACCGGTACTCTCCAAAATTATTACTACTCCAAAATTGAGACACTCATAAAAGCCCGACTTATGTCCTTTCTCGTTGATAACAATATTTTATCACAAAATCAGTTCGGCTTTTTAAATAATAAATGTATCACAGATGCCAAGTTTTCTGTACTACATGAGGTTTATAAAGCATTAAACAATAATCTGCACACTGCCACTGTTTTTGTGATTATGCAAAAGCTTTTGATTGTGTGAATCACGACATTTTGATAAAAAAACTAGATTTCTACGGAATTCGAGGTATTTCTTTGAACTGGTTTCAACCTTACTTGGATAATAGGAAACAACTGGTTAGAGCAAATGATACAGACTCTAGTCTCAAAAATGTTTTATGTGGGTTACTACAAGGTTCCGTATTGGGTCCTCTACTTTTCCTTATCTTTATTAATGACATCACTAGCTTAAAAATCGATGGAAAAGTTTTTCTTTTTGCTGATGATACCAGTATCACTTGGAGCAACTCAAATATCGCAACTCTTCATGCAACTATAACTTCTGATCTACTTACAATAAAATCCTGGTCCGATTCAAATTTACTCTCTTTTAACGTAGATAAAACAGTAGCATTGTCCTATTTTTCTTTGTTCGAGTCACATCTTCGATATGGTCTCCCTTTTTGGGGTTCTGGTACGGCTGCCCAATCTGATGTTATTTTTAAATTACAAAAAAGAGCAATAAGATATCTGTTTGGCCTCAGAAGAACAACACATTACAGAAGCTACTTTAAAGAGGGTCTAGGACGTTTCATCGCCGCCGTTTCGATGCCGCCAGTTCGATTCCGATGCCGGCCGATTCATCGCCAGTCAATTAATCGCTATCTGATATATTTCCGAATTTTCGACAGTTACAATTATTAGTTATTTTTAGTATTAATTAGGAATTCTAGGAAATGCGAGATATGACGGCGATGAAATGGACTGGCGATGAACCGGCGGCATCGAAACGGCCGGCGATGAACCGGCGGCATCGAAACGTCCCATTCCGTTTAAAGATCACAGGATTCTAACACTACCTTCTTTATATATTTTAGAAACTGTTTGCTTAATTCGTAAACATCTGCATGTCTTTCCAGCAAGACCTAGACATGACTATTCCACCAGAAATTTTACCTTTGACATCTATTTACCGATCCTGTCCAGTGAGTTAGTAAAGAAATCTATATTATATTCTGCAAAAAAACTTTACAACCATCTCCCTCTACAACTTAAATCTGCAACATCTTTCCCCAAGTTCCGTAAAATGACTAAAGCCTATTTATCTGAAAGACCATATTATTTAACAGCAGAGTTTCTTAACCAATAACTAAGAAAGTACAGTATTCTTATTTATAAGTATAATCTTAATCTATATTTGAGTGTCATATGCAGCAGCTTAACTTAACTTATTAAATTTCTTAAGGTAGATTATGCAATTTGCAATTTTTTTTAAATTTTGCAATAGATTGTTACTGTTTTTTTTCTTTCTCTTCATTATTTTTATTTATATAGAAATATAGACGATTTATATCATTTTAGTAAATTGTATTTGTTATTTGTTATTGTTCTTATTTATGATTCTTGTAAGCTTTGTCTATAAAATTGTTAAATTTTTCATGACAATATAGTATATTAAGTATGGAGAACGGTAAGGGTGTTATACCGATCGAAGACAATTGTTTGGAGGAGGAGCGGTGCGACGACTCCAATTATTGTCTGAGATCGGTTACCCTTAACGTTCGACATGCTTATAACGTTTTTTGCACGATTGATACCATTATAAATTATAAAATTAAACATTTTCGTCATATTGACTAGTTTCATTCATTTTATCAAGATAGATACTTTGGTTGTTAGGTAGTAACTAGGGTGCATAACAACAATGGAGAATTGAGTTTTTATTTAGTTGTCAATAATTTTAATTACAATTTTGATTATTATAAATTAAAATATGAGCGAAAGTGAATTTGAAGAAATTGAACGGGCTTGGGAAGAAGGGTGTTCCGCAATTATTCCCGAAAAATCCAAAATCCGTTATCAAAATACCTACCAAAGTTTTAAAAAATGGTGCGAAGGCAAGAATTTAAGAATCGAAGGAAAGACTCTCTTGGCATATTTCGTTCAAAGACATATGCAGTTGAAAGCTCCTGGAAGCCTCTGGGCAGAATATTCAATGATTAAATCCACCGTTTTTCTTTATGATGGCATTGATATTTCCAAGTTTTCAACTTTGATCGCGTATTTGAAGAGAAAAAATGTTGGCTATAGGCCTAAGAAAGCGAGCATTTTTACACGGGAGCAATTTGAAAAATTTCCGATGGAAGCACCGGATGAAGAATTTCTAGTTCACAAGGTAATATAAGCTAGTTTAGGTAAAAGAAATACTCCAATGAAGATTTTTTCATAATTTGTAGGTCGCCATGATATTGGGAATATCTGGTGCCTGTAGAAGAGAAGAATTATATAATATTACTATGAATGACATCCAACAAACCGATGGTTTAATGATTGTAAAAGTACCCAATACAAAAACGAACATCCAGCGTACTTTTACAGTCGTTAATAAACCAGACCATAAAATTCCATATTTAAAAATTCTGCATAAGTATATAAAACTTCGTCCATTACAAGTAAAATCAAATCATTTGTTCTTAAGATACGCCAAAGGAAAATGTTGTGCTCAAGTAATAGGGAAAGGAACAATCGGGGGCTGGCCTTCTCAAATTGCCAAATTCTTAAATTTGCCTAATCCCGAGAACTATTTATACTGGCCATTCGTTCAGGAGGACATCAGCAACGCTTTTGGCTAATAAAGGTGTTGATGTCCTCGGATTAAAGCGTCATGGAGGTTGGCGTTCATCGACAGTGGCAGAAAGCTATGTAGAAGATTCTCTTCAAAATAAAATAGATTTTGCCGAAAGAATATTGTGCAATACTAGTAATACTACTAATGTATGCGATTCTGCAGGAGTTTCTGTTAGAAGTGAAACCACAGCCCAAACAAGTAGGATTTCATTAAATAATTTAACAAATTGTACCATAAGTTTCAATATTAATAAATAATTCGTTAGTTTTCTTTATTCTTTCAAAAAATAAATTAAAATTAAGAGATTTTTTAACTCGACGGTAAGTGAATTACTTACCGTCGAGTTAAAGTACTTACCGTCGAGTTGGATTACTTACCGTCGAGTTGCTAGTAAATGTCACCTACTGACGTAAAATCTGTCAAGGTAAACAGTCAAAAATGATCAATCGTGCAAAAAAGCATATTTCTATTCTATTCTAATAGTGCATGATTTTACCATATGATATATTGCTCAATATATTGTTTTTTTGTTTATTTCATGATTTTTATTTATCTACTCCTAATAAGTTTCCTGATAAGAAATTACCTCTAAATATTTGAGAAGTAACGTAGCTTATCACTATAATATTATCTTCGACCAGGAGTTTTGTAGGTAAGTAGGTGGACGACTGTCACGGAATATATTTATTATTTCTTTAGGTAGTGTGTTGACAACATTTATTTTTTTTTACTAATTAACTGTTCCTATCTTTCTTGTATTTGGTCTCAGAACTTAATTATCTTTCCTTACCTGTTTCCGTTTCTAAGGTTTCTTAATTTTCCCCTTGTAACCCCAAAAAGTGGCGACCTGTCTCTCTTTTCTTTTCTATGGTAATTTACCTATCTATGTTTTTATCTGTTTCTCTCTCTTCTCTAATCTACCTTCTCTGGTCTTATCTTTACCTATTTCTTCTATTGGACCCATTCCACGTTCCAAAAGCTAGTTTCGAACCCACGACTCTCTTTCCACCAACCATCTGGTTGCCGTTCGCAGTGTCTCCATTGGTGACCTTTCTAGCACCATCCAAAAAAGGTTTCCGAGGCTACAATAGAAAGAAGGCAACTCAGTTGGTGGGTTCATCTTCAGAGCTTGGATTATACAAATCCAATGAAAGAAATTTGGCAGGCAAAAACGCAAACAAAAGGATGGAAAGTAGACCATGACAAACAAGGGATAAAAACCAAGGAAAAAATAGTCGAAAAAATGGGAACAACGTGGATATAGAAGCAAGGACGCTGGCTGGCCAGAAATAAGAGGAAATGGGTCAAATTTGTACATATTGTAAATATACAGCAGAATATTAGTTAAGTTTAAGATTAAGTTGGATTTAATATAACTACTGTTTAGTCTAGGCGCCAAATAGAGTAATAGAGATCACCGTGTCCTTTTCAATTCTGATGGACAAACTCAACGGTTTCCTATGGATTTTTGGCTGCTGATTACGAAGTTCGAGGGCGGAATTCGATTCGAGTGGTCAAAAAATTGTTATAAACAATTTAATTGTTTATAAATTGTTTATAAGGCTCTGGCTCATAAACTAAAAGAGATAAAAAATAATGTTTCAAATAAAATTTGTTCGTTATTAAAAAACGAAGAAAAAAACGTTTACTAAACTTAAATCCAACAATTAGTACTCAAGATATTGTAAAATTAGTGCACAATGCAAATTGCAAATTGATAAATAAGTATTTTTCGAAGCTTTATCGATCGTAACTCGGCTTCTGCGCACCCAAATGAGCCTTAGAAGGTCTTATTTTAAAGATTAATGAATATGCTTTCAAACAAAGTTTATTAAATTACTTTGTCTTTTTGTTATTATTATTTTTATTATATTATTTGTTTTAAAGTTATATACGTTTAAATTTAAAATTTTCTTAAAAAAATTGTACATTAATTTGTTTATAAGGGTTTCAAGCAAATTTGAGCTACAAACATTTATACTTTAATTAACAATAATGATAGAAGAACTCAAAAGGAACATTTTGAGCTTAAGAAAATGTTGGTATGTTTATTTTTGGCCAAGATATCGATATTTTAATAGCGCGCTTTTAGGCGCGAGATTGGCTCACCGCGTAAAGTTTCACGTGCTAACTTCTCGATGCAAATTATAATTTATTATGTATATAGGTTATCCTCATTTTTGATTTTTGAAGATCCTAATTTTATCATACAATTCTTATAATTAAATCATCATACTCTACCTCGTATCACCTTTCATTCTATTTACTTTGTCTTCTATTTATTGTACTAAATGAGAAAAAAAAATTAAAAACTGATATTTCAGAAATATAACTAAAACATAAGTTGATATTATTTATTAATACTATTTTTACAAACTTTATCTTTCATTCATCTGCATCGAGATATACAGAGAATCTCAGCTTTTTTACATCTGCATAAGTTTTTAAAACAATTCTTACAGTTACATGGTGGTACCAAGTCTGTTCTTGTAGGCAGTAAAACTAAAACTTTCTGGGGCTTCAGTCTAATTATTTATATGATGTGGACTAACCACATATTTTATAAAGTGGATCTAGTTCTTTTGCAACATCATCAAGGCACGTCAATTGTGTGTATGTCGCCACAACATAAATGCTCGTTTTATATGCAATGATGATGCTGTAAAAGAACTCGATCCATTTTTAGATGGATATCACATATTTGCTCATTTGCATGCGTAGAGGCCGAGTTATGATCGATAAAGCGTCGAAAAATACTTACATACTTGACTGTGAGCCGATTTTGCGCCTCATAGCGCGCCATTAAAATATCGATATCTTGACCAAAAATAAACTTACGAACATTTTAAAAATCTGAAAATGTTCCTTTTGAATTTTTCTATCATTATTGGTAATTAAACCGATAAATATTTCGATATAGGTACTCATTTACGATTCACTCAATTTTTGCAGTAGAAAAAAGTGTTTCAAACCAAGTTCTTGGGAATTAAATAACCTACAATTTCATATTTTAAACATTTTTATCTACTCTATGTCATAATATTATGTATAAGTTTTTAGTTTGTGAAAACTGTCATTATAGATAACAGTGCGTGATTGTCATGGTGATGACAATATGAGCAATGACTTACAACAAAATTTTTGACAGTTTTGAGGTTTGAAAGTAGTTAGAATTTTTAAATGTCAAGGTTCTAAAAATTGTAGAATAGAAATGAATTCCAGTGACGAAGAGTTACAGTTTTTTTTATTTGTTTATCGTAGATAAAATATTGCATGAAACTGTGCGTGAAGTACTTTTTGCGAACTTACGCGATGAATAGCACTCGCTCCGTTGTCGCTCGTGCTCTAAAAATCGCGTGCGTTCGCAAAAAGCATACTTCACGAACTGTTTCATAAATAACTATTTCGTACCTCTGATGCTAATCTTTCTATTGTGAAGAAAATGGCATTTTTACCAAACTACAAAAATCCGGTATTCGCTTTTAACTCCAGTCTTTTAAAAATTAATCATTCTAAGCCAGTCAAACTTCTAGAATCTATTAATAATACATAAATAAAGAAGAATGAATAAGACCAATGACTAAAAACACCGCTAACTTACATTTTTATGCTTCCAATTGGACTTCTCTTTTTTTTTTCAAAAAATATATTGATTTTTTAACCGTAACTTTTTTATTTTTTATCTTAGAAAGTTTAATAAATAATAATTTTGTAGGTTTTTACAAGATCTATATGCCTATTAATATTAAATCTTTATCTACTCTATGTCATATTATGTATAAGTTTTTAGTTTGTGAAAACTGTCATTATAGATAGCAGTGCGTGAAGTGTTTAAAGTGTGCGTAAAGTAACAATGTATTTTAAACGGGACTTACTTTTCGCACTGTTTTTGACACACTTTCATATAATCAAATATCCTTAACTTTCGCGTTGTCATGGTGATGACATAATGAGCAATAAATTACGACAAAAGTTTTCACAGTTTTGTGGTTTGAAAGAAGTTAGAATTTTTAAATGTCAAGGTTCTAAAAATTGTAGAATAAAAATTAATTTCAGTGACAAAGAGTTACAGTTTTTTTATTTGTTCATCATAGATAAAATATTGTATGAAACTGTGCGTGAAGTACTTTTTGCGAACTTACGCGATGTATAGAACTCGCTCCGTTGTCGCTCGTGCTCTAAACATCTTCTTCAAAAGCATACTTCACGAACTGTTTCATAAATAACTATTTTAAAATCTTCAGTCGCAAAAAGAGGTGACTTTTAAAGGGTTGGTAAAGGTGGTTTTTGCATGTTATTACAAGTTTTAATTGTCAATAGCTCACTCAATTTTTGCCAAACCAGGACATTGGGAATTAAATAAGCTACAATATTATATTTAAACATTTTTTCGTATCTCTGATTCTAATCTTTCTATTCTGAAAAAAAGGCAATTTTTTTCCAAACTACAAAAATTCGTTATTCGATTTTAACTCCATGTTTTTAAAAACTAATCATTCTAAGCCGATGAAACTTCTAGAACCTATTACTAATACATAAATAAAGAAGACCAAATAAGGTCAATGACTAATTTTAATTAGGATGGTGATTATGTGATTAAAGTCTTGAAAATCCACAAGGAAAAAGTTTTCCTGTAGTTGGCTGTATACCATGTAATACAAAAAACAATAAAATCCGTTATAACAGGTATATATTCTTGTTCTCATGATCATTTTTCAGTGCGTCATTAATTGTGACGTCATATACTGTATTGGGTGTGTCGAGACTTATTTCATGTAATTATTGACGAATCTGACAGATGCTAGAATCGTACTTATAGTCCAGGAACCGAAGCTTTTCACCCCGCAATTTTTACAGAATGGATCAATTTGCTTGAAAATTTGAGAATAAGTAATGGATAGTCCAAGGATCAAAATCTATATGATGACGAAAGGCGCTTTTTCCATGGGGGTGGTTACCACCCCATCTCGGGGGTGGACATTTTTTATTATATTTTGACCGCAAAAGTTGATAAAAACGTTAATTTTAAGCAAAAAATGTTCTATACATTTTTTTGATAACATTAATATTTTTCGATTTATTCGCTATCGAAAGTGTTCGTTTTATATCGAAGAAATCAATGTTTTTCGATATTATACTCATTTACGATTCACTCAATTTTTAACGTAGAAAAAAATTTTTCAAACCAAGTTCTTGAGAATTAAATATCCTACAATTTCATATTTAAACATTTTTTCGTATCTCTGATGCGACTCTTTCTATTCTGAAGAAAATGGTATTTTTTACCAAAACTACAAAAATTCGTTATTCGTTTTTAACTCCAGTACTTTTAAAACTAATCATTCTAAGCCAGTGAAACTTCTGGAACCTATTAATAATACATAAATAAAGAAGAATGAATAAGGTAATGACTAAAAACAGCGCTAACTTACAGTATTATGCTTCCAATTGGATTTCTTCTTTTTTTTCAAAAAAATATATTGATTTTTTAACCGTAACTTTTTATCTTTCATACTAGAAAGTTTGGTAAAAAAGAATTTTATAGGTTTTTACAAGATCTATATGGCTATTAATATTAAATTCTTTTAAAATCCTCCGTCGCAAAAAGAGGTGACTTTGAAAGGGTTGGTAAAGGCGGTTTTTGCATGTTATTACAAGTATTAATTGTCGATAGCTCACTCAAATTTTGCCGTAAAAAAAGTTTTGCAAACCAATTTCTTGGGAATTAAATAAGCTACAATTTTATATTTAAATATTTTTTCATATCTTTGATCCTAATTTTTCTATTCTGAAGAAAAGGACAATATTTACCAAACTACAAAAATTCGTTATTCGATTTTAACTCCATTTTTTTAAAACTAATCATTATAAGCCAGTCAAACTTCTAGAATCTATTAACAATACTCAAATAAAGACGACCAAATAAGTTCAATGAATAATTTTAATTAGGGTGGTGAGTAGAAGGAAGTTTCCTATCATTTTTTCGCTGAGAAAAAAATAGGGACTGACATTCTTTTTATTATAAGTCATTTAATTTTTGAGCTAGAGACTATTCTTTTATTTCTGGAGATAGACATTTTTAAGTGCTTTAAATTAGTTTGAACAAGTTATCCTCGAAAAATGCATAGTTTTCCCGTCTGTTGACTTTGAAACTACAATATTTAGCATTTGACGAAGAAGAGCTAACATATAATAAAGTATAGCGCGATTACTATTGGTCTTAAAGAAAATTTAAAAAATAGGTTTTGTTTATTTTTTCAAAAGGTACATTTTTGTTAAGCAAAGTTGTTTTGATAAAATGAAAACTTTTTGAGTTATTAGCAGAAGACTGATTAAAAACATTGATTTTTTCTATATAAAACTAACACTTTCGATAGCGAATAAATCGAAAACTATTAATTTTATCAAAAAAAATGTATAGAGCGTATTTTGCTTAGAATGAATGTTTTTACCAACTTTTGGGGTCAAAATAAAATAAAAAATTTCCACCCCCGATCAAATCGATCTATTCTGTAAAAATTGCGAGGTTTTGTCCTATTTTAAGCTTCATTACTTGGACTATTAGCCATAGGTGAAAAGCTGGTGGAATTAAACTAATTAGTAATTTAGTATACGCTCTGAGCTTCGCTGGTGGCGCTCCTGGCGGATTACTAATTCAATTTTCACTGGTAATTTTTAAATTTATTATTTAATTGTAATCTCTTAATATTTACAACGCAAAAAATTAATTAAATTGTAATCGATTTTTTTAAGATTTTGCTAATCATTTTGACGTTCTATTGATAAAATATGAATTTCTTACTTCGGATACTTTCACAATTCTCGTGTAGATGGCGCTAAGAATAATTTATAATTACATATTACGGAACACTAAAAAAACTTAAATTCAGTATTTAAATCGTAAGTATATTTAAGGTAAAAATATATACCACAGCTTTGACCAACTAATATTTTTTATAATTAATGTTTTTACTTTTAATTTTAAATTAATCACTTTGACATTTATGTCAAATTTCCGGTAAACGTTTACAGACTTGCCACTACTGGCGCTCACGAATTTGTAAATATCCCCTCTACGTACGAGCTCACAGCGTATATTTGATTTTTACACAATATGTTAACATGTAGGTATTTTTTATAAAGGGGAATAAAATTAAAAAGTAAACAATATTGTTAATTAAATTTATAAATATGGAAATATTAAAAAATGACACAAAACTATCCATTAATTGTGTTTTTATCTCCTTCTCTAGGTGCTGTCTCCGCTTCAAAAGTTGGCAGTCATCAGAGCGATTTTTATTTCTGAAACCGCGGCTCTAAATAATTCATTGTTATTACATCCAAACCAGTTCCTAAGGTTCTTCAGTCATGAGTTACGTCTCCTTACTATAGATCTTTTTCTTGCATAATGACCTGGAGTATTAGATATACATCTCTCATCACATGTCCCATATACCTCAGTTTTCTTCTTATTTGTTAGTTCTTCTCGTTCTTTATGCGTAAGTCTCATTACCTCCACGTTGGCTATTCTATCTACTCATGAGATATTTAGCACTCTCCAGTACATCTCAAATGTCTCTAGTCTCCTCACGCCAATGACTAACTTTTAACGAACTAAATTCTAAACCAAAACACAAAAAATGCACAAAGACGTTGTGAAACACAAGGGAAGTCGAATTCGAAATTTCAAAATGACAGGTACACAAAATACTGACCTGAATAATAACCGTCACTTGACTCTTTGACACTTCTAAAAAATGGCCAAAATGAACGAAGTTCTCGTCAAATGTTCGTAATACGTGTATTTGATTGGCTAGAAAAAACGCGCATTCTAAATATCAACGAATCAAACGTAGGTTAGGAATAGACATCTTATGTATATAACCATTGTAATGCTGCATTATTTTTGTGTTTAAGCACGAAGCTACCGCTTTTTCCGTCTCATCTAACTTAATGCATTAGAGAGAAATCGAAAACCTGTGACGCACTGAAAAATGATCATGAGAACAAGAATATTTAAAATCCCTAAAAAGGGCTACATCACAAAACTAGTTTTCGATTGGTTGACCAATCATCATCAGTGCTTACAATTAATAAATATGAGCTTGCTATAATGGTACAGATTTTTTCAAAATTTTCGGTTGGAAGGTATTCTTTAAGTTGACTGGAACATTTCTTGGTGTTTTGGCAATGCAAAATTTAGGAAAAACGTTGTTATTAACAGTCCCGGATTAAACAATCTTGAGGCCCCTAGGCAGCCCAAGCTATGAGGCTCCTTAAGAAACCTCCGCCTTCTCCCTCCAAAACCTCGGGAAACCACTCCATCTCCGAGCGGTATTCCTTAGATACAGTCGAACCCGCTTATTGGAATAGCCATCATGCCAAGAAAAAGTATTCCTATAACAGCGATATTCTAATAACCGATCATATAAGCCTAGTAAAAACGTTTTGGTACCTCAAATTTCTATTCCTTAAACCGGGATATTCCTTTAACCGGTATTCTAATAAGCGGGTTCGACTGTATATATTAGTGGACATTTTGTAAACCGAAACTAAAATTTTTGTTTTATTTTGTGAAACGTGTTGCTTGAAGAAATAAAACAAAGGACTAGTCAAGAAACTGTTTATTTATAATATATTATGTTGGGGTACGATAGTATGTAAAAGGACTGTGAAGCAGGAATATTTAGTTTTCCCTGCAAGTCTTGAAGCTGGGCTGTAAAATATTTGAACTGTACTAGTTCATTTTCAATTTCAGCTTCAATATTATCAGGAAAGTTTTCATGTAGTTTTGAAGCACACTCATTTATTTGATTACATATCACTCAGTTTTGGAAAAACACACAAAACGCCAAATACTGAGTTCACTGACTCGTACGCTGTCAACCGACGACTAAGCTCAGTCATTACCTTATCCAAGATTGGTAGATACGTTTCAACCTTTAACTTTTCTCCACCCTGTAGAAAAACTTCATTGAAATTAGCATCATCAAAATGTAGTTTTCTTGCTCGGTTTCGTTTACTCTCGTCAGAATATTCAGTGTATTGTAGATCGCAGGCCTTCTGCTCGTAGTAAACAAAATTATCTCTTTGGAAATTTAACAACTTCAAAAGTGAATTTAGAAGCTGAGCTGCAGTTTGAAGTTCAATCTCTTCTGTCTTTAATGATTTACTGACAGCGTCGATCGTTCTAAAATTGTTGACCAAAACTCATTAATTATGAAGGTTTCTTTTTTTGACATTTCTTTCAATAAACTTGGAACTGTTTCAGCTTTGTGATTAGTATCTTCAGCAAGAGTATGAAGTCCAGATTTGAAGGCGTTGTAAACTTTAGACAAATCTCTTGTTGCATCAGCCCTTGCACTCCATCTAGTGCTGCTCGTTTTTTTAAGAACTAGGTCGTGGTGAATGGGATCGCTTAGTGGAGTTTCATTCTTTCTAGACAAAGAGCTGTCAATTCGACCATGAAAGAGCTGAATGTCGATGAGTGTTTTCACACATGATCCGTGAGCTTGATTTTCTTCAAGTGACTTCATTTTTCCAATCTTAAATTTTCAACGTAATATGATACAAAAGGGACCAACTTTATTTTCAGCGTAACTTGCTTACATTTGATGCTATAATTTTTTTTATAAAAACAGAAATAAAGCTTTTTTCTGTGGATGCTATACAATGTGCAACTTCTCTCACTACTTACATACATTCAAAACGAACAATTTCTCAGGGTGTGAGAAAAGTCGGCCATTGCAGTGAGAAATATTTTTTCTCACGGGTTCCATACGTAGAATCGCGGTTTCCATGGTAATATGCACAATACAAACACAAATATTTTTGTCAAATAAAATGTGTCAAATCAAAACTTACGAGGAATTACCTTTCAAAACTGTTCAAATATAACTGGTAACTATAATTTTAAATAAATAAAAGTATATAAATATTAAGAATATTAAATACCTATATATGTGTGTATAATATGTATTTTATTTCAATTTTGGCATATAATCTACATAATAGCACCTAAATTATTTAATTTTGAAGATTGAACTCTTGACAAAAACGCATCCATAGAAAAAGTACAGTGTACAACACGTGAGAAAACGACATATTTCTCCCTCACTTGATTTGCGGCACTCGCCTCGTACCTCGGCTCGTGCTAATAAACTTCTGCGCTCGTGAGAAATATGTCTTTTTTCTCTCTTGTTGTACAATATACTATTTTTAAACACTTTAAAAAAGTTGTAATGTGTTTTCCCCAAGAATGCTTCTTTATTTGGATATTTCACATTGAATTATTCTATTTGGAATTTTTCGAATATAAACCTATTTTTCATTAGCTATGACCGTTGATTGAAATATTAATACGGGTATTCAACGCTATAACTCTGCTTTTGCTAGGTATAGAGACCTAAATATACACCGTTTTTTCAGTTTTTGACAGGCTATAGTTTTGCTAAGAATATTTTTTTCGAAAAAATGCTTACGCTTTGAGTTATTTGCGAAAAACCGTCGAAAAACGTGGTTATTTTGTTGAAAAATGAGCATATTCACTTGATGCAAATAACTCGAAAAGTATTGATTTGGTGAAAAAACACTATAGAACAAAAGTTGCTTAAAATTAGTCAGTTTATCCATTTCGGGACTTATCTTGGACATATATTTTTTCACCCTCGAGATGGGGTGAAACTCACCCCCAGGGCAAAAGCACACATCGGCACCATATCACTTTTTTCTTTGACACACTCAAAAAAATTTAGTTCGTAATATTGATTAACAGTGATTACTCGATTACTGAATAGTATTTCGTTGTCACAACAATTTAATTTGTTGTTTCAACGAACTTTTAGACATTGATGAATGTATTTGGTTATTGTCACAATGATTGAATAATAATTGTGAGCATAACTAGAGTACATTAATCAATAACACTCAATTTATTCAGCCAATAACTTAGTTTCGTATATTTAATAAATACTGTTAATTCTGGCAGCAACTCACGTTCTTGATTTCGTAGATGACAAGCAATTACCTTGGTTTATCGTGACAACGTACAGATTTCATTAAAACAATGTACAAATGTTGTTAATATAGAGTAATATATGATTATTGAATAGATGTAAATTGATTGTTGTGACAAAGAATGCATTAATCAATCTACTACTGCATTTAATTCCCACAACAAATGCGTTCATTGTGACAATAATCGTAGTTGTTGAGACAATAAATGTTTTGCTTGACCATTTGAAAGTTAACGGCTTTTCCTTATCGTGATACCCCGCCCCAGCTTCTCTGTGTTACCGAAGTGCCGAATAATAATTGCATTTCGTTTTCAAGTGTAGTCCGTAGTAGAAGGAAGTTTTTGTGTGACTATTATCGTGAAATTTCGGTCGAATTCTTTTTAAATGTATTCTTTTTGTTCGAATCTTGAGAAAACTAATTATTATTTTTGAAAGTTTAAATGCAAAATAAAATATTACAATATTATCGAGGGTCTGAAGTCCCTAAGAACCTCTATAATGAATATTTTAATAAGTCACAGGGGTGAAAAAGAGAAAATTTAGTATGATTTTGATTTCAAATAGGCATACCATTCAACAGAAACTTTTTGTTTATTCTAAGGGACTTTCTGCCCTCGGTAATAATGTAATATTTTATTCTGCGTTTAAATTTTTCAAAAATACTTATTAGTTTTCTCAGAATTCCAAAAAAATGAATGCACTTAAAAAGAATTCGATCGAAATTTTGCACCTGCGCTCTCAAAAAGGATTAAAGCGTTATACATTTTTGGAATCACTATTTCGAACGCTTTTAAATAAGCTGTCACATGACGTACTTTCCCATTAAAAAAAAATCAAAGTTACGCCGCGCCTGTCACCTGAAGTGGGATCGTGTAAAGTTCGAAACATTGATGTTATAATATACTTTGATTATTTTAAAAATCGACCTGTCCGAGCGTTTTGCTTATGTGCTAAAAATAAATAAGTTAATAAGGGGGTGGGGGAGTGTAACACTTAATCCAGTACACAGTATAAGTGAAATTATATGAAAAATCACACAGTGTAAAGTCCTTTAGGTTAAGGACAAAAAAGGGGGATTTAAAAAATTATTATTAATCAATTAATATCTTACATTGGGCTATTGCATTCAGTAATTATTAGTATAAAATACGTTCATAGTAGGAATGAACGAAACTGATTGTAAGAATGAATAGAATAATTGCTTGTAAGAAAAACCGTATTTATTGTGAGAATGAACGGAATTAATTGTAACAATAAACGGAAATAATTGTAGAAATAAACGAAATACGTTAGGAGAAATACCACTGTTATTGACACAACGAATAGTCTTCGTCGGTCAATTAACGACGTTGTTGTTTCAATAAATAGTGTTATTGTCAAATAAAATACCAAACGTCAGACCGCGTATTTTAAATTTAAGAAATATTTTCCAAAAATTTAATATTTCTAAACTAGACATTACGCTTTCGAGGTGTGAACAGTTTCTGTTTTGCAGCAGTTAAAGTTTGCCACTAGTTTAGGGTCTTAACCTAGCTAACAACCGCCGGTGTTGTTGCTTAAGTGTTTGCATATAGGTAAGTTGAGCATTTTTGCTTATATTTTTTTTTCAAGCGGCTTTCTTTTATGCTATTTTGCTTGCTCTTTTTATTTCTTTTTGCTTTCTAGTTATTAATACTTCATTGACTGGTTTTTTCTTACAATGAGTGAGGAAAAGGGGGGCTCAGTCCCTCCTTATCCTGATACTTCTTCTCCGGCTAAAATTGCAATGACTAATAATTCCGAAAAAAATCAAAATCAGACTTCCGACAATAATTCTCAGGAAGAAAAAAAGGTTAATACATACTCCGAAAAAGATCATGGACCTTTTGTAGTATATCTTGAATCTACAAATATACCGAATATAAAAATTGGCACATTCAATACAATTAAAATAGCTCGAGATATATTCAACCTCAAACTTAATGACGTTAAAAAAATAGATAGTAAAGTGCTCAATAGAGTTTCAGTTGAATTTGCCAATTTTCACTCGGCTAACATGCTACTTAAGAACACTCAACTTCTAAATCAGGGATACAAGATATATATACCTTTTAACTTCGTAACCTGCAAAGGTATCGTCAGACAGATTGATACAGATATTGATGAAAAAGAACTTCTTCGGTGTTGCGATACAGGAAATGACATTGAAATTTTACATATAAAAAGATTAAATAGAAGAGTAATTAAAGATGGAGTAACTTCTTATGAACCCACAGGTACGACACTATTTACATTTCGAGGCGTTCTTATGCCCAAAACTGTGTTTTTTTATGGCATACCAAGACTAGTGGACACATATATTGCCCCAGTGACACAATGCTATAACTGTCTTAGATTTGGCCACACAAAAACAAACTGTAAAGGGAAAGAAAGATGTTTTAATTGCGGGGAAAACAAACATGAAGACGTATGCATGACAAAATGTTTTTACTGCAAGGACTCTCACAAATCTATTGACAAGAGCTGCCCAGAATATACAAGGCAAAAGAATATTAAAGAACTGATGGCGTATGAAAATTTGACATTTTTTGAGGCAAGTGAAGCCATTCCAAAATCGTACATCTCAAATAATAAATTTATTTATAACCCGAGAGATTTTCCAAATTTTAAAAATAACAGCAGGCCATTAGAAAATACTCCAAGTACCAGTACAAATAATTCTAACACCATAGAACCATCGCAACGAAGAACAAACAATTTTAGATCATCTACAGTAAAACGTTCCTTTCAACAGGTGGTTCTGAACTCCGACAACAAACGGAGAGTCGTGCAAAAACGTCAAGATAAGCAACCAAATGAAAAGAGTACTTATACACAGCAATTAAGACCAGAAAAGCCAACCTCTTCCCCCACTAGCTCATTTTCTCTTTCAGAACCTTTCAAATCAAGAACCTCAGCTAATTTATCACAAAACTCCAATCAAGCCTGGCAATCCAGTGCATCGCAAAACTTTCAAAATATTGATACCTTTTCTTCAAATGACTTTTTAAACTCATGCCTAAATTTTATTAGTAATACATCATCAGAAAACTTAAATTTACTTAAAAACCATTTATTTTCCCGATTAAACGTAGAGTCCTATATGGACCAAGAGGATAAATCTGATTCTGATTTTAATTAATTAAACATATATCAAATCACATAATCATGAATTCAAAAAAGAAATTAAAAATTATTCAGTGGAATATTAGAAGTATTAAATCAAACAGGGAAAACATAACGAACTTAATTTTCAAAGAAGACCCTGACATAATTGCTATTAATGAAACTTGGCTTAAACAAGATTTTAATTTTTCTTTGAAGTATTATAATGTTGTCAGACAGGACAGAGATGACGGATATGGTGGAGTAGCTACTTGTATCAAGAAATCTATTATTTTTTCTACAATTCAGAAGTACAACTCAGACCAAATCCAATACATAACAACAAAAATTGGTAACTTATACATAATAAACATTTACTTCAATACAAATAATGCCATAACTCTTCCTTTCTTGAGCTCAACAATAGAAAACATACCTACAGAAAACTTAATTATACTAGGTGATCTGAACTCTCACCATCCCCTATGGGATAAATGTCCTACCAATAAGGGAGGAAAAAATATTTATGATTTTATTTTTGATAAAGAATTAATTATCCTAAATGATGGGTCAGCAACATTGTTTCAACCTCCTAATAATAATCTTAGCGCTGTAGATCTAGCCATAGCAAGTAATAATATGGCTCTATGTTCTACTTGGGGTGTCATACAAGATTGTGGAAATAGCAACCATTTCCCCACCTTTGTCATAATAAACAACTGTGAGTTTAACAAAAATGATAGCATCTATACACAAACATACAAAATGAGAAATATTAAAAGAGCAGACTGGTATACATTCCACACTGGGATGATAACAGGAATTCTTGATTTACCGGTAAACTCTAATTACAATGAGTTTTTGGAGGTAGTTAATCAAGTAGCAGATAACTCAATTCCCTATAAAAACTGTAGAACACAGGGTAAACCTTCAAATCCGTGGTGGGATGAAGAATGTTCACTTTGGATTAAAAGCCGCAAACAGGCAATTCAAAACTTTAAACAATCTGTTTCCTTAGAGAACTATATACACGCTAAACGTATAATCGCCCAAACTAAACGAAACCTCAGAATTAAAAAAAGAAATAAATTCATAAACTTCTGTGAATCATTAAATAAGGAATCTAACACTACCTATGTCTGGAATAAAGTTAAAAAATTCTCAAATAACAAAAATTACGGCCAGACATTTCATAACCCAGCAGATAACATTAAAACAGAAATTCTACAGAACATGTCTGCAGTTTTTATTGATCCAAATTTTGAGCTTGACGATATAAACGAGCAAGTTTCCCCTTTTACAATCTGGGAACTTAACAATGCTGTAAATAATAAAAAAAATTCGGCACCAGGTATGGACGACATTCCTTACCTTATGATAAAACATCTACCACTACAAGCTAAACATTTTCTGTTGAATATCTACAATAATTGTCTAAATGGTGACAACCTGCCTGAAGATTGGAAAAACCATAATGTTATAAATATCTTAAAGCCACACAAAAATCCACTCTTGGCCAGTAGTTTCAGACCAATAGTTTTATCCTCATGTGTGCTTAAAACATTAGAAATATTAATCAAGAATCGCCTAGATTGGTCCTTAGAACATAACTGTTCATTCACCAACCATCAGACAGGTTTTAGAAAAGGAAGAGGCACTGCTGACAACTTGACCATCCTTCATTCCACAATTGTGGAAGCCTTTGAATCCTCCCAATCGGTTTTGGCCATCTTTCTTGATATCAAAGCAGCATATGATAATGTCAATATATACAAACTTTATAGCAAACTAAAACTTCGAAATATTCCATCTGCAATAAATAATATTGTGTTCAAAATTTTACAGAACAGACTTTTATATTCAAGATCTAATGATGGTGACTTTTTGGGACCTTTCATGGCAACTAAGGGGCTACCTCAAGGTTCTCCCTTAAGTACCATTTTGTTTAATATTTATATAGCAGAATTGTTTTGTATTAGCAATAATGAAGTTAAAATATGTGGATATGCAGACGACTTGGTTTTGTATATTAAGGGATATGATATCCAAAGCATGGTAAGTAAAATAAACAAAGAATTGGAAAACACATTACACTGGCTTGCAGAACATGACTTGTCCTTATCCAAAGACAAATGTGAAGCTGTATGGTTCACAAAGGGTAGGCGAAGAGATAATCTAACAGAAATCAAAATCAACAACACAGCCATTCCTCTAAAAAATGAAGTGAAATTTCTAGGCATAATTTTTCATAAGCATCTATCATGGGACTTACATGTTGACAATATTATACTCAAGGCAAAGAAAAATATTAACATCCTACGTGCAATATGTAGAGTCTGGTGGGGAGCTGACCCACGAACACTCCTAATGGTTTTTAATGCCTTGATCAGATCTCACCTCGATTATGGTTCCTTCTTATTCAACCCAATATCACAAAAATGCAACAACAAACTCAATGCAGTATTTTTTGAGGGACTTAAGATATGTTTGGGGTGCATGAAGTCTACACCAAATTTGGCAATCTTGGCAGAGTCTGCCCAAATGGACCTAGAACATAGAAGATTATTGTTAGCCTCTAAATTTTTAAGTAAAATCATCATTATTGAGAATCATCCCATAATATTACTCCTAATTGAAATACGTAAAAGACTTATAAACAAACCTAATTTTTATACAAGGAATAATGTACCATACTTGGTTTCGGCATTAGAATATTTTTTTCCATATTTTAAAAAAATATACAAAAGCCCAAATTTTCCATGCTATGAATTAGACTATGATACACTAATGAATCCACTTCCAATTCTAAATTGTAATATCAAAAAATATGACCCGATGATTAAAGAAAAATTCCTTATGACTACTGAACAATATGGGAAAGACCATACCTTTATATATACTGATGCCTCAAAAAACAAAGAAAGGGTAGGTTTTGGGATATGCATCCCGAGTATTGAATATAATTTCTCCTCAAGACTTCCTGGAGCTCTAAGCATAAGCAAAGCAGAGAGTATAGCAATACATCAAGCGGTGGAAGTCGCAACTACAAAACATCTAAAGAAAGCTATAATATTTTCTGATTCGCTCAATGCAATAACCAATATTAAAACATGTAACATATCTGCTTCAGCAGATATAAGGGCCCTAAAAACAAAGAAACTTATATCTTCAGCCAATGAGAATGGTACCAAAATTCTCCTTTCCTGGATACCTGGACACTCTAATATATTTGGTAACACCCAGGCTGACATACTGGCAAAAATAGGAAGAGACCTGAATGTACCCATGGAAGTACAACTGAATTCCCAGGATGCCCTATCAGTCATCAGAGGAAAAATTACAAAAGAGTGCCAAGAAAAATGGAAATCTTTAGTCCATAAGAAGACTTCGCAATACAAAACAATTCAAGACTTCTTTCCTACAAAACCTTGGTATTCAAATTTTCCATATAGAAATAGAAGACACACTACCACCATCATTAGAATGCGCACAGGCCATTGTTTAACAAAACAACATCTGTATAAAATGAATATAAAAGATAATCCTTTTTGTGAATGTGGTCGTCTCGAGGATCTAAACCACATCTTTTTTGAATGCCCGATTAATGTGATTCCTAATTTTGATATATACACAAAATTTATTTCCATGAACTTCAAAACACCGCTCTCTATATACAATATTCTAAGTTCCTTAACGGAAGAATCAGTCAATGTAATTATGCGTTTTCTTGCAATTAACCAAATAAGCTTATAAACTGCAATGCGTTTTCTAGCAATTAACAAAATAAGCTTACAAATTGCAAGGCTCAACTGTTTATATGTATCCGTGTTATATTATGTTGCTATTTGTCATTTAATTTATGTTTTAATTTTTAATCATACTTAACCTGACACAATTAATCTCATTTAATTATAATCATCACACCTCATCAAAAGCTTCCTTACAAGAACATAGTCAGCGATTTTGGTATGGCTTAGAGCCAGACTACGTCAAGATCGCTTATAAATCGTGCTGGTAATCGCCTTGCAGCGAAACCAAAAACAAAAAAGAAGAAGATAAATAGTGTTCGTTGACTCAGTGAACAGAGTTCGTAATACCAATAAAGTGATATTATGGTATACATAATGAATGTTCATCCATTCAATAAACGTAATACATTAGCTCAACGAACGAAAATAATGAATTGATGAACATCGTTTTGTTGTCCCAATAAAACCAAGAATTGGACAAATTTTAAGTATTGCGTTTGTTGTCTAAATTAACATTTTTATTGATATTACGTACCTTTTTCGTTGAGGACATGTTAGCTATTAGTCCAAGCTGTGGGTGAAAAATAGGTCGATTTCAGGATATAATTCAGGAATTTTTGAAACCAATCAGGTGTTGTAAAGGACGATGCCAGGAATAACTTATACTAAAATGTAACCAAAAATTTTGTGCGGTTTTTTATTTATGACGATTTTCATTTGTTAAATTTGCAATTTTTAAAGATTTTTAATTTTGCAGCTTAGGATATTCATTTTAGAGAAAAAGTTTTAAATAGAAAATTGTAGTAAATTAAAAAACCTACAATTTGAGCTATTGTAAGTTTAATTTCGTTAATACGTTATTGCAAAACAGCCTGCGAAAGGTCTAAAATGGCCGTTTTTTGCAATTGCGTTATTTATTGTAAAAATAACTTTTATGTATTTTTTAAGACTGTAAAATGCAGTGGCGGCTCGTGATTTTTACAATAGGGGAGGCTATACCTAACTGTAAAATATCTAGACAAATTTGCACTAGCAAAAAAATGCGCCAAAAAATGTAATTTAAGGCCCCATCTTTTGACCATTTTTTATTTACATTTCATAATATCATCCTAATTCATAATTTCATGATATCATCATTTTAAAAATAGTTAGTCTAATAGTAAAAGTTTAATACCAAAGTTTGTGTCGTTTATTTGTTAACAATTCCATCTATTTGTATATTGTAAATAAATACAGATTTGAAGTTTTGCAGTCCATACATAATGAAGCTTCAAATTTTTTAAGATACTCAACTGAATTTTTTTAATTCTAAACGCGGTCTACTGCGAATTCAAAAACACGATAAATTACCGATATTTTGCTTTGAATTAGAGATATCGGAAAAAGTTATTTGAGCAAGTTGTTCCAAATATTATTATAACCCCACATACCAAATTTCATAACAAAATTCGCACTTTTAGATTTTTCATTATTTTTAGTCAGGACCCTAAAATTCGTTGTCCCGAGACGCACCCAACCACCCAACGGAGCTGAGAAGCTACACTGCCTCCCTTGGTATATCTCCGGGCAGCGTGTGATGGCGCCGTAGATGCCACTGTTAGGAGACCGGGTCTCCTTAAACGCCTGCTGCGCTGCACGGAGCATTAGCAACGGAGAAAGCTGGGCTTCTCGGCTCCGTTCGTGCATCTCGGGATAACCCAGGGTCCTGCCTACAATAATATGTAATAAAACTGAGACGCGATCATGCGTTCTAATGCTAATGCTCCGTTAATTAGTGATAATATGGAATTTACACGTTGTATAATAGTGAGAGTAATTGTTGTTTTTGCGATTCATGATAAACAAAACAGTATAGAGTGTGTAAAAAATTTATGGGGAGGCTGAGCCTCCCTTGCCTCCTCTGACGAGCCGCCACTGGTAAAATGAAGAAATGAAGAATGAAGAATGAACCTGTGGAATATTCTAGCATATATAAAGTATTGAAATTAAAACTAAATTATAGCCTTAGGCTTTCTTAACATTTTTTTTAGATTCATTTGCTTATGTTGGAAAATAAAAAAGTTATATGCTTTAACAGCTAGCCATGTTTTTCATCAATAAATCCTCATAGTAGGGGAGAAAAGTATGCTACATTTGCATTTACTCGAGCGTTATGGGAACCTATTGGATTTTGAAGATTATGTGCTAAAACCAGAAAAAGGTTAAGTTAAGTTTTCCATAAAGTGGGGGACTTTTCATTTTTTAATTTAATTTTCCATTTGAAACAATCATTTTTTTTTTTTTTTCGATTATAGCGCTATCTATCCATAATTCGAAAAAATGTGTCGAATAAAAGTTGCTTATTTTTACGTAAAGAATCCAAATCTGCAATAAAACTTGGGGGATCCTATTTAAGATTTTAAATTAAATCCCCCACATTCGATAGATTTTTCAAAAATATTGAATACGTGTATATTGCAGTTTTCAATCTGATGTTTATTTCGCGAAATATCGCAGGGTTCGTATTTAAAATTTTTAATTTACCACTCACCCCTTTCCGTGGGGGTTCGTTTTTCGATTCGAAAGTATTCGCTTTTTTGTGAAACTTTGTGACTCACCCATTTTCTTAGGCCCCGCTCAAATCGTCAGATTTTTGAAATATACACTATTTTGCATGTTCTTAACTTACCTTATCTTAATCTGACGATTTCGAATTTTTCTTAATCTGACGATTTCGAATTTTTCTAAGGATAGATTTTTTGTCAGACCCCCTTAACGAACTCCTCTGTATTAAGAACCAATATTATGGTAGGAGTACATTTACAGGGTATCAGGTTTTTCACTATTTGCTTATGTTGGATAATAAAAAAGTTATGTGCGTTAACAACTAGCCATGTTTTCCATCAATAACTCCTCATTTTCTGCTTAGTTTAATAAACAATCCTAAACTAGGCTATGAGAAATTAGCAATTTAATACACACACCAGCTTATTTAAGGAAGAACCGTACTTTTTTTGGTATACGTTTTTTTAGCACCCACTCTTCACAATCCAATAGAACCCCATAACGCTCGAGTAACTGCCAATTTAGCATACTTTCCTACGCTACTATGAGGATTTATTGATGAAAAACATGGCTAGTTATTAAAGCACATAACTTTTTTATTTTTCAACATAAGCAAATAAATCAAAACAGAAACTGTTAAGAAAGCCTAATGCTATGATTAAGTTTTAATTTTAATATTTTATATATGCTAGAGTGTTCCACAGGGTGTTCCAAACTTTAAGAAAAAAACACAGTATGATTGATACACCCGGTATAAAATGACATTTACCTGTCTAGCAACAATATCTATTAGAACGATATTCTTAACTAATAAGGCTATAACATACTAAAAGAATCACTCACATCGGACCACTGGTTTAGGAAATTGGAGACATCAAACATGTCCCATTTTTTAGGTGTTCGACTTATTTTGCCGGTGTGTGTATTTGACGGACCATACATATTTGACGGTATGGTCAACTTATTAAAAAATACATGCGTCTAGCCACCAAAAGATATACTCTCAAGCTGGATATATGGTTCATTTTTTTTATTAAAGGATGACTTTTTCCCCGAAAAAAATAGGGACTGAGATTCTTTTCATTAATTATTTCATGTTCATTAATTAAGTCACTTAATTTTTAATAAAAATAAAATTCCTGTAGCTGGCTGTATACCATAAATCACAAAAAATACAAGATCCTTTGTAAAATGTGCATTTAAAAGACCCTAATAAGGGTTACATCACAAAACAAAACGTTTTCGGATTAATAAGTAATCCATCATCAGTGTTAAGTCCTAAAATAGTAAGTATAACCTAATTAATAATAGAAAATGTGATAAAAGTTGACAAAGGTTAAGAATTGACACAGGTGTATTAAATAGTGTGATGTTATGCCTTCTGGTCCCAATTAATTAAAACTCAGGTTTTCCGATAACATTATATTTAATTCGAAGCCGATGATTCACTACATAAGTTATTTACAATATTAACTTGACCTATCCTATACGTGAATACCTTCCAACTACATCGATAATCATAATACTCTTTCTCGACCGAGTTAATGTTTATATACACATTTAAATAATAACAAAGCATGACAGTTCAATGTTACTTGCGGTTATTGAATCCAAGAACAGATACTACATTGATTAATGACTTTGAATGAGTTTTAAACATCTTTTGTACAGGGTGATATTATAATACCACACCTCCCCGTTTTGTTAAAATTACATATTTTTAAAATGTGATGCTCCTCTTTCCCTTTTACAAAAATGTTTATGGTTACCTAATACTATTTTCAAAAATTAAATTTCCTAACTATCCTAACTAACATGGTACGTTTCAGATCAATCAATTTTTCCCTAGACATGTATATTCTTTTTCCTATTTTAAACCGGTTTTTTTTTTAATCCTAAAAATTGTTTATTATTATCACTAATTCACTTTCTGTTCCGTCTTGCTTTTTGAGTCTTTTCTCCATTCACAAAACAGTGTCCACATGAAAACAGTGACTAAACCTATCGGGATTTTTAATATAGTCTTTTAGTGCCTATATGCATCTCCTATAAGCAGGGGAATAATCTAATCTACCTAACTAAAAATCTCGTATCTAACTAAAAGTCCTAAGCTAAGCTAATATTACTCGAATAAGTAAAAAAATGTATCCTTTACTCTATTAATAATTCCTATTTCAGTCTTCTTTTGATTTATTTATATATGTCTTACTAACTTTAAAATAATGTACCTATAATAAAAATGTAATCTCTCTAAAAAACTTCTAATGTGTCTCTAAAAACTTCTAATAACTCTCTTGTACCTATAATAAAGATTTAATCTCTCTAAAAACTTCACTTTTTGTGTCCCTTTGCTTACTATCTACTAACACTATTGTAAGATATTGTCTATCCTTAATTCAAATACTTCCATTTTCCGCGAAAATTTAACCTGAATTCATTATCTACATTTAAAAATAAGTTATTTATAATTAACATTACTTTAGAGAAAAAAAATTTACAGCTTTAATTCTTAGACATAATTCAATGATTAGCTACTTATTTGATATTATTCTTAATTCTGCTTTATTTTGACATTTCTGACAAATTTTATGTTCCTTCTTTCATTTTTCCCACATATTTTAATAAAATTATTTTTTCTCTCTCTCTTCTTCTTGTCTGGTACTATAACTATATTTCTTCATTTTTCTCCACATAATAACACTTATACAGTGTACATAATTCATCTTCATATACATATTTCATATAACCATCATATATCATTTATCTCATGTATCATTTCATATAACATCATAATCATCACTTCATATACTAGCTCCGATACCTTCGTTTTACCTTAATAAAAGAGGTTTCACTCGGATGTCTTAGTTCTCCGCCAATATTAACCCGAATTTTCGCCCTGATCTGTACGCACCATTAAGGTGGTATAGTTAACTCAAAACACGAAATAGGTATTTTATGCGGTTCAAATTCTTCTAAAAATATCACAACCTCAATCCCTTGCTTTGAGGCCGTTGTTTATTCACGAATAATCATGAATAAAATAGGTACTCTCAAAACACAGAGTGGGTCTCTAATAAGCTTTCAAGCTTCTATAAATCACTTAGTACCTTCCTAATTTGACAAGAGCAGTGGGTTTCTTATTGTCTCTAGTTGTCTCATAATATTTAGCTTATACTATTGTTAGTTCTTCTTCTTATCTATATAGTCCTCCAGATTCTTTATCTCGACTCTTCAGGTCGGTTCGTTAAAAATAAATCTTTTGCTTATAGCAATGTTTGTCAACGTATGTCATCACTAATCATTATTCATTAAAAAAAATATCATTTATCACTCAAAAAATATTAATTCAGGTTCATATCATACAAAATTTAACACAAAATCGATGAAAATGTATCTAAAAGATCAATAACAAAAACAACTGCTAATAAAATTCAATAAAAATTCAAAAATAGCATATGCAAAAGTTGGATAAAAATATTCAAAATCAGTTCATATCTCAAAATTCGATAGAAATTTTTTTGAAAAAATTCGATATTCCATAAAATATTCAAAAATAACCGTACTAAAAATTGAAATCGGATAGAGATTTTTCAAATAAATTCAATAAAGATTCAAAATTCAATAAAAATTCAAGAATAGCATATATAATAAACTTCTATAAAAATATTCAATTCAAAAATCACTTCATATTTCAAAATTTATAGATATTCTTAAAAAAAATCGATATTTCATAAATTATTCAAAAATCAGCAAAGATAAATATTCAATGTTCAATAATAATATAAAACGAGGGAAGCATTTTTAATAAAGATAGACATTCTTACTTACATTTTATTTCCACTTTGTCTTTTCACTGGGTTCGGTTCCTGTATTCTTCCTGGGTCCTGGTCAGTTTTCGCCGTCTTCGTTTCCAAGCTGGTGCCGCCATCTCTGCTCCTTTCAGAAGACCTCCTCTAGTCTGCAGGATCAGCCATGTATTAAATGTGGTATTATAATACCACACAGGCCATACTTACAATAGCATGCATGCGTGAGCCACCAAAAAGTTATGGGTGAAAACCCTTTGAAAGTTGTAAGATGTTAAATGATACTACATATTATTGATAATGATGATCGATGTTGCAAATATTCCTGGATATAACCCAGGGCAACACAGGACTCTAACCCACGTGGATATGATTTGCAAGGGATGAACCTTACATATTGAAAATTGAGTGTCAACTGAACCATAGAGTTATATATTAGCATAGAGAGAGTGTAATTCAGAGCAAAGTGACGACACCATCTTTTTTATTTGGATTAGTGCTGTTTCACTCTTACGCATAGTAAAGCTGCTACAGTTTTCCTCCTCTTCCGTGCCTATATTCACACTGAATGTTATCATAGATTTTCGATACAATGTGTTAGAAAGAGATGCAGCAAACCAGTTCATGAGATCTTGTCGTCAGGAAGCGCGGAAAGTAGGCTCCCTCTATGTTAATATATACCTCTATGAACTGAACTGACAGGTAAAAGAACTTCTGCAGAAAAGGTACGATTAATTACAGGGACCCGATCCGTCAACTGTCAGTGTCAGTTAAATTCACACGTGGTATTTGTGACAGTGACATTTGATAGACGTCAAGTTTTATTTTTGTTTGTAGAAATGGAATATTTATATTGCTTGTACGTGTACATTATTATTATTTAATTTCTACAAAATGGTAATGTGTTGGGTACCCGAATGGTTATCATTGATATTGTAAGTACTAAAATATCTAAAATTGTAAATTTAGGGTATAATGACACCATATTTTTAGGAAATCTGAAGGAGTAAAACTACTCATTATATTATGCTCCTGCTACTTTTATAAAGAAGATAAAGAAAATCTTCTCACCTATTTTCAAATAGGACTGGTGAAGATGCTGAAGAAATGCAGTAGTACTATCTTGTGTGTAAATCCTTGATTTTGTGTAATTTATAAAATTGAAAGCAATTTGATGACTAACAAGGATTGTGTCTTTATAAAAAAATATATCACAGGTACAATAATAATGTATTATTGTCTTTTTTGATAACTATAAAATATTATTTGTTTTGTTTTAGTATGCAAACTACAAGTACGAGCATTAAATCTCAGAAATGGTTACCAGTTTTTTTTTGGTTTTATTCAATGGATTTAATGGATTGTAGATGTAGACCCTCTACATCTTCATTACCACTTGAAAGTCAACCAGAATCATCTCATTCAAGTGGTATTACATCAAGTAGTGCACAACAAGACACAGAAATGTATTTTCTTGAATAAGAGAATACTCAGCTGAAACTAAAATTAGATAATTTGTCAAATATAGATTTCCATTTCAGCATATCAAGAACGATCACAATTTAGTGAAAGTGTATATAGGAATAACAACTACTGTATATTGAAATATTGTTTAATATTTAATATGCTAAGTAATATTCAGTTAGAATATTATTATGCATCATGGATGGGTGAAATATCACAGTTTTAACAAAAAAAAAAAGAATGTGTTGTATTTTGTACGCACCTAAGAAGTTATACTTCTATTATATGATTTCAATGAAATAAACATATTAACAGTTTATTTGTATTTTATTTAAATATTGAACTAATTTTAATACTTATTTCTTACCAAAATTTTTTATTAAAATACCAAAAATTAAATAAAAGTAAGTCAAAGCAACAACATAAGACGTTCCTAAGCGGTCACCTATCCAAAATATAACAGCCGCCAACATTGTGTCATCAATCATGACAACTGTGTAAGTCAGTGTGTTATGGCTGTAAAATTGATAAGAAAATGAATTATTTTGACAGATTTTACAAATAATATTAAGATTGTTTTTAATCTTCTTTTCATCATATTTTAATACTTATTATCATATTCCTGAAGAAGAATATATTTACTAAAAACACTGATATATCTTTTTCACACTTTATTTGTATTGATATTAGGGGAGTGCAATTAGAACGAAAAGATACAATGTTTCGGAAAAAATCAAACAAGGTTATATTTTTCTAAAACTTCTTTTATTAGTTTATAAATATGTTAAAGTAAAAAGTTCTACTCACAAATTTCGCCGCTAATTGTTTATTAATTGTTTAAACAATAACAATTTATTTTGTATAAATAATGTTAAGAATATGGGTGAATTCAACATTTTATTCTGATAAAAAATGTTTTTATTTTAGTTTTTATTATGCTTATGCTGAACCCGAATCTGACATTACAATTTGCAAATTTAAAATGGCGGATTCAAAATGGCGGATTTTTTCCTAAAAATCCTTAAAAAGTAGTTGTAAAATCCGAATTTTTTTTATTAAATGTGTTTGTTTACATATATGTGGATATTTTTGAGAGGTTGCTGAACCTGAATCAAATTTTGATAATTTAAATTATAAAATGGCAGATCCAAAATGGCGGATAACTTAAAAAATAGTTGTAAAATCATAATTTCTTTACAAAATGTATTTATTTCTACATATATTTATTTTTGAGAGCTTTGATAAACCTAACTTAAATGTTAACATTATAAACTATAAAATGGCGGATCAAAAATGCGGATTTTCTAAAAAGAACATAAAAAAGAACATTTTTCTAAAACATTTATTGTCTTTATTTTTAACAGGTTGTTGCATCTGAATTAAAGATTAAAAATTTAAATTTCAAAATGGCGGATCCAAAATGGCGGATATTTAAATGAAAACAAGTAGAATCCAATCAAACAAATATGGAATTTCATTCTTAAAAAAAAGATAAACAAATAATTTTCACAATAATATTAAAAATTAAAATGTATTAGAAAGAATATTAAAAAAAACAAATTTTCGATTAGAAGGATGTAATTACATATCGGGACATAGTTTTTAAATCCAAACAACTTTCCTTTATAAAAATTTTCGATATTGTGAAATATAAAGGTATTTTACTCATGAGTGAAATTCATATTTTTTGACATACCTCGTACAAAATTAACAAAATTTGATATTTGATGATTGTATCTTATGTTATATACGATGTAAAGTATTTTATAAAGAATAACTTTTTTTCGTAAAGCTGATATTAAAAAAGTTATCAATAGGTTCCAAGTTACGCAGACATACTGTATAAGAACTAAAAAAAATTTTTTTTGTTGAACATTTATTATTGTTGAAGCTTATTATTAAATGTATTTTAGGTAAGTTTTACAGAAAAAAGTTTTGATCACTCTGTATAAACATTTATTCAGCTGGTAATTTTCGGTTTTTGTATTACATTTTTGTTATCTTTCTTAGTTTTCTCAAAAAGAAATTATTTATTTCATTTTTAAATTAAAATGATTCAGTGTTTTTTAAATATTACATCCCAAGCTTTAAAAAAATAGCAAACAAATTGTATTAGATTTATTCAAATTTGAGTAATACCGTCTTAAATTGGTGGGAATTCTGTAAAACTACGAAGTTTTCAAAAATTACATTTTTTGAGACATCCTATTATTTGAATTAAATTTTTGAGATTTTTTTTGAACAAAACATCGTTTAGTAAGATGATTGAGAGGTAAGTTGTGCAAATTTGAGAGTTTTATAAGTAAAATTGTATTAGTTACACATTTTTAAATCATTTTTAAACAAAATTCATGTAAGGCTCATTTTCCGCCCACACCGTACTTATGTCCATAAATTTTATTTCTTTTTATTACAACCATAAGATAGCTTATTTCATCTTATTTCATGTCCAATTTGTAAAATTTCTTTTGATCCATTAGTTAAAGAATTACATTAAAAAAACTCAACCGTGCACTTCTTACAACGCTAGTTTACAGTGCGCCAATGTGTGTGAGAAGGGTGACTTTAGCGTTATAAATAAAAAATTACAGAAGCTAGAGATTTAATTTTAGAAAAATCTTTATATAAGGTTTTTTTTGTAAAATTTTCTGAATTTTTCAATGGTCAAGTCAGTTTTTTTCTAAAAATTATATTTTCGGAGTTATTTAAAAAAACATCTAACTTCGCTGTTCGTTTGTTTAATAAAAATAAGCACCCACTTCTCGAGTAGAACTTTTTGATATGTTGTTTATTAAACATTTCTTAATGAAATTACAAAAAGTTTTATCTTGTTTGATTTTTTCCGAAGTGATAATCTAAATGCACTCCCCTATATACAGTGATGAGCGTGCTAATAACTGGCAAAATAGCACAAAAGATGGAAAACGTATTAAGTTGTGGGATAAAATGAAATGAAACTAGTCGAGCTGGGAAATTTAGCGATTGTAACCTTTTTATTTACATTATATTGACTGTTTCCCACCTTTAGGTTCCAAACTCGTGCGATACGTCTAAAGGTGGGAAACAATCAATGTAATGTAAATTAATAGGTTAATATCGCTAAATTTCCCAGCTCGACTAGTTTTATTTCTTTTTATCTCAAAACTTAATACGTTTTCCATCTTTTATGCTATTTTCCCGGTTATTAGCGCGCTCATCACTGTATACGTAACTTGAAAGATTTAGCAACTAACTTTATACTGTCCGTGTGTGCATGTACTTCATACTGTCGTTTTTATAAAAATTCATCCTCAACATTTTCCCCAATCCTGCCTAAAGAAGTATGTATAACTTTAAATAAGATTAACAAAATTATTCATGACATTGATCATTGATGCAATTACGTTTAAATTTGTTGCAGACCTACCTGGCTGCAGTAGAGGGACTATTACAAATATTATGTATACATTGTTAATCGTTATATATGCATGAAACTTTGTTCATCCAGCTAATAAAAAATATACCATCACAACTTAAAAATAAATTATGTTCTCCTACTAGTTTACAGCACTTTTACATAATATTGTGGATTGTACAGAAGTGACATACCAAAGCAAACATTAATGGCACATCAAAAACCAACTTATAGGTTTATAAACACATAAATAGTTTCAAAGGTTTGTTTGCTGTAGCTCCTAATGGAGTAGTAGAGTTTTGTAGTGATTTTTACATCGTACAAAAAAAATGTCTAGGATGGGGTATTGTGCATCAAATGAGACCTGGTGATTTAATTCTTGCAGATAAGGGATTTTTACTAGCTAACCTATTATGTACCACCAGATGTTAGTTTTCATCACTTCATTTCTAAAACCATACGACAGTTTACTAAAGAACAAGTAACTTCTTGTACTAGGGCAGTGACCAGAGGAAGAATTCATGTAGAACAAGCAATCAGAAGAATTAAATGTTTTTCAATTCATGATAATATTCTAACTTCGCTTTATTTTTCAAGTTTGTGCAGCACGTAAAATTTGCAGTACCCTCTATTTAAATTATATAGCAGAGGAGAATTAATGGTAGATGAATGAAATATCCTGGTAGTTATATTAGTGAATAATCACAATACTTTTTTTAATTAGGGGTACCTATATGAATAAAATATCTTTTTAGTTAAATTTGTAAATAATCACAATACATATTTTAAATATTTTATTAATAAACTACTATATTGTGATTTTTAAAGACATACAAACACATAACAATATCAAAGATTAAAGTACAATAATAAACCTTCGACTACAAGACAAGATCCCCCTTAAATGCACCTTAATTAATTAAAAATTTCAGTTTAAATGCAAGTTGAAGTGTTGAACCACAGTATTAACACAGAATACATTGGGTGATGTATTCTGTAAAATTTGTTATCCCTTATCTATGGTACTGTGGTTTGACCAGGGTTTGACACATTCAAACAGCTTCGCCTCGCACATGCGCAGTTTACGGACATTTGACGGATCGGGTCCCTGTAATGGCAGCTAATCTGGAAAGCTCAACGTAGGTGGCGTTCGTGTAGTTGGAGGTCATGTCAACTTACGTCAATACTTCAAATCAATCTATTTCCAAGTAAATATTGCATATTTGTTTCGCTGTGTGAATTAAACTTGAGAAAATAAAATCCTTCAATGTTGTGCTGTGCATTTGTGCTCATCGAGAACATCAGGACACAGGTTTCCCAAAGATATTCTGATGAGAAAAAAGTGGATTGTAGCAATAAGAAGGGATAAATATGTGCCGAGAATAAATGCACGTATCTGCAATAAACATTTTGTTGAAACAGATTAAGTATTGCCACCAGATTCGACTGTAAAAAATAGAATACTTCACTATAAAATTCAGATCAAAATTTATTATAAACGCACGGATTAAGATATGCAATTTTATATACATTCACACTGTTGCCACATCTACAATCGCTTTTTATGGAGTGAACATGTAAAAAAATTTATATTTGAAGTAATATTATAGAAAAATGTGATATACTAATTTTAAATATTTCTCAAGTTCTCAATATTTTTTAGTGACTAAAATATAACCTGACCAAACCTAACCTAGCGTCATCGAAAATAATATAAAAAAGTTAATAACTGAACATTTTAGTGATATATTATCTTTAAAATATTCTTTAAAATGACTAAAACATAACCTGAGCAAACTTAACCTAATAGAAAATAATATAAATAAGTAAATAACTGAAAATTAAAGTGACCTAGTACCTACCATTCAAATATTCTTTAGTGACTAAAATATAACCTGATCAAACCTAACCCTAATTTTTTCTAATTTCACCTTAAAGGACATCGCACACATCTTATGGAAAATATAATGTCACTCAAATTCAATAAAATTTATACCAATAGATTCGTTTTTAATTAACGATCAAATCTTATTCTTGCGCTAACTCTCTATTTTCAAAAATAAGAGCAGAAATTGATATAAATAAATCTGAAATCAAATGGGTAGGTACATAAGTTAGAGAGAGAAAAAATATTTTAAAATACCCAGATTTTCGGTACTCCATAAATCAGCGGATTAGTTTCACTAATCCGCTTAGGCCCAGCGGGATTTAAGCTGTTATGAATAGCACTCAGAGCAATAATGATTATAAACTAACATTTTATGGACTCCAAAAATGTGATTTCGATAAACTTTAATTGCAATTTGCGCCGTAATTAATCATAATTAAAAGTTGGCGCAATGATAAGAATTGATCGTTATATTAAAACGAATCTAATCGTATAAATTTTATTGAATTTGAGTGACATTATATTTTCCATAAGATGTGTGCGATGTCCTTTAAGGTCGCCTTTCACGTAGACAAACACCCAAATAATTATTCTTAATTAAATTAACACATTCTGTATTTCCATAAGGAGTTATAATTTTTTTTAAATAAGACAACATTGCAGAATCAACTGCGCTCATCCCATGCTTAAACCAAATTTACACCAAATGCGCAACTGTCATGGCAGCCATATTTTGAAAATATCACATTTTTAAATAAGATAATCACAAAAATTAATGCTGAGCGCACTTAATTGTGAATTTTAAATTGATAAAAAAAGTAAGGCAGATCGCACATATCATATTATACACAGTTGTCAGTCTCGTGTGGGGAGTTAATAAATACCAGATAAATACCCTCTGAGCTATAGAAATAAAACATTGAGACGATGATTAATATAGTTTATCATTCGATAAGTGTTTCCTTTTTCCAGTAACTCTCGCATCCCTTCTCAATTCGTTTTTTAACGCACAAACAGTCTCGAAGATCCGTATATTTCGGCCATAATTTATTATTTATTAAATCGTAATCAAAAACACCATATACAAACTTCACGAATAGTCAAAACTTTGACCTCCAACTACACTAGCGCCGCCAGGCGGGAGCAACGGCGTACATAGTGCCATTAATCGTACCTCTTCAGAAATATGTCAGTGACAGATTAGATTGTCAATGCAACGTTATGAACTATTTTGTTACTTCAGCCAATGAAATTTAAAGTTTATGTCGATGTTAAAATAAAACATTATCAAATATCCATATATTGGTGTTAAATTATATAAAATTATATAGTTATAGTTGTGTAATATTTGACGATTAAACATATGAATATGTCAATAATTGATAAATAGGTACTACGAGTTATGCAGTCAGCAACACATTAATCTCGTAATGGTGATATACTTAGAATTTTTTTTTGAAAGGCCTATTACGCAATGCGTCTAGGATATCAGAATTTGTTTAATATGTACAAAATGTACAATTCTAAGATAATGATTAAGGTGTGAGTGTTTTGGTGACTGATAATTTGATCTAAGTTGTTGAGTACAGATGAACTTGAAAAATTAGAAAGTGATGGTTTGGCTGAAGAAATTTTGTAGTTATGTGCGAAAGAGAATGAGACTAAAAACACTTGATAAGACTGATAACCCAAGAGACTCAACCACAGACCGTCCCAAGTCCCAAAACGAATGGATGAATAATGAAGAAGGGTGTAGGATCAGGGTGGGAGGATGTGGAGATAAACAATGTAATAAATAAAACGAATAATGTAGAAGTCTGTCTAAATTACTGTAGAAGTGAAAAATAAGAATATGGAATGATAAAATGTAAATAAAATGTATTGAGAGTTTGAAGTAGGATGTTGGGTATAGAAAATTTGTATAGAAATAAAATAGGTTGGATGATAGTGAAAGTCTGATGATAAACATAAGATGAGAGTAGATAGATGATATGTGTTATGAATAAAGTTGTCGGTGTAGGGGTTGAAAATCTCGATTAAAAGAAACATGGCGATTAACACAATTAGGACTTTTCTGCTTCTCTTTAACTATTTCTAAGTCCTCATACAGGTCCAATCTTAGGAAGTTTTTTTGAGAGATGTTATGTAACAATGAGACGTCTTCTGGGATGTTGAGAGTATGTTTATTTTGTATGAGATGTTGTGAGAAAGTTGAAGTGTTCTCTCTTTTAGTATGTTCTACTTTAAATTAGTTTAAACAAGTTATCCTCGTAAAATGCATAGTTTTCCCGTCTTTTGACTTTGAAACTACAATATTTAGCATTTGACGAAGAAGAACAAACATATAATAAAGAATGAAGTAAAGAAACACAGACTTACTCACAAGTATAATAAAGAATAAAGTATAGCTCGATAACTATTGGTTTTAAAGAAAATTAAAACACAAGGTTTTATTTATTTTTCAAAAGTAACATTTTTGTTTAGTAAAGTTGTTTTGATAAAACGAAAAATTTGGAGTTATTATAGTACATTCTTTCACGGTTTTTGCTGTAAATTTTAAAGAACCGCTTGGATCGGCATGAAATTTTTCATACGCATAGCTAACATATCAAAGAAAAAAAGTGATATGGTGCCGATGTGTGCTTTTGCCCTGGGGGTGAGTTTCACCAAATCTCGAGGGTGAAAAAATATATGTCCAAGATAAGTCCCGAAATGGATAAACTGACTAATTTTAAGCAACTTTTCTATAGAGTTTTTTCACCAAATCAATACTTTTCGAGTTATTTGCAAGTGAATATGCTCATTTTTCAACAAAATAACCACGTTTTTAGACGGTTTTTCGCAAATAACTCATAACGTAAGCATTTTGTCAAAAAAAATATTTTTAGCAAAACTATATCCTATCAACAAGTGAAAAAAAAAACGGTGTATATATTAGGTCTCTATACCTAGCAAAAGCAGAGTTATAGCTAATGAAAAATAGGTTCATATTCGAAAATTCCAAATAGAATAATTCAATGTGAAATATCCAAATAATGAAGCATTCTTGGGGAAAACACATTTACAACTTTTTTAAAGTGTTTTAAAAAAGCTTTATCTCTGTTTTTATAAAAAAATTTCTAGCATCAATGTAAGCAAGTTACGCTCAAAATAAAATTGGTAAATTTTGTTTTGGCAAAAAAAAATCAGGAAGACCACCTTCCAATTAGCAACTTAAATAAAATTAATCGTTACCGCTTTACAAGTTACTTTACTTATGTTGTGTTTATATATTGTGTAAGTTTCATCGATTCAAAGTGCTTATTTTTGAAAAAATTTGGTTTTAGAGTAAAATTTTTAGAAAATTTAATTTTGAAAAATGTTTTTTTTAATAACTTAAAAATTGTTAGAGATACCAAAAATCTTCAACATTAAAAACAGTCAGCTTTACTTTTCTGAATATTTTGTATTTTTTTGTTTTTCTGTAATACAAGAATTGGTTAAGATTCGGTGTTTTTAAATTTGCATACACTCGTGATAAGTGACTCGTTCAAGCCCTTTTAACTACATCTCTTTCAAAAATAAGGATTTTGAACCGATGAAACTTACAGATCATATGATCAATACGTACGCCAGTAAAAAACTTGTGAAGTGGTAATAGGTCTGGATCCCGCGTATGAAAAATAGTTGATTAATAGCAAGCTGAAAATTTGTAAATAGCTTAAGGGTGTCTATTCGGACAAACTTTGGTATATGGGAACACTGGAACAGGGGAAGTTTTAATTGTGGAACAGGTTAAAAATTTGGAACGGTCAGAACACGAAAACGGCACATGTATTTTGTCCGACAGAACAGACTTAAACTCTCCGAACAGAGATTAAACTCTCATGCAAAAATCAGACTGTTATTTATCACCAAATGGGCGTTTTAATGAGTGGAACATGTAGAATCGGCGGGTGTATTTTCCTCACCAAAATAATTTTTTACCTGCGTTTGGAAGGGTATATCATAATCCCACAGGTATTTTCCTCACCAAAACCGAAATGGTTCTTTCAGGTAGATTTTACTAAAAGGTATTCAGGGAATTATTTATCTACTATAAAATTACAGTAGGTACCCATAATAATAATTAGTTAATTGATTACAGTATTTTATTTTGAGTCACAATTGGAATTTTGACAAAAATGGCATGTTTAATAGAAAGTAATTGTGGTAAACCTTTACTGGTATTTGAAAATTTTATTTTTTATAAAATGAAAGTTTTAAGAAGTGAAGAAGTGTTCTGGAGGTGTAGTAAAACAACTTGTAGTGCGAAATTGTTTACTATTGGTGCAAATTTTACAATATCTCGAAGTAGCCTACAACATAATCATGAACCAGATCGTCAGAAGATATATCTAAAAATTGTTTCTAACTCTTGTAAACGTAAATCCGAAAAAAATCTAACTGAAAAACCAGCAAAAATTATACGCCAAGAGCTTGCAGGTAATTTGATTGAAACAATTACTACGATTGATGTCAGTTACATAAGAAAATATATTTATATATTTATCGACGAAAAATGATGCCTAGTCAACCTCCTTCCAATATTGATGAGGTTCAAGAATTTGCGAAGAGCTGTGCTCAAAAAACAGCCAAGGGGGAAAATTTTGTCTTTATAAACTGTGTCAAAAGTAAGATAATTGTATTTAGTTGTGAAACAAATATAAGACTTTTAGCCACATTGAATTTTATACAGAGAGGGTAAAAATTATGGAATAAATTCATTTTCTCTAAAATGGACGATTTTGGAAAAAAATTCCGAAACAGGTCGGTTTTTATTTTTAAATTAAAATTTTGTGGCATATATTTCATACTAGTCACGTTTGGTAGCTCATTTGAAAGGTAAAATAATTCTCTATTCAATAATATAAACATTAACATCATTATTTATACAGGGTGACCAAAGAAATAATTTTTGAATTGAATTAATTGACGCAGAAAGAAGAATGTGGGTATGTACCTACTTTATTTAATAGGCCAGGAACCGAAGCTTTTCACCTCGCAATTTTTACAGAATGGATAGATTTGCTTGAAAATTTGAAAACAAGTAGTAGATAGACCAAGGATCAAAATCTACATGATGCCGACAGGCGCTTTTACCATGGGGTGGTTGTCACCCCATCACGGGGGTGGAAATTTTTTATTATATTTTGACCGCAAAAGTTGATAAAAACATACATTCTAAGCAAAAAATGTTCTATACATTTTTTTGATAAAATTAACAGTTTTCGATTTATTTGCCATCGAAAATGTTAGTTTTATATCGAAAAAATCAATGTTTTGATAGGTATACTCATTTACGATTCACTCAATTTTTGCCGTAGAAAAAATTTTTTCAAACCAATTTCTTGAAAATTGAATAACCTACAATTTTATATTGAAACATATTTTCGTATCTCTGATGCTAATCTTTATATTTTGAAGAAAATTGCATTTTTTACCAAGCTACAAAAATTCGTTATTCGCTTTTAACTCCTGTTTTTACAAATTAATCATTCTAAGCCAGTCAAACATCTAGAATCTATTAATTATACATAAATAAATAAGAATGAATAAGGCCAATGACTAAAAACACCGCTAACTTACATTATTATGCTTCCAATTGGATTTCTCCTTTTTTTTTTCAAAAAAATATATTGATTTTTTAAACCTAACATTTTAAATTTTGATCCTAGAAGTTTGGTAAAAAAGAAATTTGTAGGTTTTTATAAGGTCTATGAGGCTATTAATATTAATTATTGTTAAAATCCTCAGTCGCAAAAAGAGGTGACTTTAAAAGGGTTGGTAAAGGTGGTTTTTGCATGTCATTACAAGTTTTAATTGTCGATAGCTCACTCAATTTTTGCCGTAGAAAAAATTTTTGCAAACCAGGTTTTTGGAAATTAAATCGGCTACAATTTCATATTTGAACATTTTTTCGTATCTCTGATGCTAATCTTGCTATTCTGAAGAAAAAGCAATTTTTTCCAAACTTCAAAAATTCGTTATTTGCTTTAACTCCATTTTTTAAAAAATGTTCATTCTAAGCCGGTCAAACTTCTAGAACCTATTAATAATACATAAATAAAAAAGACCAAATAAGGTCATTGACTAATTTTAATTAGGGTGGTTAAAAACTTTTGTGATTAAAATATAATAAAAAATTTCCACCCCTGAGATGGGGTGGAAACCACCCCCATGGTAAAAGCGCCTTTCAGCATGATATAGATTTTAATCCTTGGACTATCCACTACTTATTCTCAATTTTTCAATCAAATCGATTTATTCTGTACAAATTGCGAAGTTTTGTCCTATTTAAAGCTTCATTACTTGGACTATAATAACTCAAAATGCATTGTACTGCTGTCAGAGTAGCAAGTAGAAAAAAATGTTTATTTTACAAATAAACATTTCTTTTTACTTAAATTAAATCTCAAACAACCTCTCACCTTCCTCTTGGCAATTCGAACATTTAATTTAAGCGAAAAACAATGTTCATTTGCCAAATAAACATTTTTTTCTATTCTCTGGCAGCAATATAATGTATTTTGAGTCAAATAAATTAAATACATTCTTCTTTTAGTGTCAATTACTTTAATCCAAGAATTATTTTTTTGGACACCCTGTACAAATAAATATGTTAATGTTTATACAGTCGAACCCGCTTATTAGAATACCTGTTTAAAGAATATCCCGCTTTAAGGAATAGAAACTTGAGGTCCCGGAACGTGTTTACTGGCCACCAATGATCGGTTATTAGAATATCTCGGTTATAGGAATACTTTTGCTTGACACGAAGGCTATTCCAATAAGCGGGTTCGACTGTATTACTGAATAGAGAATTAAACACCCTTTCAAATGAGCTACCACACGACCCCTATTCCCATTTAAAAAAATTATCGACTACGTGATCACGTTCAGATGGATGACGTCACTAGTATGAAAAATAGGCCAAAAAATTGTAATTTAAAAATAAAAATCGACGTGTTTCGGCATTTTTCTCCAAAATCTTCCATTTTAGAGAAAATGAATTTATTTCATAATTTTGCCCCTCTCGTATGTACGGTACATTTCTTACTGTACCACATATTATTTGCAATTATTCACTAGTCTTGGGTTAAGTAATGGGCATTATAATGGGCATTATGTATATGGGCATTATATGTTTATTAGATATACTGCTTACTGCCAAACAATAAACAGAAACTTACAACAATTTTTTTATTTATTAAAATCAGAAATTTTTAAAGCTCTCAAAATTGAGTTTGGGGGCGTTCAAGTATTACGTAACGCAATTTTTGAAGATTTTTGAGCCCGCCCTCCCCCCTATGTAACGCACCGTAATGGAGCGTTCACGTATTACGTAACGCAATTTTTGAAGATTTTTGATCGCCCATCCCCCCAATCAATCCTAGTAAAATTTTTGTAGATTTTGAAAAGGCTATAAACCAGAAGACGTATCAGATTGTTTTGTGTTTGCTTTAATGTCATGCAAACCAGAAATTCAAATTTTAGACAATATGTTGATTATTTAGTTGGACCTTATGTAGACGAAAATACCATATTCTCCCCATATTTGTGAGCAGAGGCAAATTCTTCTGTTATTCGTACTACGAATGCTTGCGAATCTTTTCAGTCGCATTTTAGTTTATCGTTTTATAATACGCATCCATCCATATATATCTTCTTAGAATAAATTAAAGAATTTCAGATATATACGTATGTTAAAATTTAAAGTTTGCATATTGCTAAACCTATCAAAGATAAAGGAGTTAAACTGAAATTTAAAAATAAATGTAGAAAATTTATTAATATCAGTCTAATCAAATGAAATGGATTTTCTAAAGTGTGTCTCTTAGTATAATAGTAAATATTAAATAATAATTTATACATTTTGCTTATTATCTACATTATAAACTATTATTATAATGTAAGGAATTTAATGTCTTTTATTCGGATTTTGGATGCTTTCATAATAATCATTCTTAAATTACATCTATATTTTTATTTTATTACCTGAGTGATTTGATGAGGAAAATACCTACCGGATTAATAGGAACCCTTAAATTTGGTGAGGAAAATACCTGTCGGATTATATGTTTTTACTGGTTGGTGAGGAATTTACCTCCGCCCTGTAGAATATGTCAAATGACAGGAATTATGACATGTGATAAATAGCAGTCTGATTTTTGCATGAGAGTTTAATCTCTGTTCGGAGAGTTTAAGTCTATTCTGTCGGACAAAATAAATGTGCCGTTTTCGTGGTCTGACCGTTCCAAATTTTTAACCTGTTCCACAATTAAAACTGCCCCTGTTACAGTGTTCCCATATATCAAAGTTTATCTAACTAGACACCTTTAAGCTATTAACAAATTTTCAGCTTGCTATTAATCAACTTTTTTTTCATACGCGGGATCCAGACCTATAACAATTAAGGTCATTTGAAATGCTAATTAGGGGGTGATTTTCCCGATTTCTTACCAAAAAAAGGGACCAACTTTATTTTGAGCGTAACTTGTTTACTTTTGATGCTAAAAATTTTTTTTAAAAAACAAAAATAAGCATTTTTTTAAACAATTTAAAAAAGTTAAAATGAGTTTTCCCCAAAAAAGTGCTTCGGTTATTGGTTCTGGCACGTTAATATATTCGATTTGGAATTTGACGAATATGAACCTATTTTTCATTAGCTATAACTCTGCTTCTACTAGGTATAGTGACCTAATGTATACACCATATTTTTCACTTTTTTATGTGCTATATCTTTGATAAGAATTTTTTCTCGACCAAATACTCACTTTTTTGAGTTATTTGCGAAAAACCGTCTGAAAACGTGGTTACTTTGTAGAAAAATTAACATATTCACTCGCAAATAACTCGAAAAGTATTATTTTGGTGAAAAAACTTTATGGAACAAAAGTTGCTTAGAATTAGTCATTTTATCCATTTCCGGACTTATTTCGAACATATATTTTTCACCCCCCAAAAGGGGGTGAAACTCATTCCTAGGATAAAAGCACACATCTGCACAATATCACTTTTTTTCTTTGACTTGTTAGCTATGCTTATGCCAAATTTCATGTCAATCCAAGCGGTTCTTTAAAATTTAGAGGTTTTGCAATATTTTACCTTTAACCCGCCAGTGGTCGCTATATGAGATTTTCTCTCACGGTTTCAGAAAATTGCGCACAACTTTTTTTCTGGGAAAATATACGCGCTGTAGTTCCTTCTAGTCTCCTATCTATCCTCCCTCGACAATCTAATAGACTCGTCCGCTCAGATAGTGATTCAGTTTACTTAGTTAGTATATATCACCATATTGTTGAGTCAGTGCGCTTCATGTGAGAGATTCTCTCTTCAAGCGACCACCGGCGTCACCAACTGTGTATAAAAATTAATTTTATTTTTCCCTTTAAAACCTGAAATAATATCCATTTATGATGTAATAAAAGGCGCCGTGGATGTGGTCGATGATATGCAAATCCTATATTCTATTTCACGGGTTAGTTGTAGATACGTCTATTACGCCAGATCATCCATTTCATAAGTCCATATTTGGAATAGTTTCATATTTTTTTGCTAATTTTTTGCTAATTTATTACCACAAAAACAAATTTTTTGCTCCACCCCTAACCGAGAAACAATGGTTGATGTAGCGTAATATTACGTCACATCAACGATAGCCATATCTCGCGAACCTAAAGAGCTAGAAAATCGTACTACGCGGCATATTTTTTTGCTAATTTATTGCTGTCGATCTGCATATGCAACATACCCCAACACCACCCCTGCTTCCCTTACAGCTAAACAACACCCCCAAAAAACAACGAAAAATCTTGAAAAATGATTTTTGTGATATAGTTGACGGTTGATATTTAATTGCTAATTTTTTGCTGTCATTAGCCGCAAAAAACAATTTTTTTGCTCCACCCCTAACCGAGAAACAATGGTTGATGTAGCGTAATATTACGTCACATCAACGATAGCCATATCTCGCGAACCTAAAGAGCTAGAAAATCGTACGACGCGGCATATTTTTTTGCTAATTTATTGCTGTCGATCTGAATATGCAACATACCCCAAAACCACCCCTGCTTCCCTTACAGCTAAACAACACCCCCAAAAAACAACGAAAAATCTTGAAAAATGATTTTTGTGATATAGTTGACGATTGATATTTAATTGCTTATTTTTTGCTGTCATTAGCCGTAAAAAACAATTTTTTTGCTCCACCCCTAACTGAGAAACAATGGTTGATGTAGCTTAATATTATGTCACATCATCGATAGCCATATCTCGCGAACCTAAATAGCTAAAAAATCGTACGACACGGCATATTTTTTTGCTAATTTATTGCTATCTGAATATGCAACATACCCCAAAACCACCCCTGCTTCCCTTACAGCTAAACAACACCCCCAAAAAACAACGAAAAATCTTGAAAAATGATTTTTGTGATATAGTTGACGGTTGAGATTTAATTGCTAATTTTTTACTGTCATTAGCCGTAAAAAACAATTTTTTTGCTCCACCCCTAACTGACAAACAATGGTTGATGTAGCTTAATATTATGTCACATCATCGATAGCCATATCTCGCGAACCTAAAGAGCTAGAAAATCGTACGACGCGGCATATTTTTTTGCTAATTTATTGCTGTCGATCTGAATATGCAACATACACCAAAACCACCCCTGCTTCCCTTACAGCTAAACAACACCCCCAAAAAACAACGAAAAATCTTGAAAAATGATTTTTGTGATATAGTTGACGGTTGAGATTTAATTGCTAATTTTTTGCTGTCATTAGCCGTAAAAAACAATTTTTTTGCTCCACCCCTAACTGACAAACAATGGTTGATGTAGCTTAATATTATGTCACCTCATCGATAGCCATATCTCGCGAACCTAAAGAGCTAGAAAATCGTACGACGCGGCATATTTTTTTGCTAATTTATTGCTGTCGATCTGCATATGCAACATACCCCAAAACCACCCCTGCTTCCCTTACAGCTAAACAACACCCCCAAAAAACAACGAAAAATCTTGAAAAATGATTTTTGTGATATAGTTGACGGTTGATATTTAATTGCTAATTTTTTGCTGTTGATCTGCATATGCAACATACTCCAAAACCACCCCTGCTTCCCTTACAGCTAAACATTTTTCAAGATTTTTCGTTGTTTTTTGGGGTGTTGTTTAGCTGTAAGGGAAGCAGGGGTGGTTTTGGGGTATGTTGCATATGCAGATCGACAGCAATAAATTAGCAAAAAAATATGCCGCGTCGTACGATTTTCGAGCTCTTTAGGTTCGCGAGATATGGCTATCGTTGATGTGACGTAATATTACGCTACATCAACCATTGTTTCTCGGTTAGGGGTGGAGCAAAAAATTTGTTTTTGTGGTAATAAATTAGCAAAAAATTAGCAAAAAAATATGAAACTATTCCAAATATGGACTTATGAAATGGATGATCTGGCGTAATAGACGTGTTGTAGATGGTCACTTACCATATATTTTTCAATGTTAAATGTTGGCGGCATCAATAGTCACATTTTATATAAAGATAATAATAATAAAACAGAAAAACGTCGTGTCTTTTTAAAGCAAATGGCTTTATCGTTGATGAAACCTCATTTTTTTATAAAATTATGTAAAGAAAGGCAAAAGTTGGATATGTGAGAGAAAATCTCACGCGCGACCACTCACGTAACAATTTGCCTAGCGACCAATGCTGGGTTAATGAACGTACTATTAGCAGAAAACGCATTAAAAACATTGATTTTTTCGATATAAAACTTACACTTTCGATAACGAATAAATCGAAAACTATTAATTGTATCAAAAAAATGTATAAAACGTTTTTTGCTTAGAATGAACGTTTTTACGAACTTTTGCGGTAAAAATATAATAAAAAATTTCCATCTCCGAGATGGGGTGGCAACCACCCCCCATGGTAAAAGCGCCTTTCGGCATTATATAGATTTTGAACCTTGGACTATCCACTACTTATTCTCAAATTTTCAAGCAAATCGATCCATTCTGTAAAAATTGCGAGGTTTTGTCCTATTTTAAGCTTCATTACTTGGATTAAGGTGAGATTTTGAATTTTATATCGAACACGTTTGTCAAATACTTATTTGAAAAATAAATAAAGAACTAGGGCATTAGAGTATTAGAATATTAGAGGAGGGATTGTCGACAAAAACCATGTCGGTTTACTCATAACCGACTTGAGCCCATCCAGGGTGGGCTAAGAGTTAAATGAAGTTGACGAAGCGTGCTCGTAGAGGATTAAAAATTTTTCGCAATGCTAGACCTATTCTTAAATCTCTGAATGGCTCTTGAGCACAAAACGTCATGGGACCGCATCTAACACGAAATATAAATACATACACTGTTTATTTCTCTATTTATAAAGAGTAGTCAGTATAAAACTTACTTTATACGACCAAGCCGCTCTTTGAAGATATCTTTGAATTTTTAAAGTATCAGCCACGCTTGATTTTTTGAATAATGTTATTTGTCAAGAACAAACATTTGGCTTTAGAAATAAATCTTTACAGAATCCTTGATCATTGTTAATCAGATATTTTTAAACGTGTATCTTTAAAGAAATCTAATCGAGTATAAAATTATCTCTATCGGAAAAATATCCACGTCCACGATAAAAGCAAATAAGTATTAAGATTAGTATTTAAATAAATAGGAGACTTATAATAATCAACAGAAAAATATCTGAGCAGATGGGAAGTGAATTATAAATTGTAAAATTTCCTCATCTTCCTTAGTCCCAGCATCCGTATGGCTTGCAAATTGTAGAAGCCTCGGAGGTGTAACCAGAGAAGGTTCCCATTGTTTTCAGCCTGGTGGGATGTAGAATAACATTATGTTGTTTTAATGCCATTAGAGTGAAAACTTAGTCTTTTGCTAGCAGTTGCCGCTAGGGCATCTATGCCATTTCGTTCGTTGCAATCCGGGACTGCACGCCGGGGTTTGTTTTGGTTGGATCAGAGAGAGCAGCATATGTGCCTCCTGATGAGAGACTAATAAGTTTCGAAACCGTTAGGCATCTAAACATTCCGTATATGTATTTGGACCATGGGAGTTTTCTATTGGTTCGTTGCAGCACGCGGTAATATTTTAACCAATAGGCGGCGAGGTTCCAAATGCATATACGGAATGTTAGTCGGTCCAAATTCATATACGGAATGTTAAATATCGTACACCGAAAAAGATAAGTTTTTTTAGAGTCTTTTAAAAGGAGATTGATTTTAAAATACTTGTTACTGTATTATTAAATAAAAATAAAACAATTATAGTATTTTTTTTCGTATGTGTAGCTCTCCAGCTTGAAAAATAAATACTTTTGTATTCATTTATAGCAATTTATTCATGTCTTCTTCATTTCTAATGTCGACTCGGTACTTATTTTCATTGATTACAATGTATTTAAAACTTTTTGGCAAATCCATTATGTAAATATACAATATTTTATAGAATAAATAATATTTAAAACACAACCGCAAACGTTATAACCAAGTTAACATTTATTTTCGTCTGATAGCACACAGCCCTAAACTTCAACAGAATTGAATTGAATAGCTGAAACAGATCTAAACATACTTAACAACACGTTAATAACACAATAATACATTAATACATATTACACAAAAATACATTAATAATACATGGCAAGAACAGCGGAAGATCTACAACATCTAGTTGAAAGTATGAATGAGATATGTAATAACTACGGCATAAGGATGAACGTCAAAAAAACCAAATATATGACCTTCAGTAAGAATCCAATAAATGACACTAGTATCACAATAAACGGTACCCAACTTGAAAAAGTAAACGAATACAAATACTTGGGAACCCTTATCAATGAAACAGGTGACCAAAATCACGAGATAAAAAGACGTATTGAAATTGCCAGGTCTACTTTTATAAAAATGAAAAAATTATTTTGTAATCGTGATATTTAGTCCAGAAAGCCATTGCGCATCCGCTAGGAAAAATATTCTAATTCGGATTTTTTGCACAATCTTACTCAAAAAGGACTCCTTTTAACAAATTTCCATGTTGCCAGGACCAAAAGGTGGTCAAAAATTTTTTAAACGTTTTTTTTTTGTTTTTTTCCTAAAATTATTTTTATTGCATGGAAAAAAGTTTTTTTAGGTTTTTTGGATCATTCCAAACAGAAAAGATCTTTAGTGACTTTTTTCTAAAAATGATAGTTTTTGACATATAAGCGATTAAAAATTGAAAAATTGCGAAATCGGCCATTTTTAACCCTCAAAGACTATGTGAAAAACTGAAAATTTGAATGTTACCAAGGTAGGTAGATATTCTTTAAACATCGATTGATGAAATCCCGAAGAGTTTTTTGCAATACAATATTCAAAACTCCTTTGTTTTTTAATTGCGAATCAAGCGTGCGCGACACTATTTTCCACCGACAGTATGGTGCAAATGAAAGGAATAAATTCGTTATTTCGAAAATCGGCGACTTTAAGGAAAAATCCCGAAACAGGTCGATTTTTATTTTTAAGTTATGATATTGTGGCATATATGGTATACTAGTGACGTCATCCGTCTAGGCGTGATGACGTAATCGATGATTTTTTTAAATGAGAATAGGGGTCGTGTGGTAGCTCGTTTGAAAGGTTCTTCAATTCTCCATCAAGTAATGTAAACATTTACATAATTTTTTTATACAGGGTGTCCTTCTACTTCTTTTTTGTCAAATAATTTAATTTAATAAAAATTTTTTGGACATCCTGTATAAATAATTATGTAAATGTTTATATTACTGAATAGAGAATTGAAGAACCTTTCAAATGAGCTAGCACACGACCCCTATTCTCATTTAAAAAAATCATCGATTACGTCATCACGTCCAGATGGATGACGTCACTAGTATACCATATATGCCACAATATCATATTTTAAAATTAATAATCGACCTGTTTCGGGATTTTTCCTTAAAGTCGCCGGTTTACGAAATAACGAGTTTATTCCTTTCATTTGCACCATACTGTCGGTGGAAAATAGTGTCGTGCACGCTTGATTAGCATTTAAAAAACAAATGAGTTTTAAATATTGTATTGCAAAAAACTCTTCGGGATTTCATCAATCGATATTTAAAGAATATCTACCTACCTTGGCAACATTCAAATTTTCAGCTTTTCACATAGTTTTTGAGGGTTAAAAATGGCCGATTTCGCAATTTTTCAATTTTTAATCGCTTATATGTCAAAAACTATCATTTTTAGAGAAAAGTCACTAAAGACCTTTTCTCTTTGGAATGATCCAAAAAACCTAAAAAAACTTTTTTCCGTGCAAAAAAAATAATTTTAGGAAAAAAACAAAAAAAAAAACAAAAAAAAAACGTTTAAAAAATTTTTGACCACTTTTTGGTCCTGGCAACATGCAAATTTGTTAAAAGGAGTCCTTTTTGAGTAAGATTGTGCAAAGAATCCGAATTAGAATATTTTTCCTAGCGGATGCGCAGTGGCTTTCTGGACTAATTAGTATTCATCTACGAACTAGAATGTTAAAATGCTATGTATTCAGTACTTTGCTCTACGGTGTTGAGTCATGGACTCTTAAACAGAGGAATATTAAAAATCTTGAAAGCTTTGAGATGTGGTGCTACCGCCGTATACTAAGAATAAGTTGGGTGGATAAAATTACAAATGAAGAAGTAATACGCAGAATAAATAACAAGCCAGAAGTTCTACTGAATATAAAAATGAGAAAACTTGAATACTTAGGCCACCTGATGAGGGGACAAAAGTACACATTTCTACAAAATATAATGCAAGGAAAAATCCAAGGACGAAGAAATCCAGGTCCGGAAAAGTATACTTTCGGTAGAGGTAGGTGGAAAAATATTTTTTTATTTACCATGTTTTAGTAGAAAATATACACTTGCATCCCCTTGATTAAACATTTTAACATTAAAAAGGAGAAAATAAGATAATAATTATCAAAAAAAGAGGCGAAATAAAATAAAAATAAGTGTCTTCTTCTTCTTCTTCTTCTTCTTCTTCTTCTTCTTCTTCAGGTGCCGTGTTGGTATTCAGACGTTGGCTGTCATCATGTTTACCTGAAACCTCTCTCTATCGGCTGCTGCGATAAATAATAATTCTTCTACCGTGGAACCACGCAATTGTCTAATATTACGCAACCATGAAAGTTTCTTTCGACCAATCCATCTCTTTCCCTCCACTTTTCCTTGAATTATAAGGCGAAGTAGATGGTATTTAGGCCCTCTAATTATAAAAATAAGTGTACAAAAGACAAAAATTGAAAGGTAAATGTTAGGTTGAATATGGGTAGGCCCTGAATCATTCTTTCACTCGACCTAAGAAGTCTATTGTGGCTCATCCCTAGGTTAAAGTTGTCCATTCAGCACAGTATATAAAACAAAGACTATTATGGCCTCTGGTGACACTTCTAGGAAGTCGTAGGGCTCGAGTTGATAATACTCATATCTATTGAGCCTTATACTACCGACCCACGGGCAGTTGCACGGTACGTATTCCGCCATGTCCGCACTTTCCTTTCTGCCAGTCTGATTTTGATCATTTCCCCTTGAGTGTCCTTTCTGCCAGTCTGATTTTGTTCATGTTCCCTTGAGGCAACAGTGTTAGGAGACTTAATTCGCAGATCATTCCTATTTAGTAGATTTTTGGATCTCTTTCTTTGGATTGGTGGAGGAATTCACCAGGACAAAGAGAGAAGAAACAGTTCATTACAGAACAATCAAGGCCATAGTAGGTCTGCTAACAGGGCACTGTAAGCTGAATAGTCAGTTAAGAGGAAGAGTCACCTAGAGGAAGAATCATCAGAGCTCATTTTGTGCGGGTGCGACAGCCTGCCAAATGTGCAGTTATTTGCATTAGGTGAAGACAATCCACCGGCTAAGAACTAAATGGAAGGTTCAGTCTCCAAGTTATTAGACCTTTTAAAAAGGGTCAGACTAGAGAATGTATAATATGGATCAGATCTGAAAAGGTAGTTGTGGAATAGGCCAAAAGCCAACTCATTGAATATTTTTACTTTGGATCTCTTCTTCAAAATTTCATGTATAAAATAATTCGAATGTTTGAGGCATTTTGTTCATACTACTGATTACGTTTCATCTATTCCACCCAGTCGGATATCGCTCTTTTGGCTGTACTTGTTGTTATGCCAACAGAAGGTTCTGGATCTATGAATGTTACTTTTGCCTCTCCAATAATGGTAGGGGAGCCCAAGCGGGGATTTTTGCAGTTACTCGAGCGCGTCAGATTAGCATATGGGGACAAACCTGGTACCCTGCAGATGTACCTCTACCATATATTGGCTCTTAACACAGGGGAGTTCGTTAAGGGGGGCCCGAAAAACAAAATATATCCTTAAAAAAACTCGAAATTGTCAGATTAAGATAAGGTAAGTTAAGTACATGCAAAAGAGTGTATATTTCAAAAATCTGATGATTTGAGCCGGGCGTAAGGAAATGGATGAGTCCCAAAATTTCACAAGAAAAAAGCGAATATTTCGCGAAATGAATGACAGATCGAAAAACTAAAAAATATGTGCTCAATATTTTTTAAAAATCTATCGAATGATACCAAACAAGACTTCCCAAGGAGAGGGGTGGGGGGTAAATTTAATATTTTAAATACGAATCCCGCGATATTTCGCGAAATGAACATCAGATCGAAAAACTGTAAAATACACTTATTCAATATTTTTGAAAAATCTATCGAATGGCACCAAATACGACCCTCTACGAAGGTGGGGTGGGGGGTTACTTTAAAATCTTAAATAGGAGCTCCCCTTTTTTAGTGCAGATTTGGATTCCTTACACAAAAATAAGTAACTTTTATTCGAAACAGTTTTTCGAATTATGGATAGATGGCGTTATAATCGGAAAAAACCATTGTTGGAAATGGAAAATTAAATTAAAAAATGGCAAGCGCCCACTAAAATGGAAAACTTTACTTAACTTTTTTTGGTTTTAGGACCTACTCTTCACAACCCAATAGGTCCCCAAAGCGCTCGAGTGACTGCATATTTAGCATACTTCGCTCCCCTACTATAACAAGTATTGTTTTTGTTCCCTACAATACCAGTATGTTCAGAATAAACTTTCAGATTATACACAGGTTCTTGCAGTCTATTCCACTATCTTGCAGAACTTATAAATATATACCTATATCTAACAATAAAACACTGAAAACCTTTGTTTCCTATACTTCCACAAAATTTATTACAACTATGTGACTACGGCCGTTTCGGCAGAGTGCCTTTCTCAAGTGATTTAGTTTACAATGTTTTGCCTATTTAAAGTCTTTAACTGAAGAAGTTGAGGAGTGGAGAGCTGTTTGTCTCGAGTTGGTCATTCAGAATTATATCTGTATTTTTCAATTTATTAATTTCCATAGATTCTAATAAAGATAGCTTAAGGCCTTTATTTTGAATATGCAGAATTTGAAACTGTTCATTAAAAGAATGATTATGATCTAGAAGGTGAAGTGCGTATGTAGAAGTGTCTGTTTTCTATTGTTGAAAGCCCTTTTGTGTTTTGCTATCCGTTTGTCAAAAGTTCTGCCAGTTTGACCGATGTAAGTTTTCGGACAGTCGCCACAAGTTAGTTTGTAAACACCACTCTGTAGTTGTTTTTTCTTTCGGCTCTTATTGTTCTTAATATATTTGCTTAAGTTGTTGTTAGTTCTGAAAGCTGGTGTTATTCCTTTCTTTTTTATGTATCTGGCTATTTTTGTTGTTATCTTGCCAGTATATGTGATAGAGCAGAAGGTACTGGGTTCTTTCTGTGGTGGTGGATAGACTAATTTCAGGGTTTTCTTATGGAGTTTTTGGTTTAAAATTTTGTTTTTTCGTTATAGCCATTGTTTACTGCTATTTGTTTAATGATGTTCAGTTCTATCTCGAAGTTACTTTTTGACATGGGAATTTCTGTCAGTCTATGTATCATGCTATGGTAGGCTGCTAGTTTGTGTTGTGTAGGATGGGATGATGAATTGTGTATAGTTGTGTCAGTATGGATAGGTTTATGATATACGGAGAACTCATGTTTGTTGTGTAGTCTGGTAACAATTACCTAACCTACCGCCTAAATATTTCGTGTTGGTATCATTTGACGTCACGGGCTATGACGCGGATGACGTGCAACGGTAAGTAAATTAGATGGAGTATAGATACTTACGTAATAGATATATAATATTGTACAGGGCGTCAATAAGTTATTTCATCAATGACATACCATGACGTCACTTTTACTCCCTATGGAGGAAAGGTACGACTTTGCTTCCTACAATCAGGTCAGGAAAAGTATTCTTTCGGTAGAGGTAGTGGAAAAATATATTATCAGTAGTAATTGCATAAGAGCTCTAAAATTATCGAATTTTTCCCGAGTGAAACTTTGACAGTTTTAATTTCACGACCCGAAGGGGAGTGAAATTATGTCAAAGTGGCACGAGGCAAACAATTCGATAATAATTTTAGAGATCGAGTGCACTTTGCTGCGATTATTTCATGAATAAAACTGTTCAAAGCCAAAATTTTATTGTAGTTTATTTATGTAAGTACAAATTATGTACTACAGTTAAACACACAGTTGTTATAAATATTTGACGGTTGAAAGTCATCACTTTTACAACTTTTAAAACAGTAATTGTCATTAATGTCGCTGAATGTATTTTTTCGTAGCAACGAAGAGCACCTGACGTAATATACTTATAAAAAATTATCAGTAGTAATTGCTCAAGAGCTCTGAAATTATTGAATTTTTCCCGAATGACACTTTGACAGTTTTAATTTCACGAGCCGAAGGCGAGTGAAATTATGCCAAAGTGTCACGAGAGCAAAAATTCTATATTAATTTCAGAGGTCGACTGCAATTTGTTGCGATTATTTCATGAATAAAACTGTTGAAAACCAAAATTTTATTGTAATTTATTTATGTAAGTACCATTAAACACACAGTTTTTATAAATATTTGACGATTGAAAGTCATCACTTTTATAATTTTTAAAACATTAATTGTCATTATTGTCACTGAATGTATTTTTTCGTAGCAACGAAGGGCATCTGACGTAATATACTTAACGACGGGAGATTATCAAAAATTATCGATTTAATTCAGATTTCTGCAGCTTTCTATTGGTCAGAATCTTCTATGAATGAAATAATCAGTTTAATTTTTATTTCTGTAGCTTTCTATTGGTCAGAATCTCTTATGAATGAAATAATCGTCTTAACCATTTTCTGGACATTTTTCCAGTTTTATAAATATATCACATTGATAATGATAGTTAATTCTTTACTGACAATCTCATCGAAGAGTTTGATAATCTCTGACTGGAATTCATCTTGATTATAAGCTTTTCCCGCTTTAAATTGATATTAGGGAAATCATTGATATTAGGGATATTATTGCTGCTTTCAGTTCATCTATAAAGGATGACGAGGTTTATTCGTTATTAATCTATTGTTCTGCTCTTAGAAGTAAGAACAATTCGTTTTTATTTATGTAATCTTTCCACGTTCATTTGATTTTTTCGATATCTACAATTACTTCTTCTTGATCATTTTTTATTTCTCCTATTTAATTGATGTTGATCTGATTTCATCTTTCTTCTATTAATTGTAGGATCTCATCAATCATCCAGGATATCTTCTTCTCTGTACTTAATAATATTATTTTTTCTTAGCAGTTTTCCTGACGTCGATTAGTTTATTGTTTTTTTTTTCTTCAACTCCCGAGCTGTTTTTTTCTGCTGTTTTTAGAACTCATCGTCTGAGAGTTTATACGTTTATTTTGTATTATTTTGTCGTGTGTCTCCTACTTTAAGAAGATTGGTGATCATCACGGCCCATTTTACTCTGTCTGCAGCCAGCGCCGGATAAAGGGGCGGGCGAGCCGCCGGGGCGCCGAATTTTGAGGGGCGCCAAATTTTGAGGGATGCTGATATAAAAATAAAATATTTTTACAATGTTTTTTTATAACTTTGAGCATTATTCCTAAGACATGATTGAATAATAATTTTAATAATAAGAAAACTATTGTTAGCTATAATCAGAATCAATAACTCAAAAAAAGAATAACAGACAAAAACAAAAATTTTCTAATCAATGGAATGCAACCTAAGAATTTTTATCGCCCATACAATATTAATGCAGACTAAAAATGTTTTTTACGGTCTAAAAAATTTGTTTAGTTTTTAAAAGGACATTTTTGTCACGTAGGTACCTATCACTTATGGTAACAATGTAATATGTACATACATACCTAAAAAAATTGACAACGATCAAATTTATGAATAGTCAGGGATATTATAATACTGGCGCTTGTATATTATGCCAGAGATGTTAGTTACATACGCCTCAATGGTTAAGATTAAATAATTTTGTCTTTCTGTTCTGTAAACTTCCGTTAACAAGACTGGGGTGTGCCCGTGGGTGTGCAATTTATTAAAGTGAAATAAAACAAAGATTTGTTAGATATTGAGAATTTGTGGTATTGTGGTATTAATTAGGTATTTTTTTACGTTATATAAATTTCGCTAAGTAGGTATCGACGTAAAAAAATATATAAAATTTATGGTAGGAAACATAATATTAAATTGCACATTGTCAGAAGGCAAACAGAATTTTGAACATTTGAAGTGATTTTTAAAGTTATTATTCTCATCCGTGTTAGTAAATAAATTTACCTATTCTTTCATTTAAAAGTGATTTATTTCTTCTTCTGACAATTTTTTCTGCCAATATACTGGGTATGAACGAATTAGACATGACAAGGTCTTTTTCATATGAATATATTATAGAAACTTATTTCGCATACTTTGTAAGGTTAAGATGTTTTATTTTTTGCATAAAAACGGCGCGTTGCATGAAAAAAGGAAAGATCAATAATTCTTGTATCTCTATTTTTATTTGAAATATCTCAGTGGCGGACTTTTTTTTTTTCTTTAAAAACTTCAGACCATTACCCGTATTCGCGCCAAACCGTAGATATAATATTCTTAATTTCTTAAAACCCATCTCTTAAAACTCATCAAATTTCATTTGCATATCTCAACCGGTTTTAGAACACTAAATAAATCGTCAGTTTGTAAGAAAAATTTCAACAGCCTGTATCTCGGAAACGAATCATTTGCAGACATACGTTTATGGAAACTGTCATTATTTTTTCATGAAGCCCTTAAACTTTGTCGCACTTATTTAGAAATACCCTGAATATTACTAAAGATTTAAGCAGTTTTCACTGTATTCTATTATCCATTTTGATAGCTACTTTTTTATTCTTGTAGACTGCTCTTATTAATATTCCTGGAATTTCGATGTCTTCCATTGCTTTCCATAGTTTGGTTCTGAGTATCGAATCATAGTCCTACTCATTATATGAGATAAATAAAAAATTAATGAATGATTTTAATTGAATTTAGATTTAGATGATTGCAAGGCCAAGGATATGACAGTGGCTCTAACATGAATGGATAAAATAAAGGTTTACAAGCTCGTGTTTGCAAAGACTATCGTCCTGCTTTTTTATGCCATATGGATGCCACTCCCTCAATTTAGTCATTGGGGATGCAGCTATATCTTGCGCACAATCAACATCTTTCTTGATATTGTACAACATTATTAACATTTTTTCCGCTTGTTGACAATGTGCATTTATCTTTATCTTTTTTCTAGCTCCTTCATCGTTTGAACTTCCTTATGCTATGTCATATGTTGGATCAGTTATAAATAATAACTATTGTACTATTTTTTAAATAAATATTTTTTCACATAGTTCTTTATAGTGAAATTTTGATTTTCTTGCCTTTTCTTCTATTTTTTTTATTTGACGTAAATTTGTAGGTATATTCGTGTATGAAAGGGCGCCCAATTTTATTTTGCCCGGGGCGCTCAAAACATTAGAACCGGCCCTGCAGCAGTTCTAAAGAGTTATATTTTTTTTCACTACACTGCTTTAAATTTTTCAACAAGGACGTGCGTCGTCTGCCCAGTCCTCTCTTTCATTCCACTTTTCCTTGTATAACCAATCACATCACCTCATATTTTTCATTTCTTAGTATGTGACAAAAGTCGCTCATTTTTCTTTCCATCATAGTGTTGAGTATTTATTTTTTCCTTTTTCATCTTTCTTAATGTTTCCGTGTTTGTTACGTGTTGTGTCCATGATATTTTTCACATTCCTCGGTAACACCAGATCTCAAAGCTAGCAAGACTTTTATTAATTGCGACTGTAATTGTCTAGGCTTCATCCTCATATTTGTATTTTGTAAGTTAATGAATTGTAGGTACAGAACATTGAGAATTTTTATTCAGTGATACTATCGGAAGATCAAGCTGGGTTTTACACAATTTAATGAGAAATAGTGATGAGCGAAACTGGTCTTGGTCTTCCGGTCTTGGTCTTTGTCTTGCAGCAAGACCAAGACCAAGACCAATACCGCCTTTTGGTTTGCAAGACCAAGACCAAGACCAAGACCGAACCTTGCAAGACTACGCAAGCCCAAGACCAACCTGCAAGACTCTTGCACGTTTTTGCGAAATTGGTTTTTTATTATTTAACTTTACTTTTTTAGTTCAATAATATATACTGACATTGTAATAAACCTTAAACAATATCGAATTTTTAAAATACATACAATTTTGGTTAAAATTTTAAGTCGTTTTGATTAAGTCAAACGGTTTGCATTTTCTCAACCTTCAAAGGGTCCAGAAGGCAAGTTTTCAAACGGCGACAGTTCAAGGACAATTGAAATTACTTGTAAGACAAAAAAATGTAATTATAGCTATGGTAATCCACTTAAAAAAATGCCATTAAAAACGGTGTTTATGTACCAGTAGTTTTCTCTTTTTAATTTAATAAAAATACTGACACTTATTTCAATTCTTTTCGCATAAGCGAGGAAAAATGTAGGTCGTTAAATTTAAAGTTAATAGCAAAAAATATCATAATAGATTTTGAAAAGGGATTCAGAATGCTGTAAAAGCATTGTGGCCTGAATAAAAATAACTGGTTGTCGATTGTAATGTGTCAAGCTTGGTATCGCAAAATCCAAAGCTTAGGTTCAGTTTCTGAATATAATGACAAAAATTCCGATACTGGGAAATTTTTAAAATTATTTTTTGGAATAATTTTTTACAATTAACGAAAGTTGGAATTTGAATTATTTGTGAAAATCCCGGATGACAAACGCGTAAAGAATTTTACTGATTTCGTAGTTGAAAACTATTTGGATCAATATAGGTTTTCCCCAGAAAGAGCCAGTGCTATAAATAGTATGTGCTGCACTTGAAATGCATGCGAATCATTTTAGTGTGTTTTAAATTCTAGTTTTTACTACCCACATCCGAATATTTTCAACTTTTTAAATGTCATAATGGGTATTCAATCCAAAAATATGTGAAAATAAAAAGTGCGAATAATTCGTGCTACGAGAGCAATGTAGTTTAAATAAAATTAAAAACTGCAAGATTACAAATTACAGAATTAAGCGTTTATAACTCCCCATTAGGTTTAGTTATTATGTTATAGTATTAGGTCTATATATAGGTATGGTAAATATATCATATGCTATTGAACGTATAAAAAGCAGGTTGTGTCTCAATTCAACTTAAAATTGAAATTTGAAAATAAACCTTTATATTTGAAACATACTTTTTAATGAAATAATTAGGTGAATGTATAATGTTAAAATTGGTATCCGTTTGAAACTACATTCTACATCCTTTTAAAATTTTAAAGCAAAAAATATAGTTTCATTCTGCACATCTTTATTTATTTCAATGTACATTTCATTCGAAATTGTTTAGTTTAAAATATTACTACCAAAAAAAGCAAGATCATCAAGACTCTTGCAGCAAGACCAAGACCAAGACCAAGACTGCCTTTTAGCTGCAAGACCAAGACCAAGACCAAGCTTGCAAGAACAAGACCAAGACCAAGACTAGCCTGGTCTTGGTCTTGTTCTTGTTTTGCTCATCACTAATGAGAAATTACAACTATTGATTCAATAAATTTAACAGAAAATTTGTTTTAATTTGTAAATGTTCTCTTTAAATCAAAGTGATGATCACTCTCAATGTAGTTTTATTCAATTCAGTTTTTTAATATGTCTTTCTTTTGCTAATTTTTATACTTACTTACTTAAGCCGTCCTCTTGTACCATACGGTGTCGAGGTAAGTGGAGAAATGAGACGTCTCCATGCCTTTCGGTCGGTAGCTAGTCTTTCTGCTTCTCTCCACCCAATATTTCTTTTTCCGCAAGCCTTTCCAATATTTGCATTCCACGTTCTTGCTGGCCTGCCTCTTCTTCGTTTGTTGTCAGATGCCGCTTTCCATACCCTCTTTACAGTTCTACCTTCAGTCATTCTCGCCATATGTCCGAACCACGATAACTGTTTCGTTTTAAGTCTGTCTAAGGTCCTTCCAACACCGCACCTTTCACGTATGTCTTCATTTCTTATACGATCACGTCTGGTCACCCCGGATACCGCACGTAAATATCGCATTTCGCATGCTTGAATTTTACTACGGATGTTGTCGTTCACTGTCCACGTTTCACTACCGTAGAGTAGCACCGGCTCGTATACGGTTTGAAATATTTTCATTTTTGTTTTCAGGCTTACTTCTTTCTTCCTAATAAAACTTTTATTTAGTGCATAGTATAATTTTGTTGCACTCATTACCCTGCTGTTTATTTCTGGTTCTATATTTCCTTGCCCATTCATTGTTGATCCTAGATACTTGAAGTCCTCAACTTGTGTAATGGTCTCATTATTCAACTTAACATTTATATTTTCTTGTGTTTTCGATATTACTAAAGCTTCTGTTTTTTCAATATTTATTCTCATCCCAAATTTCTTAAAGGCTTCATTCCAAACATTCACATTTACTTGCAAGTCTTTTTCTGATTTTGCCACAATTACCAGGTCATCGGCATATATCAACTCTGACACGCATACTTGTTGAAGTTTATACACCCCAACCCTAGTTCTTTTTACCTTACCCCTGCATTCTTTTGCAATTTCGTCCATTAGAGTGATAAATAACAAAGGACTCAGAACACCACCTTGTCTTACACCTGTCCTTGTGTAGAATTCAAGAGATGAGTAATTGTTCGTTCTTACATTATTACGTGTACATTTATATAAATATACTCTTTATTGCTTGGATTAACTTCGGTTTCACATTTCTACGGTTTAATATTTCCCAGATCTTGTTACGTGGCGCCCGATCAAATGCTTTTTCCAAGTCCACAAAACAGAGATACAACTTACTGTTATGCTCTAGGGCTTTTTCTAAGGGCTAATTTTTATTTCGATTGTAAATAAATAGATGTTGTATTACGATGTATCCTATAATTCTCATTTAGGTTTTTTTATTAAACAAAGCATTTACCCCTTCAAAATGGCCAAACCACGTCTGCGTTTAATGCCGTGTCAAAACATCTAAAGAGATCCGTCTGTCTCTTATTGTATGTAATTAATATATAAAGTCGATGAGCTGTTATATAGATAAAGTAATTACAACGATGAGTTGGTGCAAAGTAGGCTTAGGCTTTAGAAATAAAGTTGGCGTTGCCAGGGATCAACGCGCGTAAATCCCTCGACACGCCACAGGCTACTCGGATCCCTATGCTCCGGTGCTGTTAGAAGTAAAAATTTTAAATTAAAATCTGATCCCTTTCGTCGTGACACGGTGTGTGTTTGTAAAACCTGTCAAATTACCTATATTGCAATGCAGACACGAGAAAATAAAAAAATTATTGGTTTATACCGGATTGGGTTTTGCTGAAATTGGTATTGGAGACAAAATAAACGAGTATTAAAGCAAAGGGAAATTTAAATACCTAGAATAAAGGATGGGAATAAACTACATACTAGCACAGAAGACCTTAACAGGAGACAAAAAACAAGAGCTATAACAAGTACCTATTCCCAACCTTATATGTAAAATATGCATTTTGCTGGTGTATAGAGTAAAGTCGAGGATTATGAAATACACTCACAGGCACAAAATTCCGCCACCCAAAATTTTTGATTAAGTTTGGACAATTTACAACTTTATTACTTGTACTCCGATTTCCAAGATTCTTGCATCAGTTTATAGTACATGTTTTAATGTTGTTTGTTATTATTTCAGTAACAAAAATTTTTTGCTTAGATGGCATTATACGGAGGTGAATGGAAACGTTGTATTACCTCTTAACTTTAAAAAATTCTGTGGAGAAATTGGAGGGCTGATTTTGTTACTCCTTTTGTATTATCCGAGAGATATTCCTAAGATTTTGCTTTTTGAATTATCCGAATATCTCTTTTCTTGTAAGGGCTGTACAATTTTGTGTAAGTAAAAACACTGTTTGACTCATAATCATAGGTTGGATTGATAAGATTAGAATGGCCCAGATCGCAATGCTATCGAGCATTTATGGGATGAATTAAAAAAAATAGCTACTCACGATCTCCTAGCCCTCCAGAAAATTTGGTACAGTTATTTACCTGGTAGAGGAATATCGGGCTATTCCCCAAACAAGGATAACACATCTTTATTCGATGCTAAACTGATTGCGAGCAGTCGTTGCTGCGCGAGGTGGACATACCCGCTATTAAGTTGTTTTGTTATGTTGTTCATTTGTTGTGTTGTTAATTTTAAGTGCGTTTGATATTTTTAACTAAGTAAAGCTTCAAAGCATTGTTTTTATTTACAGCTTTTAAAAGAAAAGAGGTATTTGGATAATTCAAAAAACAAAATCTAAGTGATACCTCTACGATAATACAAAATGAGTATGTAACAAAAGCAGCGCTCCAATTTTTCCACAGAATTTTTTAAAGTTAGGAGAAAATACAATGCTTCTTTCACCCCCGTATAATGCCATCTAAGCAAAAAAAATTTGTTACCGGAATAATAACAAACGACAAGAAAACATGTACCTACAAACTAATGCAAGAATCTTGAAAATCGGAGTACAAATAATTAAGTTGTAAATTGTCATTGTCAAATTTAATCAAAAATTTTATGTGGCGGAATTTTGTGTCGGTAAGTGTATATTCGGTAATATGGAATACCATATTTTCTTCAAAACTACTAGTGCCATCTATGCTCAGTTGCTATTAAGGTCATTCCAAATAGTTAAAAGTTCACCCATGTAGGGATGGGAAAAACCTACCGGTTTAAACCTAAAACCGGTTTTTTTACTTCGCAATAACCAGTTTTACCGGTTGTTTTTTTGTCCCGGTTATAACCGGTTTTTTCTTTTTAAAGTAAAAACCGGTTATTAGGTTTTTACGGTGATTAGGATTAGGTTAGGTATTATTTCGGATCCCAATCATAATTATTATTCTCAAGTAATTATTCCAAACAAAACCATAATTCAAATTTTATTTTATTTTATTTTATAAAATACAGAAGCAAACTGAAAGTGCAATCTCACATCATCCAGAAACAATTATTAAGTTTTATTTATAATATTTTCTGAAAAGGTATTTGTAATCATAATATTTACATAAGAAGTGATCTGGTTGAATTAGACGCAAACATCATCTATTGTTCACACTTAACTCTTCACATTGAAAGAGGGTGAATGACTTTTTCTGATTACCAAAAATAATGCTCTGACTATGAATATCGAATTACTGATTACGAATACGAATCTTCAAGAATTTCGCTACGTTTTCAAAACGATACACTCATACAGGAAGTAGGAAGTATTAAATGAGTTAAACTGTACCTATTCTACAAATATACAAACGTGTTAAAAGTAATACATGTTCTTTCGATAGTACTAATTTTGATCATATTGATATCGAGTCGAATGGAGTATCGCAAGGTAAAGTGTATTGTAAATGTAACTTTGTAACCTATTGGATTAAAAAAACCGAAAACCAGTTTTCTAAAAACCGGTTTTTTGGCCGGTTATAACCGGCAGGTTAAACCGTAAGCAAAAAAAAACCGGTATAACCGAAAACCGGTGTTTTGTCAAAAACCGCCATCCATAAGAGTGTTTAGTTTATTGCCATTAAGCGTTTGGTTGTTCTGACAGTTGATGCGATTTCGGTGCACATAATATTTTTAGGTAAGTACAGTGGAACCTCGACAAGTCGGATTAATCGGGACCGCGGCCGATCCGGGTTATCGAAAATCCGGGTTAGCCGGAGAATTTGGTAAAAATTACTAAAATACGGTATACTTACAGATAAACTCCATTCATCATCATTCTCTTTGCCTTATCCCTATGCGGGGTCGGCTTCCCTAATTGCATTTCTCCACACAATTCTATCTTGGGTCATATCAATATTAATCCCCTTTACCAACATGTCCTGCCTAATCGTCTCCCCCCACGTCTTCTTTGGCCTTCCTCTCCTACTCCTTCCAGGAGTCTGCTGCACTTCAGCAATTCTTCGTATTGGGTGATTAACGTCTCGACGTTGAACATGACCAAACCATCTCAACCTATGCTCTCTCATTTTGACATCAATTGGTGCCACACCTAGACTTTCCCTAATATACTCATTTTTAATTTTATCCTTTTTTGTCACTCCACTCATCCATCTAAGCTTTCTCATTTCCGCCACATGCATTCGTTGTTCCTCTTTCTTTTTCACTGCCCAAATTCAGTTCCGTACATCATAGCCGGCCTTATGGCTGTTTTATAGAATTTTCCCTTCAACTTCATTGGAATTTTCCTTTCACATAGCACACCACTCGCTCCCTTCCACTTCATCCATCCAGCCCTAATTCTACTGCATGCATCTCTATCTATTTCTCCATTACTCTGTAATACCGATCCCAGGTACTTAAAACTATTACTTTTTACAATCAGTTCACCATTCAAAGATACCATTTTATTTGTAGTAACTCCATCCTCCATCTCTAAATGAGCATTTCAAATACTCTGTCTTTGTCCTACTAAGTTTTAAACCTTTTTCCTCGAGAGCTTGTCTCCACTGTTCCAGTTTTTGTGTTCTAAGTCTCTTTCACTATTTCCTACTAACACGACATCATCAGCATACATTAAGCACCATGGAATGTTACCCTGTCCAAAACTAATGAGAATAAATACGGACTAAGCACCGAGACTTGGTGCAATCCTACTTTCACATGAAATTTGTCAGTCTCTCCGACACCTGTCCTAACACTAGTCGTTACTCCCTCATACATATCCCTCACAATCTTTATATATTCACCAGGGACCCCTTTCTTATTGAGTGCCCACCAAAGAATCTCTCGAGGAACTCTATCATATTCTTTCTCAAGATCAATGAATACCATATAAGCGTTTGTTTCTTTACTCCTGTATTTTTCCATCAACTGCCGTATAATGAACATTGCATCTGTTGTTGATCTGCCTGCATAAAGCCAAATTGATTCTCGGATATTCTCTTCACGTATCCGTCTATCAATTACTCTTTCCCATATTTTCATGGTGTGGCTAAACAGTTTTATAAAGATAAACTCCATTATAATTACAAAAACATGAAACACATATGCACAGTACATCTAAATTACGTACATTTGTATACAGTATTGTTTATTTCTTGGTAAAAAACTCAGTCAAAGTTAAAACATGTTTGATTTGTCTGATGAAAATCGGTCCGAGTTAACCGGTTATCATTCTTTCAATATATTCCCTTTTCCTCTTTTTGACAACGGTATTTATTGTCCTGTTAATACCTTTGTATTTAATTCTTTGATGTTCTTTAATATCCAGATTGTCTATGTTTATTAGTTGCTATATCTGCCCCTGGGTAAGCTTTAGTCAATACTATGACGTTAAGGAATCTTTAGATTCAATTCGCCGTCTTGCATGTTCCTTTTATCCGCCTGCATTCCTGGAGTCTTCATCTCTAACCCTAGATAATAGGGGAGTGCAATTAGAACGAAAAGATACAATGTTTCGGAAAAAATCAAACAAGGTTATATTTTTCTAAAACTTTTTTTGTTAGTTTATAAATATGTTAAAGTAAAAAGTTCTACCCACAAATTTCGCCGCTAATTGTTTATTAATTGTTTAAACAATAACAGTTGTTTTGTATAAATAATGTTAAGAATATGGGAGAATTCAACATTTTATTTTAATAAAAAATGTTTTTATTTTAGTTTTGATTATGCTGAACCCGAATCTGACATTACAATTTGCAAATTCAAAATGGCGGATTCAAAATGGCGGATTTTTCCTAAAAATCCTTAAAAAGTAGTTGTAAAATCCGAATTTTTTTATAAAACGTGTTTGTTTACATATATGTGGATATTTTTAAGAGGTTGCTGAACCTGAATCAAATTTTGATAATTTAAATTATAAAATGGCAGATCCAAAATGGCGGATAACTTAAAAAATAGTTGTAAATTCATAATTTCTTTACAAAATGTATTTATTTCTACATATATTTATGTTTGAGCGCTTTGACAAACCTAACTTAAATGTTAACATTATAAACTATAAAATGGCGGATCCAAAATGCGTATTTTCTAAAAAGAAAATAAAAAAGAACATTTTTCTAAAACATCTATTGTCTTTGTTTTAAAAGGTTGTTGAATCTGAATTAAAGATTAAAAATTTAAATTGCAAAATGGCGGATCCAAAATGGCGGATATTTAAATGAAAAATAAGTAGAATCCAATCAAACAAATATGGAATTTCATTCTTAAAAAAAAGATAAACAAATAATTTTCACAATAATATTAAAAATTAAAATGTATTAGAAAGAAAGAACAAATTATTCAAAATCTATCTCTTCAATATCACCTGCAACTACGCTGACATCTTCGCTTTCTTCAATTTCTTGTTCATTTAAAACGGGACAATTCAAACAGTCTTGTCCGAAACAATGAGAACAAGCAGTGGTACAGAATAATCCAGCTTTTCTGCATCCACATTGACTCCCACAGCCAGTTTTGCATGCACAAAAAATCATTTTCAGCAGTTCACTTGGGGCGGGATCTTGCGTCATGGTGATTGGTGACATACCCGAGTTATCATTTTTCCAGCACCAATTGTCAGCTGGCAAAAATATATTTAACCAAGCTTAAACTTGGTAATAAATTCGTTTAAAGTGAAGATTGGCCGCATCTTCAAAAATTGTTGCAATTGGATCATAAATAAAAAAGTTATTCTTAGTAAAAAGCTCTGCATATTCTAAAACTTTAAATGCCATCATAAAATATCAATTTTTATCAATTTTGTACAAGATATGTCAATTAATAAAAATTTCAGTTACGAGTAAAATACTGAATTTTTCATAATACTGAAAATTGTTATTATGGAAAGTTGTTCAGAATTAAAAACGATGTGTCAATATGCAATTACACTCTTCTAATCGAAATATTGTGAACTGTAAAGGTACATATTTATTGCGCGAAATATAATTTTTTTACATACCTCGTATAATATTGATAAAATATAATATTTTATATTTGAATATTAAGTGTTAGACCATGCACAGCTATTTATGACGAATAACTTTCTTCATAAAATTAATAATAAAAGAGTTATCATAAATAATAAGTGAACATTTAATGATGTTGGGTATAATTAATTTGAAACAATATTTAAAAAAACAAATTTTAGATTAGAAGGATATAATTACATATTGGAACATAGTTTTTAATTCCAAACAACTTTTTTTTATAAAAATTTTCGATATTTTGAAATATAAAGGTACTTTACTCTTGAGTGAAATTCATATTTTTTGACATACCTCGTACAAAATTAACAAAATTTGATATTTGATGGTTGCATCTTATGTTATATACGATGCAGAATATTTTATAAAGAATAACTTTTTTTCGTAAAACTGATATTAAAAAAGTTATCAATAGGTTCCAAGTTACGCAGACATACTGTATAAGAGCTAAAAAAAAATTTTTTGTTAAACATTTATTATTGTTGAAGCTTATTATTAAATGTGTTTTAGGTAAGTTTTACAGAAAAAAGTTTTGATCACTCTGTATATACATTTTTTCAGCTGGTAATTTTCGGTTTTTGTATTACATTTTTGTTATCTTTCTTAGTTTTCTCAAAAAGAAATTGTTTATTTCATTTTTAAACTAAAATTATTCAGTGTTTTTTAAAGATTACATCCTAAGCTTTAAAAAAATATCAAAAAAATTGTATTAGATTTATTCAAACTTGAGTAATACCGTCTTAAAATGGTGGGAATTCTGTAAAATTACAAAGTTTTTAAAAATTACATTTTTTGAGACATTGTATTATTTGAATTAAATTTTTGAGATTTTTTTTTGAATAAAACATCGTTCAGTAAGATGATTGAGAAATAAGTTGTGCAAATTTGAGAGTTTTATAAGTAAAATTGTATTAGTTACACATTTTTAAATCATTTTTAAACAAAACTCATGTAAGGCTCACTTTTTGCCCACACCGTACTTATGTCCATAAATTTTATTTCTTTTTATTACAACCATAAGATAGCTTATTTCATCTTATTTCATGTCCAATTTGTAAAATTTCTTTTGATCCATTAGTTAAAGAATTACATTAAAAAAACTCAACCGTGCACTTCTTACAACGCTAGTTTACAGTGCGCCAATGTGTGTGAGAAGGGTGACTTTAGCGTTATAAATAAAAAATTACAGAAGCTAGAGATTTAATTTTAGAAAAATCTTTATATAAGATTTTTTTTGTAAAATTTTCTGAATTTTTCAATGGTCAAGTCAGTTTTTTTCTAAAAATTATATTTTCGGAGTTATTTAAAAAAACATCAAACTTCGCTGTTCATTTGTTTAATAAAAAATGAAGCACCCACTTCTCGAGTAGAACTTTTTGATATGTTGTTTATTAAACATTTCTTAATGAAATTACAAAAAGTTTTATCTTGTTTGATTTTTTCCGAAGTGAAAATCTAAATGCACTCCCCTATAAGGTACCCTCACAGATTGCTGTCAACCGAGCTAGCTGAACTCAGGTTTTTTTATATAGAGATGTTACTCTTCTATCCCTCCTCTTTTTTCCGGTCTTGGAACCGGCGGCTCTATCGGGTGTAGAGCTACTAAGTTCTTTCAATAACTAATACAGTTATTACCTACGTTATCCTTTTGTGGTATTCTATCCACTACTTTTTGGAAATTTACTATTTAGGTTTACAATTTTCTAGTATTAATATTATTATGTGGGTTTACAATTTCTTTATATTTATTTTTTTCTGGTTTATAAATACCAGATTTTTCTATTAGCTCATTTTATACAAATATTACATATATACATATTTCCATTTCCTGATTTAGAGATTTTTAATATTAATTAGGTATCATTTTGACCATGCAACAGTAAACTTTTCACAACTTTATAAATAATTGTTAATCGCATGCAGCTATTATTAATATTACATGAAGCTGCTAAATATTTCGCAGCCATAAAAATGAACACTGTGATTTTTAAATATTGATAAAAGAAAAAATGGAAATATTAATTACCGTTGTGCCAGACCCGGCAGCAACTATAAAAAAGGATAAACGAATAAAGCAAACTACGTACATACCCGGAACATAATAGACAAAATTGAATTTTAAAATTGACTATTGAAGTTACATAAACATATTGTGTATTTTGCAACAAGGCATTCGATTCATCGAGAAGTTGTTTTTGAAATACCTGCCGATGTGTTCATGGCGTATTTTTCAACTAAATTGAAAAGCGGCTAAGAAAAATAATAGTTTCTTGTTCACGGAGGGCGCACTGAAATACAAGCAAACGCACAGTGCGCTGCGGTCAAATAATTCAAAATATATTTCAAAACTACAAAGGTATTTAATACAAAGAAAAAATAATAAAACTTCAACATTTTATACTTCTTCCTTTGATGCCTTCTTCATTTCTGAAAGTTGGCTCAATGTTGACGAATTGTTCCCTGTTTTGTGCATATGTGTCCATTGCAGTCCAAACCATCTATTTTTCCTGTTATAATTAGCTTTACAAACACGTCTCTGTAATGTGGCTTTATAAACAAGGGTGTGGATTTTACGGCTCTTCCCATTTAGAGTCTGTTTTTCATTCTCGTTTTCATTCCCGTCGAGTTTTCCAAAACTCCCAAAAATTTCGAAAATTTAGGTCCGATCTCTACGGTTTCTGATATTATCGATCGTTATCGAACGCTTGCCTAATTTTGAAAATCGGTTATACCATTCAAAAGTTACCGAGCTCAGAAATATGACTCAATTTCTATTTAAAAAGAGAACATGTTTGTGGGTATGTATTATTGTGTTTCAATTTATCAATCAAAGATAGAATAAATTTTTTTATTTTTTTAATATAACGCGGGCACATAAATTTGATACACCCTGTATATTGATTTGTAAATATTTATTAGAAGTTAGCTTTCAACGCAAGGTGGTTTCTCCTTAATGAATTTTTCCATGAAGAATATTAAAAACATTTTTGTAAATAAAAGTGAAGTGAAAGTTATTTAGGATTATTATTTTAAACCGATTGTTTATTACGGGAAAGGTCAAACCACAGGTAGATGTAATTATTAGTTTTTAGAAAAATAGAGGTAAAGGGAATTGGAATTTTAAATATGTTTGTTTAATGATAGGAATATTTAGATAATTTACGAAAAGTCATAAGTTTTGAGTAGAAGTATTGTTTGATAGAATGACTGGATTTTTTCGAATGAAACAGAGGAAGAGTGGAGAGAGAAATGTTTCTGATTGGCTTAGCAATTTGGAATGGGGAAAGTTTTGTTTGAATGTTGAGACAGTTTGGAAAAGAAAAAGAGGAATGTGCTACCGGCAGCCGAGAGAGCAGTCAAAAGTTTTCGTGAGTAGTTCAGGAAGCAAGTACTAGTGTTTTGTTTTGATAGTGGGAGTAGCAGAAAAGTGGTACGAGAGACAAATCAAATCGAGAAGAAATACCTCTTTGATTCTGTAAAGTCCAAGAGAGTAAGTTACAGGAATTATCATTATTAAAATTATTTGTGACACCAAGTAAAAAAGATACTTGGGTCTCAGGAGATTATTGTTGAGAGAAAGAGAGGAGAGAGTTTTGGAGTTTATTGAACGAGTACTGGCAAAAAGAGGCCTGGCTTGTGTTTTGGAGAAATAGTTGCTGGTATCCTGCTGGATTGTTTGCTGAGAACGGAGAGGGCTTTGATTGGTAGCCTAACATAATCAACAAGGAGGAGCTGTTTGGGTCAAGAGGAGCCATCATTGTGTGTGAATCAAAAAGGTCAGTCAATAGCCTATGTGATAGATTTTTTTTATAATCAGAAGTTAAAATTTGTTACGTAAAAGCATATGCATTGAAGATTCCAACATTTCAAAAATTTAATAGGAAGTATAAGTAATTTGCGAATACCAAATTTGTTTGTTTAGCTTGTTTTATTAATAGTATCAAGAACAAAGCGATAAATATTTGTTTGAATTAGATTAATTTATATGGTAAAAGTTTCTTTTGGACAGTTATGCCCACAGAATTTAACTAAAAATTTACAGAGCATTGCTTTTGATAATAAAAGTGTTTGTATGTGTTTATTTATGATTTTTCTATTTTTTTCCTTTTCCTATTTTATCCCGATAAGGATCAACTAAGAGATACTGAAGCCACGAGAAAGGATAAGTATAACCTAAGAGAATTTAATTAATTTTTTTTGACAAAAGGCACCCTGAGATTTTTTCTTAATAATTTTTATGTATGATTTGCGTTAATTAAATAATTAATCAAATAAATAATAATTAATATCAAAGTAATAAGAAGCAGATCATAACAGTATGTATGTATGTATGTATGTATGTATGTATGTATGTATGTATGTATGTATGTATGTATGTATGTATGTATGTATGTATGTATGTATGTATGTATGTATGTATGTATGTATGTATGTATGTATGTATGTATGTATGTATATATGTATAATATGGTTACATACAAAGTTACACCGATCTGAATTTTATTTTCTGTGTTTTAAGAGGGGGCCAGGGCCGATTCAGAACCGGTGTAGTTTGTGACTTTTGACCACCAATAAGCCGGCTATAGGACTGTGTATGTACAAAATGGCATATTTTTTGGGGGTATATATCTTGGGTTAAAGGAGAGACAGGAAAACCGCAAATACACCAAATCAATAGCGTTGAGTTAAGCTTTCAAATGGTGCCTAAGCGGTCAGGATCAAACATACTCACGGCTCAGTATAGCCGAAAAACTGAAAACTTGAACTTTAAAAATTTTGGTTTTTCCACAATTACTCAAAATTTCAACCTACGAATTGGGCCAATAACTGAGCGTTTGTAGGACTTTAGATGTGCGGTGTATACCACATATATGGGAAAATTTACATTTTTAAGTTATAGGCCTCATATGTATGATCAAATCCCGTTCCAATGGGAAAAATCAGTCTTTTTAAGCTCACGAAATCCTATAATACCTTCAGTTATTATATTTGACCTTAGATACATCAGACACTACTTGTTAATATCTTTCTAACTCATGTTTAGTGATCTAAATCGGTTAAGCCATCTAGAAGGTATCGATCTCCAAACTAGGGATGGGAAAAGCCTACCGGTTATAACCTAAAACCGGTTTTTTTTACATCGCAATAACCGGTTTTACCGGTTGTTTCTTTGTCACCTGTACGGTTTGCAAAAACCACCTTTGCACCTTTGTTTCCTGTATGGACTGCAAAACCTCAAATCTGTATTTATTTTGATATGCATATCTACTTACAAACCCACCAAACCCACCAACGGCCCAGACTATCACCAGTGGTACTGCGAACGATACAACTGCATCATGATAAGATACGTTCTGAAGAGGTGTTAAATCACCTAAAACAGGACAAACCCAGATCCAAAACATAAACCAACAAAGCAATCAACGACCAGACAGCGATACTTACAAAGATGGAATTGTTAACAAATAAACGACACAAACTTTGGTATTAAACTTTTACAATTATTAGACTAATTATTTTTAAAATGATAATATGATATTATGAAATTATGAATTATGATGATATTATGAAATGTAAATAAAAATGGTCAAAAAATGGGGTTTTAAAATACATTTTTTGGCGCACTTTTTTGCTAGTGCAAATTTGTCTAGATATTTTAGAGTTAGGTCTAGCCTCCCTATTGTAAAAATCACGAGTCGCCACTGTATGTTACTGATAACAACAGTAATTAAAACTTCTAAGTATATTATAATAAACTTTATTTTACATAGTTGCAATTAACGTTGAGTATAGAGGGTGTTCCATCAATATGTATTAATATAAAAATCTATAAATCGTATCTTTTTGCGTTCATAGGATGGACCCAATGAACTCGGTTCCTCTTATTTCTCTTTCTTGACAATAAAGTAACCACAACGCTATACTGTGATTTCGCTCCATATAATATAACTATACCTTTTATTCTACGAAATTATATTTAGTTTTATAGGGTAAACGACTCGGAAGACTGGAGTAGGGCGGCCGTCGCGTCTTGCTTGAAATTTTCTAAAAACAACATTTAAAACAAGGGGAACAACATTTAAAAACGAGTGGATGACGGAGGGTCTTTTAAATTCTGTACATGAAAAACATAGATTGAAATGTTGTTCTGAAGCTATTTCCTTGTGGCATTTTTGTACTAAACTATTCTAAATGGAAAATAAGCCACAATTTAACTAAAAAATGATTTTATTAACGTTTCGACGCCCAAATCGGATGTCAAATCGTTAATAAAATACTTGTTTTAGTTAAATTGTGGCTTATTTCCCATTTAGAATAGTTTATTACATATATTGTATGAGCTAATTAGATGAGCTAATCCAAGATCCCACAAATAACTTAGTAGAACAACGATTATAAAAACAAATTAAGACTTTTAATTAAAAACATAAGAAATAATAACTGACAAAATATAAATTGCAAATGAATTAAATACGCATTACAGTACATTACGACAAAAGTATGGAAAAAAAATACCCATTTGTAATGATACATGTCAGACATCGTATCATGTACCAACCTCAGCCACAAAGTGTAAATAAAACTAATATACCAAACAACACAGCAAAATATCTTCGTGCGACTCAATTCTTATTGTTCGTGAAAAAGACAAGTGTGTCAAAACTACCGCACGAGAAAACCCTCGCACGTTCAAAATTCTTATATGTAATGTGAAACAGCACTTATACTGTACATACCGTTCGTTTTAACGTCGGTACAGTTTGTCAAATATACGGTGACACTTGGCCGTATTGATATTAGGTTCCACCTACGATGCGCAGTCAACAGCAACACAATTTACCGAATGCGTTTCCACCTATTTTTCTACGCAAGTGGGCAAAATCACCAAGTATCATCGTATATTTGACAAGCTGTACAAGCGAATACGCCTATCACAATAATTGTAAAGACAGAATCTACTCTCATCTATAAACAGCACTCTATTCCAATCAGCCTACAACTAATGGACATGATATAGTGCAAATCTAAACGCGCTCTGTGATAAGCTACGATCAAAGCTGGCCCTCTGGCAAGTATACGATTTACCAAATTACCTTTCTTGAGGCGTTGGTGAACAGTTTCACAGCTGATTCCAACATTATGAACATCTTCGAGTTGGGATTCTGCTAAGTTACATATTATTGTCTTGAGGTGCGAAGTCGAAAAAAGGTCTTGAACAGGTGTTGTTACACGGTGTCGACCTTGTCCTGGACGCCTAGAGTGACTACCTGTCTCTCGTACCGTTCCATCATTCATGAGACCGCTGCTCAGTTTAATGCTAAAGAATCAGTTAATTCACTCTCGAATTTTGACGGTTCTACTTTTGCAATCCACTCCTGATTAAATATTCTGAATGCTCGACGATAACGACAAATCCCGGCAAACGTAGGATACCGTTAGCTGTCATTCATCTGCGCGAAGGACCAAAATTTTGATGCGACGTGACCAAAATGGAACATAGAGAACAAAGAATTTCGCGGAGTGATCCTACTATTCTTTAGCATTATATTGTGACTAATGTATGGTGTACACCAAACTCCATTCTTCTTCGTGCAAAGCGACTATTTCAGCACACTCTTCATTATACAAATTTTTCGAATCGCGTTGTATTTTGATATAAAAAAAAAACAAAATGTTAGCAACAAACAGCAATATTCCACACAACAACTTAAAAATGACACTAACCTCTTATCGTCATTAACAAATTTACAGCACCTTTGTTTTCTGTTCCTCAGAAACCGATAGAACAAAAAACAATACAAGTAAAAGAGCGTTCAAGTATTACGTAACGCACCTTGGGGGAGGGGGTCTCACGGGTCTAACGTTACGGCGCGTTACATGGGGAGAGGGGGTTAGAACAGCGCGTTACGTAACATTGTTTTGTAACTGAAATAAAAAAACAACGGAATTAAAATCTCCCAACTTGGCAACTTTCGTTTATGTTTTACGGAGAACCCCTGGATTGTATTATATTACCCCCTCACGCTCCTCTCGTGTTTGTAATAAGCTGGACCTTTCTCCAGAACAAAAGATGGGACAAGATACAGCAGATGGGATATTTGTCTCGAATAAGAGGTTGTGAGAGAGATGTCATAAATCATGTGTAGGTTACTCGTTTTCTGATGCCCATAAAGTCTCGTTTTCTGCACAATACTGTTTTAAATACAAACATTTTGAAATTATTTAAAAACTTTAAATAAATAAGAAACATTAAATTACAAAACCCACTATATTGATACTAGTTTAGAAAATTGATAGGTATTTAAAAAAATAATACCTTTATTTAGAGTGTGATTCCTCAATATAATTTATTAATTTCAAAGTTTTATGTGTTTAATATCTTGAATATATTTCAGCTTGTATTATTCATATAATACACCCTACATAATACACATTTTTGAGATAAGGTTGGTAAGTAGCTTCTAAAAACAAAAATATACAGGGTGTTAAATTAAAATTAAAGATAATGGGCTAAGCTAGATTTGCGTGAATTACGATGTATATTCAAATTTATATTTAAACAGTCCATAGTTGAATTTAAAAGTTGACGTATCCTTGCTTTTTTATAATTTTCTAAAATAATGACACAAACAATTTTATTCTATAAGTGGTTTCCATACATTATAATTTTAAATGATCACCCTGTATTATTCATAATAGTAGACCATTAAATCAGGTTGTTAAGCATATTCTAACCATATAAAAATATACACGGTGTTCCATTAAAAATAAAGCTTATGGACTATGGTAAGCTTGCATGAATCACCCTGTACATTTAAATTTATGTTTAAAAAGCGCACATTTATATATAAAAATCTACAGGTCTTAGCGTTTTTTAAATTTGTTTAAAACAAGGACAGAAATAATTTTATTCCATAAGTGCCTTCCTATATATACAGGGTGTTTCAGAAAAAGGTAATACCATCTCTAGGATAGGTGAAAAACTGAAAAATAATTGGGGTTTGCTTAGTAAAAAATTTTGTAACGGCATGCGTTTTCACGATACATGGGGTCGAAGAACAAAAAGTTTTACACATTTTTTACTATTTTGCCCAAACTTCTGGCAACATCGTATATTATTCGTTATGCAAAAATTTTTACTAAACAAACCCAATTATTATTTTTCAGTTTTTTACCTATGCTAGAGACGGTGTTACCTTTTTCTGAAACACCTTTCTGATTCAAACTTTCTATACATTCAAACTCTTTATGATGACAGAATCTAACACCGTGATACCAGTGGGGCCATAGGAAAACCCATGTTATCGAAAAGTCAAGAACTTTGCCATTTAACACTTTAAAAAGTATAACCTGGACGCCCAAGCCTGAAGATAGCCGGGAAAGTGCAGCAGAACCTAATCTGGTATGGTACAGCACTCATGTCCGTAAATCACAATATTTCTTGCTAGTAATTAAATGCGCGGCGGAATCCTGCTGTTCTCGTTCGAGGAGAGCAAAATCTGTTTTCCGAGTTTTCTGCCGCCACCCTGCCCAATTTTTCAAACCTTAAGGAGGCTCATAGTACCTAGCCAATTGAACAAAGGATCATGCAAGTCTTCACTACTTCTTATGTGGTTATCCATTGATCTCTCGCCTCCACTAGAAGAGTTTAAGCAGATGCCTTACGATTTCTTTTGTCCATCAGTACAAAGCAAGCTGAAGAAAAGAATAAATATGTACAACTTTGGAATCTATTTCACATCTCACAACAATGTGCTTATGCACAGTCATTACGTGCATGGCAAGACTACACAAGAACGTTGTGAAAGTAGGGTACGACCACAGCGACTTGCTGCCAAAAGGGCAAATGAGCTTCTGTGCATTGTGCGCTGCGCTGCAATGAAACATCATCTGAAGATGCCGATTGGCTCGAAAAAGACGAAGTTAATGCAAGTGGCTTATTAATTCCAGACTTCCAGAACCCACTTCGTCTGCTCTCCGGATATCTGTGATGAAAGAGTCTGCGTGGCTATCAAACATATGAACAGAGGAGCAGTAACTGTAATTATTATTGAATTGTTTTTTACATACCTACCACCTGTGTTTCTAGCTACATCTGACTTTAATGTTAAGTTTTATTCAGAATACGATTTTATTTTAAATAAAATGTTGAAATAATAAATATTATGTTATTTTGTTTTAAGATATGTATTATTAAAAAAAGGTAAAATATAAGAATAAGAATGCATGAGAAGAACAATAAAGGATGAAGCCAAAAATTTATGTAAGGATGGGGCCAAGTAGGGAAAATGTAGTAAATGTAAAATTAGTAATAAAAGATTGCTATTGTAAGTTTATTATTTATTGTTAGTTTATTGTAAGTTATTACCTCAAATGCGATTAACACAATAACAAAGTTATTTTTCCACCTACCTCTACCGAAAGTATACTTTTCCGGACCTGATTGTAGGGAGCAAAGTTGTACTTTTCCTCCCTAGGGAGGAAAAGTAAAAGTGACGTCATGGTATTTCATTCATGAAATATAACTTATTGACGCCCTGTACAATATCTATTTTCTAATTATGTATTTTTTATGGGAAATAAGCCACAATTTTACTAAAAATGAATTTATTAACAATAGTATTTTGTATTTTGACAACGAAACCCGATTTGGGCTTCGAAACGTTAATAAATACATTTTTTAGTAAAATTGTGGCTTATTTCCCATAAAAAATACATGATTATAAAAATGCCACAAGAAAATAGCTTCAGAACAACATCTATTTTCTATTACGTAAGTATCTATACATTTTAAACGTTTATTTATAAAACACCCTGTATTTTGCAGATTGGTAAAAAACAGTAAATTGTTATTTTGATTTAACAATGTTTACTTTAATAATTTGACTTATATTTGACAGTTGACAGTAATATTGTACCTACTTGTTAGTTTTAGTTTTAATAAATTGTGTTGGTTAGTTACATAAATAAATTATGTAAAAATAAAAAAATGACTTGTTATTTGAGGAAGGTGCAAAAACCATATGTATAACATGGGAGTAAAGTGCCTTTTCCTCCCTTGAATGATTACTGCTCTCCGCTACGCGTCGGGCAGTAAACTTCATTCTCGGGAGGAAAAGTAGCACTTTCCTCCCTTGTTATACAAATAGCTATTACCGAGTTTCTACTACTTTTCGCAAAAACTGGTCACTTGGATGTGACGTAACGTTTATGTAGGGGGAGTGGGTACAGATAAACGTTACGGTGCGTTACATGGGGGGGAGGAGGGGTCAAAAATCTTCAAAAACTGCTTTACGTAATACTTGAACGCCTCCTTGCACACTTTGCACATATGCTAGCGGGGGCCCTGGCGAGAACACGTAGCATCTCAAAAGATGCTACATGTAATGCTATTTCTTATCTTTAAAGAAATTGTAAGACATTATGTCCCTGCTCCAGAATACTTTTTTCAGTTTGTTGAAAGCATTTCTTGCCGGTCCTATTCTTGCTTTAATCTCTTGTGTGTATTCATTATTTTCATTAAATATTAATGTACCCAGATAAGTAGGTTTTCAACTTTTTTAATGTGTTCTTCATGTATTTGAAAATACTATACCTAATCATCTTATTCCAACAAAAAGTAATGCGCGTATTATTTCTCTTGTATGAAATTTTTACCAAACAAAATGTAGGGATAAAAATATATTGGCCCAATGAAGAGCAAAACGTCTCTTGAATGATCTTTCTCGACCCGGGTAACTTGATCTTAGCAGACCGGATTTATTTACCGTGACAGAGCACTCAAAAACTTTTACGGTAAGTTGATTCTAATTGGTGTGGTGGCCCTTCGCATCTCAGATCGCCAGCCAAATAGACAAACCAAACACTCGACAATCTAGCCAGCTGCTACCGTGTATTTGTAGGCCTATATGGCCCAGCAGACAACGTACCTCACTTTAAAAGCACATTTGACATTGTGTCAACATGACAAATTACTATTGCTTTTGTATTTAAAGAATTAGTCGGTCAATATTTGCGCAAGACGGGACCTTTCTAATACATACAAACTTCTTGTTAAATTGCGATTTCTTTTAAATTCTGTAAGTTTGTATATTTGTTACAATCGTTGGAATGAGTATTCCCCTTAAGGGTAACTAAGCAAAAAATCCGCACGTGTTTCTTGCTTTTCTGTAAAATGAAAAAAAGATAAAATAAAAATACCAGAAAAGTATGTCAAAAAAAGGCTAAAGTAGGGCAATTTTCTAACATGTAAAAAATCGTATATTTAATTTACCTGCATCTAAATCGGTACACTTTACAATTTTGTTTTTTTTAGAAATTATATGTCAAATCAAAGTAGAAGTTGGAAAGTTTAATACCTAGATGTAATAGAAACTGTAAGTTCTTGTGCTTTTGCTTTTATATCATATGATAATAACAAAGACGTGAGATATGTGTACAGAATCACCCTATTGAATAGTGATAAGCAAAACAAGAACAAGACCAAGACCAGGCTAGTCTTGGTCTTGGTCTTGTTCTTGCAAGCTTGGTCTTGGTCTTGGTCTTGCAGCTAAAAGGCAGTCTTGGTCTTGGTCTTGGTCTTGGTCTTGCACTAGCCGGTCTTGTTCTTGGTCTTGGTCTTGCTGCAAGAGTCTTGCTGCAAGAGTCTTGCTGGTCTTGCTTTTTTGGTAGTAATAATTTGAACCAAACAATTTCGAATAAAATGTACAGTGAAATAAATAAAGATGTGAAGAATGAAACTATATTTTTTGCTTTAAAATTTTAACAGAATGTAGAATGTAGTTTCAAACGGATACCAATTTTAACATTATACATTCACCTAATGACCTAATTATTTCCCTCTATATAAAGAGATTAGAGTATATTTTTATAATGGTAATGTTTATCAGTAGAAAAAACCTGAATTTACAACCCTTGTTGCAATTGCCGGCCTTCGGTTGTGTCACGTTGTGTTTTGCATGCTGTCGATACCTGCCGCCTGCCTTCAGACCACGTCTTGAGGCTGGATTATTGTTTATTGCCCCTGTATTTTAATAAAATGTTAAAGAAATAGAGCTTCTTAAAGGTGCCACAAATGGTCGGGGACCTTCAATTCACGGATTTTACGAAAAGGGATAAACGGTTTATAGTTGCTAAAAGATAATGATATGCTCCTTTCACTCGAACACTGTAGTATTTATCCTACGAGGGTCAAATTTAAGAACATAAATTAAATTTTTTTAAGAGAACAAAAAAATCAAATATTTTTTACTCTATTTAATCATTATTTAATATAATTAACTTTTTTTATAAACTAACTAAAACATACATTTTAGTAAATACGTACATATTTACCATACCTATTTATAGACCTAATACTATAACATAATAACTAAACCTAATGGGGAGTTATAAAAGCTTAATTCTGTAATTTGTTATCTTGCAGTTCTTTAATTTTATTTAAACTACATTGCTCTCGTAACACGAGTTATTCGCACTTTTTATTTTCACATATTTTTGGATTGAATACCCATTATGACATTTAAAAAGTTGAAAATATTCGGATGTGGGTAGTAAAAACTAGAATTTAAAACACACTGAAATGATGCGCATGCATTTTAAGTGCGGCACATATTATTTGTACTACTGGCCCTTTCTGGGGAAAACCTAGATTCTTCCAAATAGTTTTCAACTATGAAATCAGTAAAATTATTTACGCGTTTGTCATCCGGGATTTTCAAAAATAATTCAACTTCCAACTTTCGTTGATTGTAAAAAATTAATCCAAAAAATAATTTTAAAAATTTCCCAGTATCGGAATTTTTGTCATTATATTCAGAAACTGAACCTAAGCTTTGGATTTTGCGATACCAAGCTTGACACATTACAATCGACAACCAGTTATTTTTTATTCAGGCCACAATGCTTTCACAGCATTGTGAATCCCTTTTCAAAATCCATTATGATATTTTTTGTATTCATTTTAAATTTAATGACCTACATTTTTCCTCGATTATGCGAAAAGAATTGAAATAAGTGTCAGTATTTTTATTAGACAAAAAAGCGAAAACTACTGGTACATAAAAACCGTTTTTAATTGCATTTTTTTTAATGGATTACCCTATCTATAATTACATTTTTTTGTCTTACAAGTAATTTCGATTGTCCTTGAACTGTCGCCGTTTGAAAACTTGCCTTCTGGACACTTTGAAGGTTGAGAAAATGCAAACCGTTTGACTTAATCAAAACGACTTAAAAATATAACCAAAATATTATGTATTTTAAAAATTCGATATTGTTTCAGGTTTCTTACAATGTCAGTATATATTATTGAACTAAAAAAATAAAGTTAAATAATAAAAACCAATTTTTCTCAAAAAAGTGCAAGAGTCTTGCAGGTTGGTCTTGGTCTTGCGTGGTCTTGCAAGGTTCGGTCTTGGTCTTGGTCTTGTTTTTGCAAGCTTGTTCTTGGTCTTGGTCTTGCAACCAAAAGGCGGTCTTGGTCTTGGTCTTGGTCTTGCTGCAAGACCAAGACCAAGACCGCAAGACCAAGACCAATCTCGCTCATCACTACTATTGAAAGCCTAAGAGAATTCAACTACCTAGGTACAACCATTAATGAAAACAATGACAGCTCTCAAGGAATATGAATCAGAATCGAACAGGCCAACAGGCCAGGAGCACATTTACAAGAATGAAGAGGCTTCTCTGCTGACGAGACTTAAACGCTGAGTTAGATACGACTGCTGAGGTGCTATGTGCTATCCGCATTACTACGGGATGGAAGCGTGGACACTGAAGAAAATTGACGTGAGGAGAATGGAGGCATTCGAGATGTGTTTGTACTCAAGAGTAATAAAAATCTCGTGGGTAGATAGCATAACCAACGTATGCATAAGGAAGGAGAAGTACTTCTAACAATTAAGAGAAGAAAACTGAGATATATGATGAGAGGAGATAATTATCTAATACTCCAAGTCATTATGCAAGGAAAAATATAGGGAAAAAAATCCATAGGAAGGAGACGTAAGGGAGCGTTCAAGTGTTACGTAACGCGGTTTTTGAAGATTTTTGACCCCCCTACCCTCCTACGAAATGCACCTTAATGGGGCGTTCACGTATTACGTAACGCAATTTTTGAAGATTTTTAACCCCGCCTAGAGATGCATTAAGTCAAACTAGTTTGATTTTACTCAACAAACTTGACTTGACTTGAAAATCAAACTTTTTGTATAAAAAAGTTTGACTTGACTTGATTTCGATATCTTTAGGTTTGACTTGAATTCAAACATCTTCAAACAGTTTGAAAAGTTCGAATATTACGCAACGTGTTTATTTTCAATTTTAAATGAAACCGCCTACGCCTTTATTTGTTCATGGAGGATCAACGGGGGTGGGGGAGGGGTAGAGGAAATTCCCCCCCCCCCCTCCCAACAAGGTCCAAAAAAATTTTTTTGACAAATTTCAATAAACACAGAAATGTATTGGCTGATACGATATTTAAACCGCAGACAGACAAATAAATCCCAATAAACGCGCCAGTTAGGATAATTATTAAGAAAGCTTAAGAGGATCGATACGTATTTTCGGCTGCAATGCTATTCAAATGGGGATTCATTTTTTTCGAATCCTGAGAAAACTAATAAGTATTTTTGAAAAATTTAAACGCAGAATGAAATATTACGTTATTAGCGAGGGCCGAAAGTCCCTGAGAACTTCTATAATGTTTATTTTAATAAGTTACAGGGGTGAAAAACTAAGCGAAAATTTAGTGTGATTTTTAATTTCAAATATCTCACTCAAAATAAACTTTTTATTTATTCTAAGGGACTTTCGGCCCTCGGTAATAATTTAATCTTTCATTCTGCGTTTAAATTTTTCAAAAATATTTATTGGTTTTTTCAGGATTCGAAAAAAATTAACACAATGCCGTGGTAATATTTTCCAAATATATCTTTGTCTTACAACGCACTCAGCCGAATATAATATTGTCAGCATGTATTGTCAGTCAGTCACTGACAATCAGTGACAATTTTAAATATTTGACATTGCATCGGGAATATTTTAAGTTATTGATTAAATATTATTGATATAATATAGTGTATTTGTTAAATAATTGATTTAAGACGTGAACTTAATAAAAAGTTATTTATTGTGTATTATTTGTGGAAGATCCAAGCGGAGAATACATCAGGATAATATATTCTGCGATCCAAGTGTTTTGTTGTTAAAGATGTTCAAAATTGTAAGCTTTCCATAACAATATATTATTGAAAAATCAGTTTAACACTTTTCCTCTTTTCTCGATTGAATATTAGTTTTTGTTGTACAAATAAATTATTACAATCACTGAATACATAGTTAGTGAAAAAATTATCACATTTATTATTAACTGAATTAATAATTTGCAATTATAAAAATAACAGTTATCCAAGAACATTCAAAAGCCATCTCTTTAAATTAATGATGACATTTTCAAGTAGAATGACATTCTAGTAATGTTTACATATCCATACCAGTGTGAATTTTACTACACGTAATTTGCCGTGTAAAGACAGAAAAAGTAGGGATACATGTAAAATATTTGCGAATTATGTACCCATAGCCTTAATGCATATTTATACATTAATTTTTTTTAAATTTCAACCCAACATTTGTAGCCTGTGTCCGAAAAAAATTTAAATTGTAGATATAAAACCATATAGACCCGGATCCCGCGTACCAAAAAAAAGTTGATTAATATCAAGCTGAAAATTCGTTAATAGCTTAACGGTGTCTAGTCAGACAAACTTTGATGTATTGTAACACTGGAACAGAAGAAGTTTTAATTGTGGAAAAGGTTAAAAATTTGGAACGTCATACTACGTAAACGTTCCATTTTTGTCGGACAGAACTTCCAAATGATTTGTTACCATTTCATTAAACTTTCATGCAAAAATCAGACTGGTGTATATCACCAACTGGGCATTTTAATGAGTGGAACACGAAGAACATGTCAAATGACAGGAATCATGTTGGTTAGTAATAGCAGTCTGAATTTTGCCTGAGATTTTAATGAAAGGGTAACAAATCAATTGGATGTTCTGACCGACAAAATACATGGGACGTTTTCGTAATCTGACGTTCCAAATTTTTAAACTGTTCCACAATTAAAACTTCCCCTGTTTCAGTGTTCCCGTACATCAAAATTTGTCCGACTAGACACCGTTAAGCTATTAACAAATTTTCAGCTTGCTATTAATCAACTTTTTTTGGTACGCGGGATCCAGGTCTAATAACCCTATGGTTAGATTTGAATTTTAAAGAAATACCAACGAATATACAGCAATACTAACTTTTGTATTGTGGTACATATTTTCGAATGAACTAGCAGCTTGGTACCACATGTTTTTTCGAACTGGCCCTAAGATAAATAAATGCCTTTTTTTAATAAAAGAAAGTCATAAAAATTCCAAATAAGTTTATTTTGAGCTGTCCATTGAAAAACCAAATGGTCTTATTTTATTGTAACCCTTAAGGCCATAGGCGTAACATGTCGCTTATCAAAATGTTCAATGTGTTTTAAATGTATTAATTTTTTTCAAATCCTGAGAAAACTGACAAGAATTAAAAAACAATTTAAATGCAACATGAAAGATTACATTATTTCTGAGGGACGAACATCCCTGAAAGCTTCTATAATGTTTATTTTAATAAGTTACAGGGGTGAACATAAAAAGGAAAATTTAGTGTTGTTATTAATTGCAAATATTTCATATAAAACAAACTTTTTATTTATTCTAAAAGACTTTCAGCCCTCGGTAATAACGCAAGATTTCATTCTGCGTTTAAATTTTTCAAAAATACTTATTAGTTTTCTCAGGATTCGAAAAAAATAAATATCTACATTTAAAAGTTTTAAATTAAAACACATTGAAAATTTTGACTTTTATGTGGCACTCATGGTATCATTAATTTTCTTATCCTAATTGGCAACTAACATGTCACATGTCTATCTCGACAAAAAAGTATATCTACTAAATAAATTATTATTCAAACTCTTTCAAACTAGTTTGACAAACAGTTTGAATTTTCAAACCTGTACGATTAACCAGTTTGACTCGACTTGAAATATTTGTCAGAAGGATTGACTTGAGTTTGACTTGAAATTAAGTCAAACTCAAGTCAAGTTCAAACATTCAAGTCAAACTTGTGCAACTCTAACCCCGCCCCCTATGTGGATCGCATCTGTAGTGGATCTGCCCTCTCTGAATCCTTGCTGGTAGTCCCCAATTTCCTTCTAGTAGTCCTTCTGTGAATTGAGTGAGTTTTTGTTTGATGAGGGCTGTTAGAATTTTATATGTTGTGCTCAGATATTCCTCTATAGTTGTTACAGTGTGTTACCTCTCCTTTCTTAAATATTGGTATAATTCTGCCTTAAATTTCCAATCCTCGGGCATTTCTTCTGCTTTCCATATTCTAACTATTAGGTTATAGATGCTTGTTAATAACTTTTCCCCTCCGTTTTTAATTAGCTCATTGGGAATTTCATCTGGGCCGGGGGTTCTTTTCTGTTTCATTTTTTGAATGATGCCTAAATTTCCATCATATGTAGGTATCCCTATTTCATTATCTCTAATGTCTTCCATTGCGCCTATTTCCTTTTCCGGGCTTTCTTCGCCTCTATATAGTTCTGTGAAGTGTGTTCATGATCTATTGTCAATTTTAACCACTGGTCTGCCTTTTCTTTGTTGAGCTTTTAGGTATCCAAATAGTTTGGCGCTGTCGTTACTATTCTTTTCTAGGTCCTTTAACAGCTCTTCCATCCACAGTTTTTTTGTTCTTGCAACATTTATCAGCTGCTTTCTTTTTTTCTTTATATTCGTTTCGATGATGTTCTTCTTTAGTTGATATCCATTTATCTCTTGCTTGTTTTTTCTGTTTGATTTTGATTTCGCATTCTTTCAACCACTCTTTCCTTCTTTTTATTTCCCTCTGTCCTAGTACCTCTTCAGCTGAATTCAGAATGGATTCTTTTACATTTTTCCATATGTCCCCAGTGTTATTAGCTTCTGTAAGATTTTCCTTTAGAGTTGTCTCATATTGCTCTCTTAGTTAATGTACTTTTAACTTCTCCAGATTCCATTTTCTTTTGTTTTGTCTTGTTCTCTATGCTTTAATTATATTCATTTTGATTTTTCCTATTACATACTAGAAAATGATCTGTGTCCGCGTTTGCTCCTGTATATGATCTGACATCGTGCATTATTGCTTTCCATTTTTTGGATATTAGTATGTGATCTATCTGATTGCCATCTGTTGTGCCAGGTATCAACCATGTTACTTTATGCTCTCTTCTGTACATGAAGTTTGTGCTTATAATGTAACTGTTTGTTATTGCTGCTAGTTGGCATAATTTTCTTCCGTTATTTTTTTGTCTCGTTATGAATAGTTTCTTTCCCTGCTATGGGCCCCAATATGGGCCCCAATATCCTCCTTAATATCTTTCTTTCAATTTCTGCCATTTTCATTTATCTGTACACCCAAGTATGTGAGCTGTTTTACTACTTCTATGTTAGCGTCAGGCCATGGAGTTGGAGTATCTACATTGTAAAAATGTCGTGTACCCCATCCTCCATGCTATGGCATGCTGGACGAGCCATACAGTCTGTAGTCAACACCCCGAAGTATGAGCGGGAACACAAAATGTATTAATACTCATACGCTTATGAAACGCACCTGGCGGATCATAAGTGCCTTCACATTTTACTCTCTTTCAACTTGTCTTGAGTGAAATGTCTTTTAATCTTTCCTATCAGCCTCTCTTGGCTAACTCTTGTTTCTTCCGACCCCGAATGGCGATTAGGTTTCCGAAGGCAGACGGGTCACTATATTTCCTGCTACACCCTCTACTAACCGAACGATTACCGGTATAAGTAATCTCCCATTTGTTGGTCAACAGCTACGGGTGGAAGAACCGACATTTGGTAGGGCACTTCATTGCCCTGGAGCTGGGAAATTGACTCCGAAGACGGATGAGCTAAATTAGCCAACGGCATTGAGATGTGGAAAGCCACGGGATGACTACCACATTAGAGATCCTAAGGATATCCCCAGGACACCACAATGGCTGAAAACCCAAAACAAACGGCCATCAGTCCCGGGCAACCCTTAAATGGGGAGAGGGTGCTAAGAATCCCCCGGTCAGCCAATAATGTCCCAAAAGTGAAAAAGATCGGTACGTGGAACATTCGAAGCATGTATCAAGCAGGCAAGGCAGCAAATATTATTCAAGAAATGACTCGCCTAAATATAGATATTTTAGGATGCAGTGAAGTTCGATGGCCAAATTCTGGCATACAAATTATAGGTGAACACCATATCTATTATTCGGGAGATGACACAACAAGAAACAGAAATGGCGTAGCGATAATAGTAAAAAGGGAAATAGCCAAAGCAGTAATAGGATTTACGCCCATATCAGATAGAGTTATGCTATTGAAGATTAATTCAAGTCCCTCTAATATAAATATCATTCAGGTCTACGCACCGACATCCAAATCAACCGAAGAAGAAATAGAAAATTTCTACCAGACTCTAGAAAACTCTCTAAAGCTGACAAAAAAACATGAGATAACTATCATCATGGGCGATTTCAACGCCAAAATAGGACAAGGTACAGTCGAGAATGTTGTGGGGTCATATGGTCTTGGCACAAGAAACGAAAGAGGAGAAAGACTGATACAATTCTGCCAAGAGACGGATATGGTTGTAATGAACACATTCTTTAAATTACATCCAAGAAGGCTTTATACATGGAAAGCACCTGGTGATACCCCAGGGAAAATCATAAGAAACCAAATTGATTTTATTAACATAAGCAAAAGGTTTAGAAATTCTGTCACCTCAACAAAAACATATCCAGGCGCCGATATATTCTCAGATCATAGTCTGTTAGTTGCAAATATCAACATACGACTCAAAATAATTCAAAAGAAAATAAGACCCAAGATAGATATAAAACTACTGAAAGAAGATAGCATCCAGGAAAAAGTAAAAACAGAGATTAATAAGAATTTTGCGAAAATAGTTGAAGACGCTCCTAGTGGCTTAGAAGAACAACGGAACGAAATGAAGACATCTATCAACACACTTTCGCATGAATATCTTAAATCAAAAAGAGAAAAGAAGCAAGAATGGATGACAGATAAAATATTGCAGATGATGGAAGAGCGAAGTAAATTAAAAGGTAGAAATGACAATGAATACAAAAAGTTGCATAAGAGTATACTAAGAGAAATAAAAGGGGCAAAAGAAGCATGGCTGATGGAGAAATGTACAGAAATTGAAACACTACAACGCAAACATGACGATTTCCATATGCACAAAAAGATTAAAGAAGTACAGAACATCAGAAAACAACGCAATATAGGCATAGTCGTAGACGTCGAAGGTCAAATTTTGACTACAATTGAAGATAAATTAAGAAGATGGAAAGAATATATGCAAGAATTATTCGAAGATGCTGCACGAAGTCCGTATGAAATAGACAATCCCTATGGCCCAGAAATAACAAACGAAGAAGTAACTATGGCCATTAAGCGGATTAAAGATGGGAAATCACCAGGACCTGATGAGGTGCATGGTGAAATTTTAAAGCTATTAGAGGCACAACAAATTACAGCTCTTACGAAGTTATTCAACAACATATACGAGACTGGTTACTTACCAAAAGACTGGCTACTATCAATATTCATTCCACTTCCCAAAAAAGCCAACGCTAGAAAATGTGAAGAACATAGATTAATTAGTTTGATGAGCCATGTACTTAAAGTACTCCTTACTAGCATTCACTCGCGCATATACACCAAATTAGAAGAACAGCTGAGTGAAGTTCAATTTGGATTCAGATCAGGACTCGGAACGAGGGAAGCACTTTTCAGCTTGCAAGTTCTAATACAGAGAGCCAGGGATGTCAATTGCGATGTGTATGCATGTTTCATAGATTTAGAGAAGGCATTTGATAAAGTCCCACATGGAAAACTAATCGATATCCTAAAAACATCAGGACTCGATGGTAAGGATATAAGACTCGTTTCAAACTTATATCTCCAACAAAAAGCAACAGTTCGATTCGAAAATGAACTGTCCGAAATCTTCACGGTTGAAAAAGGAGTCAGACAGGGTTGCATACTGTCACCAACATTATTTAACATATACTCTGAAAACTTCTTTAGAGAGGCCTTGGACGAATCAGAAGATGGTATTGCAGTAAATAGACAACTTATAAATAATATTAGATATGCAGACGATACAGTATTGCTGGCGGATAGTGCGCAGGGGCTCCAAAGGATCATGGATAATGTTGTAGAAGCATGTAACAAATACGGCCTAAAACTAAACTGTAAGAAGACAAAAATAATGATCATTAGTAAAAACACCAACATAAACGCCCAAATTACAGTAAACAATACACCTCTAGAGAGAGTACAGAAAATATGCTACCTGGGCTGCAACATTAAGGATACTTGGGATCATAGCTACGAAATAAAAACTCGTATTGAAAAAGCCAGAAGCTCTTACTATTCTCCAGAGGGTAGGAAAAGACAAAGAAATAATTAACACCGTAAAGAACAGAAAATTGGCTTACTTCGGCCACATTATGCGTAATGAAAAATACCGACTGCTGCAGTTGATTCTACAAGGCAAGAATGAGGGCAGGAGAGGCCCTGGACGTAGACGTATATCCTGGCTGGCCAATCTTAGGAAGTGGACTGGTCTAACGTCAACTGATCTATTAGTCAACGAGCTGCCGTAAATATAATAAGATGGGTCAATGTGGTCGCCAACAACTCCAGAAGATAGGCACTTTTAGAAGATTGTCAAATTCTGCAAATTTCGTTGTAAAGAAAAGGAAGCAAAGAAATGTGTAACTTGACAGACACATGTTCGAAAACAATATAGGAAATACAATGTCAAGCTTCATATTGTGCAATAGCATAAACAGTAATTGTGTCTTTCTTTAAAATGATTTGAATTTGAATCCTCTTTATCTCTAAGTAGAAATGCACATGGTTCAACATAAATCACAAAAATAACAAATTTGGCGATTAAAGGGTTAATAGTTTTCTGATGAGCTAAGATATTAGCCAACGGCATAAGAATACAGAAGGCAACGAGAAACCAGTGTATTAAAGATCGTAAGATATCCCTAGTCGAATCATCATGAAATGGGAAGACAGAGTATGCAGACGGGTACTGATCATGGGTATCGGAGACCAAGATCCGGCAGGAAAGGAGTCAGGGCTTTTCAGGTCGTCAACCAGCGAAATCCCTGCCAGAAAAAGAAAAAAGCAGACCGTGAATTTAAAATTTGAACGTGGAATGTAACTAGCGTGTTCGAATCCGAAAAACACACAATGTTTTCCAAGAAATGAAAAGAGTAACATCAATATTTTAGGAATAAGTTAAACCCGATGGATAGGAAATGGAAAATGTCAAGTTAGAGACCATACGATATACTATTCTGGTAATAATGACACACAACATCGACATGACGTAGCACTAATACTGAACAATGAAGTCTCACAACACGTCCAGAATTTTCTACCTTTTTCCGAAAGAGTTATGCTACTACAACTAAAAACGACAGACAGAAAAATAAACCTAATTCAAGTATATGCCCCAACGGTCGAAAAAGATGACGAAGAGGTGAACAAATCAATCGTTCTATGAACAAATTCAAGAGGCATTGAGAACTACCAAATCATCACGTGACGTCACAGTAATAATGGGTGATCTTTGCGATGGGCAAACATTAGTGAAACAAACGATTATACCAAAGAAATCCGAATTAGAAAAGTGCATTCACTAACATGAAACAAATATTATGTGGTAGAGACCTCAGCCTAAATCTTAGAAAGCGAGTACTAAAATGTTATGTATTTTCTGTTCTTTTGTATGGTGTGATGACATGGACTCTCAATAAACAATGCCTCAATAGATGCATTTGAGATGTGGACGTATCGAAGAATGATGAGAATCTCCTGGACAGACAGAATAACTAATTAGGAAGTACTAAGGAGAATACAGAACAGCAGGGAGATACTGGATTCCATAAAACTAAGAAAACTTCAATATTTGGGTCATATAACACGTGGTGACAGATATGAACTCCTAAAATTTATATGCAGGGATAGATTCAAGGAAGGCGCAGCATAGGTAGGAGAAAAATGTTCTGGCTGAGAAATCTCAGAGAATGGTTTGGATGCAGCTCAACTGAACTATTTCGGGCGGTAGTATCAAACGTGAGAATAGCAATGATGATTACCAACCTTCGTCGCGGAGATGGCACGTAAAGAAGAAGAAGTTTTCTGCTGTTTAAATTGATATAATTTTAGTTAATTAAAAAATATGGAAGTACAGATAGTGTTATTTAACAACAACATGAAATTTCGTATGTCATCCCTATAATGTGTTATTAGTTACGTCCTTGTTAGGAAAATAATTTGAAATGGATATTTTCAGATTACCCTGATTTCGGACCTACATCACAACTGTCAAATGCAACGATAGCTTCTTTCATACGCCACTTTAATCCATATTGCCGGATTAAAGGTGGATTTATTTCAACCCTACGACATGGCTTAAACTGGATTTTAGATTTCGCATCTGGTATTTGGATGTCTCGCTGCACAGTGAACCTCAATAATACATATAATACAACAATGATCTTTTTATGTACCACGGGAGATTATTTTTAATAATTTCCGAATCGACCTTTGTTTGATCCGTGTTATACCCATGTACCTTTTTAAGAACTTTCTTAAGTAGTTTTTTACACAGGATTTTTTATGTTTTACCTCTACGTTCGTAGCTAAATGATAATTGGATTAATTATAACTTTAAAATTTAGCTTTATTTATTTCTATTTTGACCTCACGGGTCTCTTTGATTCTGCTTATGTGGTTATTACATTCTTTTTCCGTTTGATATCCACTCCTTTGTACACAGTACGAAACATTGTATTCTAATGTCTTACATCCTATTACGATCTCTCAGCATATTTCCTGTAATTCTTCTATGTACTCTCATCTCTGCCATTTCCAGTAGCCTTTGTGTTGTAGCTGTATTGGATCGTATTGGGTCTTGTTTCTGATGCATATGTCATATGTTATTATTAGTCTTACAACTTCTTGACTTCATCTATGTTACATGTCGGTTTCACCATATAGTGTTATTAAGGCATCCTGCTAGTCTGTTTGCCTTTTGTACTTGAACTCTCACTTCTTTGTCCAGGTCTTCATAGCTGTACAGTGCAATTTAAAGGTATTTTATTTCCATTACTTGCTCGATACTAATGCCATCGATTTCTATTTTTACGTCTTATTGATTCTGTTCTGATTACATTGTTTTAGTTTTCCGAGTTGAGATTGTCATAATAAATACGTTTGCCAAATCTGCGGACTAGATTTTTCTGGATTCGAAAAAAATGAACACAATGTCCGTGGTAATATTTTCCAAATCTATCTTTGTCTTACAACGCACTTAGTCGAATAGAATATTGTCAGCATATTGTCAGTCAGACAGTGACAATCAGTGACAATTTTAAACATTTTACAAGTAGGGATAGCCGTAAAATATTTGCGAATTATGTACCGATGGCCTTAAAAGGCGTTTATTTTGAAATCGGTTGAGTTTAGCGAGATGAATGTAGTTTTTTGTACGGCCGCGCTAAAAGAGCCAATTTCACGCACGCATTTCGTTTCCGAAAGTTGCACTTTCCGAAAGTAAATTTTCCTGCGCGGTTGTAATATGGCATTACATATACATATAATATACAGGGTGTCCGGAAACTCTACCGACAAACGAAGACAAGAGATTCGTCAGATAATTTTAAGACAATTTAACCCAATTCACCTAGTCCGAAAATGCTTCTTAAGGGAGCTAGAGCTCTTTGAAGATGGCGTCATGAAATTAGTTTTTCTTAAATACCTCCAGAAGCCTTCTATTTAGAAAAACGAAAATTGGTATGCTTATTTACTTTTTAGAGATGAATTGATTCCATCCATTGCAAATTTCTAGTACCGGTCATAGGCGTCCGTTTTGGGTAGAGCAACGGGTATTTTATCGCATAACTTTTTTGTCCTTAACTTTTATGCATTTTTGACACCGGATTATTAAATTGTGAGGTATTCTAGTACTAAAAGGTACTCTTGCTTTAAGTCGGTAGGACACACCGTTTTCTAGAAAAATCGATTTGAAAGTTTTTCGTTTTTGGAATTTGAAAAAAAATTGAAAGAACGTTTCAACAAAAAACGAAGTATTTTACCAACATAAAGTAAGAGTAACTTTAAGTATTCGAATACCTCATAATTTAATAATCTAATGTCAAAGATGTTCGAAAATTCAAGACAAAAAAGGTATGCTATAAAATAACTGTTGACCTACCCAAAACGGACGCCTATGACCAGTACTAGAAATTCGCAATTAATGAAATCGATTTATCTCTGGAATATAAATAAATGTACCAGTTTTCGTCTTTCTAAACAGTTTTTTTTTAATTTTTTTTGTAATTCAGAAAGCGAAAAATTTTCAAATCGATTTTTCTAGAAAACGGTGTGTCCTACCGATTTAAAACAAGAGTACCTTTTAGTACTAGAATACTTCATAATTTAATAATCCAGTGTCAGAAATGCATAAAAGTTAAAGATAAAGAAGTTATGCGATAAAATAACCGTTGCCCCACCCAAAACGGACGCCTATAATCGGTACTAGAAATTTGCAATGGATGTATTAGATTTATATCTTGAAGATAAATAAGCGTACCAATTTTTGTTTTTCTAAATAGAAGCGTTCTGGAGGTATTTAAGAAAAACTAATTACAAGACGCCATCTTCAAAGAGCTCTAGCTCCCTTAGGAAGCATTTTCGGACTAAGTGAATTGGGTTAAATTATCTTAAAATTATCTGAAGAATCTCCTGTCTTCGTTTGTCGGTAGAGTTTCTGGACACCCTGTATTATAATACATGCAATAAACTAATATTTAGAAATTATTTACTAATTTATTTCAAATTTATCTTAACAAATATTCTAACTATAAATAACTTATCTTTATAGTAAAAATATTAAGAGAATAAAAGTCTTGATTCAAAAAGTATGTAGAGTGGGGGATAAAAAATTGAACGTATTAAATGAGCGCTGAAAAGCGTATGTGGCGCCCTCTGGGTAATACATCATTGTTGGTGGCGGCGAATTTAGATTTCTCGTCCAGAAAATCCCCGCTTACCAAATTTCGTGCTGTTATCCCATGCCTGTCAGAAAATATTCAGGAATAAATAAAATAAAAGTTTAACTTTGACACCCTGTATTTCGGTTATTATCAACTTTGGGGCCGTTCAAGTATTACGTAACGCAGGTTGGGGGGAGGGGGGTCAAAAAACTTCAAAAATTGCGTTATGTACTACTTAAACGCCCCGTTACGGTGCGTTACATAGGGGGGAGGGGGTCAAAAATATTCAAAAATCGCGTTATAGTAGGAGAGCAAAGTATGGTAAATGTGCAGTCACTCGAGCGTTATGGGGAGCTATTGGGTTGTGAACAGTAGGTCCTAAAACCAAAAAAAGTTAAGTAAAGTTTTCCATTTTAGTGGGGGCTTGCCATTTTTTAATTTAATTTTCCATTCCAACAATCATTTTTCCGATTATAACGCCATCTATCTTTAATTTGAAAAAATGTTTCGAATAAAAGTTACTTATTTTTACGTATGGAATCCAAATCTGCAATAAAAAATGGGGGCTCCTATTTAAGATTTTAAAGTAACCCCCCACCCCACCTCCCTGGGTGGCGTGTTTGGTGCCATTCGATAGATTTTTCAAAAATATTGAATAAGTGTATTTTAGAGTTTTTCTATCTGATGTTCATTTCGCGAAATATCGCGGGATTCGTAGTTAAAATATTAAATTTACCCCCCACCCCTCTCCGTGGGAGGTCGTGTAGTCGTGTTTGGTATAATTCGATAGATTTTTAAAAATATTGAGCACATATTTTTTAGTTTTTCGATCTGTCATTCATTTCGCGAAATATTCGCTTTTTTCTTGTGAAAATTTAGGACTCACGGATTTCCTTACGCACCGCTCAAATCGTCAGATTTTTGAAATATACACTCTTTTGCATGTACTTAACTTACCTTATTTTAATCTGACAATTTCGAGTTTTTTAAGGATAGATTTTTTTTCGGGCCCCCCTTAACGAACTTCCCTGTGTTCGGCCAAGGCAGGTACCAATATATGGTAGAGGTACATTTGCAGGGCACCAGATTTCTCCCCATATGATAATCTGACGCACTCGAGTAACTGCAAAAATCCCTGCTTGGGCTCCCCTACCATTACGTAATACTTTAACGTCCCCTTTCGTACTTAAGTAAGTAAGCTTAAATCGACCTATTTTAACCTCAGGAATCTAAGGTTAAGCTATGGCCCATTCGTTACCAAACACCCTGTATAATAACTTCTTATACTGTGTTACTCAGCTGGATAAAAATATCAGCTGAAATTCTGCCGGAAGTATAAAGGGCTTAGGTACGCGAAGATATTCGAAAACAAATTATTTTTACATATTTACATTCTTATTCTATACGACCCATCAAAAGCGTATATACATCTTATAAAGAACTTTACAATCTACAATACAATACCATTCATGAACTACATACAATTATTCAGAAATAAAATATTGTTATTGTCAACAGAAAATTTGGTGTGCCCAGTAGCAGTGTGGTCCTAGTATCGATTACAAACAGTTTAACAACACAATTGTTAATCCCTTGTTTGTTGACAGGCCCAAATATTAGTGGTACCTGGGTACAGAATGCAGAAAACGGACCCCACACGAGGGACACACCTCTATAGGGCTCTTCTGTGATGTATAAGGAGGGATGCTTTGTCCCACACCCTTCTTTCGTTTAAATTTTGGCCACTAAACGTTGCCGTTGACAGCTTATGAGCTTTTAATTTGCAGTTTGATTTGTACAGGGTGTTTGGGTTTTTATGTTAAATATTTATGGGAATAAACAAAGCACTACGAGTGTACGAAATACACAAAATACATACATAGATTATGGCACATCCCGTTTTAAACCGTAGCAACTCAATAAAACTTTATAGGAGAGAGAAAACAAAATATTTGATTTGATTATGTCCTGTCTATAGTCCAGAGCGCATCTGTTTTGAGATGGATGTTGAGAAGTGACTCATATTTTTTTGCAGAAATTGCTTGGAAATAACTCAGATAATAATAATTGAGTTATTCTCCCGCTCAAAAACGTCCGAAACATTGTTTAAATAATCAAAATCATTGGGAAACAATTGGGAACAATATTTCTAAATCTAGAAATGGGTTTTTAGTGTAGGAAACAAAGGTTGAACCTTGCAAAATGGACACAAGTCCGGTTTTATTTTTTTTCTGGTATATCAAGGGGTGCTTATTATAAGACTAACTTTTTCTGAAAAAATTTCGCCCCGGAACCTCCCTTTCCACCCCTTTAAAGGGGGTAATTTGTGGTTTTTGCGGAACGTAGCCCTTCCTGTAACTTTTACAAAAAATTTCTTTTATAGAAATATGAAGAGAACTATATTTTCTACGATTTATTTCCAACACCATCTCTCTATCATTCACCGTTTAGCGGGGGTGGCGCCCTAAAATTGACAAGTTTTTAAAAAAGATGTTTTTAAAAAATATAAATTTTTCCCTAACTGTAACGGAAATTAAGAAGAAATCCTACGGCAATTATTCAAAAATAATTGACTGATTTTTTGGTATAGGTTTCACTTAAGGATAATTTCCCTTTTTTTAATTACAGGGTGTTACATTTTAAAAAACCTCTTTTTATACCATCTGAACCGTTTATGCTAGAGTAAAAAGACTTTCAGCGATTACCCATGTACTGGTGCTATTTACAAATTTGTATAATGCACCTCCATTTTTTCCCCGAAACCACCCCAAAAAAGAGAAGAATTAATACATAAATTGATTTTCTTGGAATCCTTCACACACAATGCCCTTTATTAATATGCTTCATATATAATTTTGTGCACGTTATTATTACCCATGCATGAACACCAAAAGCAATTTCCTAGTGCAACCCCTGTAGCAAAAAAAAAAAATAAAATGGGGGTTGAAAATTTTTTTTTGTTTTTTGCTTTTTGATCCATATGGGCATATGCTTCATCAATAGTGCTTTTCAAAAATATATATGGTTATTGCAACATCTCTGCGAAAACCACCCATATCCTTGAAAATATACTGCAGAAACTACCCCTATTCCTTGGCGAGCATGTTTTTACGATTTTCTCATTACTTATGTATTCTTTTTAAACAAAACTTATACAAGGTTAAAGACCACTATTTACTCTAAAAATTATGTCCTATTCATTTTTTCGTATAAGCAACCGTTACGGCACAGTGGCGCCGTAAACCTCATATATGCTTTGACGGGCTCCAGTTTTTGTTTTCTTTTTTCGTCATCTGTTCGATTTATTGATAAAGTACTTATGCAAAATGAAACAACACAGTGTAACCTACAAATTATGACTTATGCACATTTTACATTCTTTGCTCCCCAAAGCCACAGTGGTGGCCCAAAATAAATTTTTGCATATTTTCGCCACCTACATGCATTTTATTGTATTAATGCTACCTTAACAGCACAATATTTACCCTTAGGTAGTCGCTACGCATTGGCGGATCCAGGGAGGGGTGATGGGGGTGATCACCTCCCCCCCTCTCAAACCAAGTGATATTATATTCAAAGATTATAAAAATATTCATTTATTTTTATAGAAATTTAACCAATTGGCACCCCCTCTTAACGATTCTGGATCCGCCACTGTCGCTAAAGCATAAAAAGTCATTCTTATAAAAATAATATTAATATAATATAAGTATTTCTATAAAAATAAATGAATATTTTTATAATCTTCAAATATAATATCACTTGGTTTGAGAGGGGTGGGGGTGCCATCACCCCCATCACCCCTCCCTGGATCCGCCACTGCTTAGCGACCACTTAGGGGTGAATATTGTGCTATTAAGGTAGCATTAACGCAATAAAATGCGTGTAGGTGGCAAAATATGAAAAAATTTATTTTGGGCCACCACTGTAGCTTTGGGGAGCAAAGAATGTAAAATGTGCATAGATCATGATTTGTAGGTTACACTGTGTTGTTTTATTTTACATAAGTACTTTATCAATAAAACAAACAGATGACGAAAAAATAAACAAAAACTGGAGCCCGTCAAAGCATATATGAGGTTTACGGCGCCACTGTGCCGTAACGGTTGCTTAAACGAAAAAAATGAATAGGACCTAATTTTTAGAGTAAATAGTGGTCTTTAACCTTGTATAAGTTTTGTTTAAAAAAAATGAATAGGTAATGAGAAAATCGTAAAAACATGCTGGATAAGGTATAGGGGTAGTTTCTGCAGTATATTTTCAAGGATAGGGGTGGTTTGCGCAGGGATGTTGCAATAACCATATATATTTTTGAAAAGCACTATTGATGAAGCTTATGCTCACATGGATCAAAAAGCAAAAAACAAAAAAAAAATTTCAACCCCCCATTTTATTTATTGTTTTTGGCTACAGGGGTTATACTAGGAAATCGCTTTTAGTGTCCATACATGGGTAATAATAACTTGCACAAAATGATATATGAAGCATATTAATGAAGGGCATTGTGTGTGAAGGATTCCAAGAAAATCACTTTATTTATTAATTCTTCTTTTTTTCTGGATGGTTCCGGGGAAAAAATGGGGGTGCATTATACAAATTTGTAAATAACACCAGTACATGGGTAATCGCTGAAAGTCTTTTTACTCTAGCATAAACGGTTCAGATGGTATAAAAAGGGGTTTTTTAAAATGTAACACCCTGTAATTAAAAAAAGGGCAATTACCCTTAAGTGAAACCTATACCAAAAAATCAATCATCTATTTGTGAATAATTTCCGCAGCATTTCTTTTTAATTTCCGTTACAGTTAGGGAAAAATATATATTTTTTAAAAACATCTTTTTTAAAAACTTGTCAACTTTGGGGCGCCACCCTTGCTAAAAGGTGGATGATAGAGAGATGCTGTCGGAAATAAATCGTAGAAAATATAGTCCTCTTCATATTTCTATAAAGGAAATTTTTTGTAAAAGGTACAGGAAGGGCTACGTTCTGCAAAAACCATAAATTACCCCCTTTAAAGGGGTGAAAAGGGGGGTTCCAGGGCGAAATTTTTTCAGAAAAAGTTAGTCTTATAATAAGCACCCCTTGATATGCCAGAAAAAAAATAAAACCGGACTTGTGTCCATTTTGCAAGGTTCAACCTCTGTTTCCTACACTATTTCTTTAATCTTTACCTACGTTTAGTATTTCGATACAATTATCCAGGGGCGTAACAGAGGCCCCCGCTGCATAAAGCTTACGGTGGGCACCAATATGTCAAGGGCCCCATCTTGTTGTCTAATATATGTAAAAATGTGATCTGCATACATACGTTTTTTAAGCAGTGAAGTATTGAAAATGAAGTTGTCCATCCGAATTAATAAAATTGTAGATATATTCGCTAATAGTAGATAGTGCACGAAGAAAGTTGTTCATATCATAGAATAATACTAATGTAATCATTTAGTAATTTTTGTTCTATTTTATTCTAAACCAATAAAGATGAAAAATGTAAGTCGTCATAAACAATGCATGAATACACCAATAGCTCAGTAAATGACAGTTTTGGCGTGAAATTATCAGCGTCACGACGGATGTATTTGCTTGACAATTTGGATTTGGGTTCTAGTTACACTCCACTTCAAAGTTAATATGCCGTTAGTTGCTTTCACTTCGGAGGATGACACCCCTGCTTGGGGTGAAAAACATACGTTTAAAATAGTTCTGGAAATGTATAAATTGACTAATTATAAGCAACTTTTGTTCTTCTATAGAGTTTCTCTATCTATGCTAATACTTTTTAAGTAATTTGCGAGCGAAAATGTTTATTTAAAAAAAAAAAAACAACGTTTTCAGACGGGTTTTTTCGCAAATAACTCAAAAATAAGTATTCATCGAATTAAATATTAGATATCAAAAAAATATTTGTAGCAAAAATGTAGCTTATAAGATACAGAAAATGGTGTACTTATTCATGAAGTCTATCGACACAGTAAAAGAACAGTTTGAAGCTCATGAAAAATTATTCTTATTTGTCCAATTCCAAATCGAATATTTCAACCTGAAATAACCAAAAAATGAAGCAATTTTCGGGAAAAATTCTTAAAACTTTTTTTAAATCTTTCAAAAAAAAAAGCTTTATTTTTATTTTTTATAAAAGTTTTTGGTAAAAAATATCGTGAAAATCTGCTTCTATTTCGCACCCCAACATTAGCGCTTTACCATTTACTTTAAATATTTCTTGTTTATATGATCTGTAAGTTTGACCGGTTGGAAGTTCTTATTTTTGAAAAAATTTAAAAGTTTTTTTATTTTGGAAAAATGCCTTTTTTTTTTAAATAACAAAAGTATTGTTGATACGAAAAATCTCAAAGAGTAAAGAAATGTAGGTAGGTCGTGCTTTCATAAATATTTTGTCTTTATTTTGTTTTTCTGTAAGACAAAAATTGGTTAAGACATGGCTGTTTAAAATTTGCATATACTCGTGATTAGTGACTCGTTCAAGCCCTTCAACTAGAACCCTTTTAAAAATAAGCACTTTGAACCGGTGAAACTTACAGGTCGTATAAAAAAGTTAGGTAATTTGTAAGGCGATAATGATTAGTTTCATTTGGGGTGCAAATAGGGGGAGATTTTCAAAAAATTTTTACCAAAAAATGGGATTAACTGTATTTTGAGCGTAACTGTCTTAGTTTTGATGCTAGAAACTTTTGTAAAAAATAAAGCTTTTTTTAATCACTTTAAAAAAGTTCTAATGAATTTCCCAGAACAGTATTTCATTTTTTGGTTATTTCACGTTGAAATATTAGATTTTGAATTTGACGAATAAGAAAAAATTTTCATGAGCTACAAGTTTTCTTTCACTGAGTCGATATACTTCATTTTTGTTTTATTTTTTTTTATAAGCTAGATATACATTTTTGCTAACAATATTCTTTTCGATCGAATACTTACTTGGAAATGGGGTGCAAAGAGGTTTCGCGCTATATCTCGTAAACTACCAACCCTACGGAAAATCTAATTAAACATAAAATGTAGCAAATTAAATTTTCCACAATTTTGTTTCTATTACTTTTTATCGTCAAGTGACCAACAAAAAAGATATAACCAAAAATATGTAATTTTTTTTTAACAAGTTTCCTTTTGGATCTTATAACTTTTTTTCAGTTCATTTTAAAATAAAATAACATTTTAGTAATTTTGTAGAGGGTTTTTCAGCGAACAATTTCCACTATAAAGTTGTTTAATTATATTTCTTTATATAGGTTTTACAGCGCTCCAAACTTGACCAGATTCTCGAATGCTCATAGGGATACAATAAAAACAAAAGTTAGGCTTACTTTTCTATCTATATATATTTTTTATTCATACAATTTATTATGATTTTAACATTCCTATGCTATTATTAATCTGTTTTTGACCTTTCTTCCCACTATAAAACTTATAACTCCAAGCATATATAGAAAAGGCCCAAGAAGTTGTTTGAGGACAAATTCGCCGCTTCAGAAGAAGAATGACGCAACCGCAAAATGCAAAATTCTTAAGCAGAGCAAAAAAAAACGATTTTTGATATCAAAATCATAAAGTATGATAAAAATTAGCCATTCACCACACGGTGGTAAGGATCTCGAAATATAAACGTTTTTGGGGTGTGCCGCTTGTATATGAAGTAACATAACTTTTTTCCTATTATATATTTTGACTTAAAATTTTCCAAAAAACTTCTTCATGAACTATATTTTATTGTTGTGTTGGTTAAAATTATAAACTAAAAAGTTTGTCACTCAACTTTTTTAAGTAAACTTGAAACTAACGAAATGTGATGACAAAATTTTAATAAATTAACAACTCCTTTTTTAATCTTTTAAACATTTTGGACAAATTTCATTGTTATCTACGTACTTCAAAGATGGCACAGTAAAATTTTTAAAAGGAAATATTTACAGCGACCAAAGATACAGCGAGGTAAATTTGAAAAATCATCAAAATTGATTTTTGGCATTTTTGTATAAAATTTATTTTTTTAACATGTTCCACCAACTCTAGATAAAAATAAACTTCATATTCGGATTCAGCGACCTCTAAAACATAAAAATAGACCAAAATTGATCATTCACCTTAAATTTGATTTTCGTGGTTGGCATAACGGAATGCCGCTCGTAGATAGAAAAGCATTATTTTTCTACGAGAATTCGAGAATCTGGTCAAGTTTGGAGCGCTGTAAAACCTAGATAATAAGTAAAATTAAACAACTTTATAGTGAAAATTGTTTATTGAAAAATCCTCTACAAAATCGCTATGTGATGTTATTTTATTGTGAAATGAACGTAAAAAAGTTATAACTTCCAAAAGAAATTTCTTACAAAATTTTCTCTTATTGAAGTTATACTTCTTTACCGGCGATATGAGGGTGAATTTTTATATGTTAAAACCTATGATCCCGGCGCATGCGCATTATAACTTTGTTCTGATTGGATGTTCAAATGACATGTCAAAAATTATTCAATATGGCGGCTGTGGCAAAGCTGTAGTTAGATTATTTATGGTTGCTGCGTTTTAAAATTTGTGTGAAAAGAAACAACAAACAAAAGTTAGTTAATAGTTATACTGCCTTTTTAAATAGTTTTCATATACCTATATTTTTGGACTTTTGGACTATTTTGGACAAGGAAAACTCATTTTAATTTGGTAAGTATTTTTTATTATAATCATATTGTAATTGTACATTTGGATTAGGTGGAAATACAGTAGAGCGTCGATTATCCGAACTAATTGGGGGACATAGGTGTTTGGAAAACCGATTTGTTCGGATAATCGAACTATAATATATTGATACATATTTATAGTCATACATATTTATCCACAAGTGAATAAAAGCCATATTTATATACCTACATATTTATTTACATCTTGATAATGACAACTAGCAACTAAACAAAAAAGTGCAGTCTTTGCAACAACATAATTATTTTTGGATACAATATTGAAGAAAATTGAAGATATTTTAAGCGTCAATTACTAACGCTTGCTTGGTATTCGAGTGCGGGACGCGGGAGTCGATAGTTCGAATAAGCGGTCGTTCGGTTGATCGACGTTCGGATAATCGACGCTCTACGGTACATTTATTTTCTCAAGAATGGGGATTTTAGAGAGAAATCCCAAATTAGGTCCGATTTTTATTTTTAAATTATGATTTTTTGGCGTAGATTTATTTATCTAGTAGGTATGTAATGCTTTGATTTACATACTTAATTTGATTACCAACAAAAGTTCTACCAATCTTCATCTAATATATTGTTTTCTTACTGTTTTGTTATATTTTAATATTTTCTTCCACAAAATTTAAACTACATAATTTAATTATATTCAAAACAACTGTCAAACAGTAAAACGTTCAGTTACCCTATTTTTCCACATGACAAATAATGTGGAATTGTACGAGTGAGTCTAGGCTTCGATTACGAATCAAAGCGCCACGAAATTCACGGGTTCGATTCCCGATGCAAGTTTTTATTTTTTTATGCATTTTATGATTGTAAGTATATTTGTTATATAATTTTTTTTCAGAAAATGCGTATTTAAAATTTTTGCCAACAATTATTATCGTTCAGAAATCATTTTTTCTTTGTGGCATTTTTCAATGTGTTTGTGTGCGTTTTATTCTTTTATTTTTTAAAATTTTTGGTATTGTCTTAAAAGTCACATAATATGTAGTAGAAGTATAACTTCTTACGTGCGTACAAAGTACACACACATTCTTTTTTTTTTTTGTTTATAACTTTTTTGTTGGTCACTTTACGATAAAAAATAATAGATATAAAATTTTAGAAAATTTAATTTGCTTCATTTTATGTGAAATTAAATTTTCTGTAGGGTAGCTAGTTTACGAGATACAGCGCGAAAGCCCTTTGCACCTCTTTTTCCAAGATGGCGGCCGGGGGACAAGGGCCTCAACCCCAAAAACTTGAATCTAAGCTTCTACTGAACCCCCTACACATTAAAAAATAAAATTGACTCCTCTAAGAAATGCACACTAAATGTAACATTTCAATGGACTAGTACATTTTGATAGCATCAGTTTTCTACTTTCATTTGGCATAAGCAGAATTGCCCTATCGTCATTATTTTCTGTCTTATGTTATTGCAAAATATAGGTCTCTGCAAAATACTCTTTGCTAAGTACACCAATACCCAACTTTGGGTGAAACACTAAAGTTCTAAGGTAGTTTTAATAAAAGTTATTAACAAATAACGATTTTCACTTATTTTGCAGTTTGCGTAGCAACAAATTAACTTTTTAAATTTCAAAAATCGGCATTTTGAAAGTTTATTAATGTTCTAAAAAATTAAATTTTGTAATTTTATGTCAACTATTTAGCTTTTGAATGGGGTACAAAAAATCGAGATTTTTGCATTAAATTGTTAATAATTAAAAAACGGACGCGAACTCTAGGCAGGAAACAGGTAGGTTTTCTTAGTATAGGTCTACAATAACTAAAAAAGTAGTCAGCTACCTGGATCTTTGAGTGTCCCGAACATGGTCTATTTCTAGCTTATTACCCTGGAGTATTGTGTTAGCTCGCCTGGGAGTCAAATTGGTAGCCTTAAGCCTTCTCCTAACTATCCACTCAATGAGGGGGAAACCTCAAACATTCCTCAAGGATTATTAAAGCTCAACTCCTGTCAGATGCCGATATCGCAAGACACTAAGGACAATAAATCGATCATCCCTCTCTGTTATTACACGTCGTCGACCTAAATCTGGTCGTCGACTGTAGCTACTGGTCTCCTGATAGCGACGGTAAGCCCTTGAGATTACCGACTTCGTCATAAGGAGGCGACAGCGACAGTTCTCTGACTAAATCTCTCTTGTAATTATGCGATTACCTGGACCGCCTTCACTGGTGAAGTATCCGGTTTGTAATATATTCCCTTACTGCACTTCGAAGTGTACACACAGGTCAACGTTTGAAAAGCGACTGAGGCGACAGGCGACCACCCGCAAATTCATAGAGGTCTAAATTGCGTAGAACATGCAATTTACAATGTTTACTGGATTCCCTATGGGAGCGTTCAAGTATTACGTAACGCAGTTTGGGGGGAGGGGGGTCTTGTAAAACGTTACGGCGCGTTACATGGGGGGAGGGGGGTTCGAACAGCGCGTTACGTAACATTCTTTTTTAACAAAATGTCGAAACCCAAAAGACTCCATTTTCAAACAAATAAATGTTTAAAAATAATAAAATCTTTGGATTTCTTAATTCGGAAACAGATTCTCTCTTATACCTATTCCCAGTGGCGGATTTACCACTAGGCCGACTAGGCCGCGGCCTAGGGCCGCAAGCAAAAGGGGGCCGCAGCGTTTTGTAAAAATAACTTTTTTGGTAACAAAAATGTGTAAAAACAGCCGTGTCCGAATACGGACACGGCTTTGTGCATTACTATGCATGATGCCATCTAATGCACCTGGAGAAAGATCATTCAGCGTGTTGAAAAGAATCAAAAATTGACGAAGATTCTAGATTGTCTAGTTTGGTTAGTTTTGTTTCAAATGCTAAGAGCTTTTTCAAGCCTTAGACTTTAAGGAAATCGGTACATAATACGCAAATATTTTACAGCTATCCCTATTTTTACGGCTATTCTGTCTTTACACGGCAAATTACATGTAGTAAAATTCTCACTGGTATGGATATGCAAATATTACTACTTGACAATGTCATCATTAACTTTAAAGAGATGGCTTTTGTATGTTCTTGGATAACTGTTACTTGTATAATTGCAAATTATTAATTCAGTTAATAAATATGATTATTTTTTTACTAATTATGTATTCAGTGATTGTAGGTAATACTTTATTACAACAAAAACTAATACTCAATCGAGAAAAGAGAAGAAGTGTTGAAGTGATTTTTTAATAATACAGTAAGGTCTCTTTTTATGCGGATTATTTTAATGCGATTTTAAAGTTGTGCGGTTTATATGTTTTCATACAAAAATTTCTGTTATTAACAACTAGTATAATTAATATCAACTATTCCCATCCAGATGTCAGTAATCTGAGAGTTTGCAATTCGGGTATTCCCCTTGTTACATGATGTTGCATGTAGCTATTACCTACATCAATCTGAGTTTCGCATTGAAAGGTATAACCTGTAATTTTTTTTGAAATTAAATTTAAATGTTTGAGTATTTAAGAGTTTTAATGTCGCTGATTTCAAGTTGCAGTATAATAAACAGAACATTTTGATTTCTGGATTGAAACATTTAATAAGTGTCGTAAAGTTTTATGTTCCATTTGAAGAGGATTTCGCAATCTTAATATCGTTGGTCTGCGTTTTTAATTTCTTCTTTAATATTTTATTTGGCCCAATGGAAAAAAAAAACATCAAAGACATACAATTTTTGGTGGACAAACGTCCACCATTTTATGTGATTTTAGAAAAATACGCAACGTAAGTATCCCAACTTTTTCAATGCAAGTAAAGCCTTTTTTATGCGATTTTTTTATATGCGCTTTTCTGTAGAACGTATCCACCGCATAAAACGAGACCTTACTGTACCTATATTGTTACTATGAAACGCTCACAATTTTGAACATATTTAACAACAAAATACTTGGATCACAGAATATATCCTGTTCAATTCTCTGCTTGGATCGTTAATAAATAACAAACAATTCGCTTTTTATTAAGTTCACGTCTTGAATTAATTATTTATCAAATACACTATCAATATTATTTAATCAACAACTCAAAATATTCCCGATGCCATGTCAAATATTTAAAATTGTCACTGTCTTGTCATCATATTCTATTTGACTCAGTGCGTTGTATGACAAAGATAGCGAATGTTCGATTTGGAAAATATCACCACGGACATGATGTCCATTTTTTTCAAATACTGAAAAAACTAATAAATATTTTTAAAAAATTTAAACGCAGAATGAAAGACTAAATTATTATCGAGGGCAGAAAGTCCCTTAGAATAAATAAAAAGTTTCTTTTGAACAAGATACCTATTTGAAATTAAAAATCACACTACACTTTCTCTTAGTTTTTCACCCCTGTAACTTATTAAAATAAACATTACAGAAGTTTTCAGGGAATTTCGGCCCTCGGTAAGAACGTAATCTTTCATTCTGCGTTTAAATTTTTCAACAATACATATTAGTTTTCTCAGGATTTAAAAAAAATGAATCCCATTTAAATAGCATTAGAGCCGAAACTACGTACCCATCCCCTTAACGGTTTGATTAAAGATTTTGCAGCAAAAAAGCTAGAAAAATGAGGGTTTAGAGTTTAGATATGAGATTTATTATGAGTATGGAGTGAGTGATGTTAATCACTAATCCAACTTTATCCAAATTAAGAACATGACATTGACGTTTTTCACTATAAGAGAATAATGTGGCAATTTAACCATCTAAAAGTTTATTTGTGGTAGGTATTCTTAATATTTTTATTTTTCAGTACCGTAGCCTATTACTGTTATACAGTTCATATTATTTTCCTTGTTCTTTAACTTATAATGTCTTTTCAACTCGGCTTTTTTTAGTCTTTTGCTGTCACCTGTATCTACTTTTCCCCCGGACGAAACACATGCTATTTAATTTTAACAATTAAGGGCAGAGGCGCAAAATATCGCCTGTCAAAATGTTCAATGTGATTTACCAATGTACTTTTTGTAGTATGTACCATTTTTGTACCAATTTTAACAAGTAAAATTAAAATAAACGTTATGTATTAATATTATGTGTTTATGCTTTAATTACGTAATCTTAAAGTTATCGGGGGCCGCTCGGAGTAATTTGGCCTAGAGCCGCAGGTACCTTAAATCTGGCACTGCCTATTCCCATCCTTCTAAAAATTGCAAGGAATAAAGGGTGATGAATATATAGACATGGGTCTACATAGTTGCACTCCACAACATATCAATTCACCGAGATAAAGATCAACAAAGCTGCTTCCTAGTACTCGATACGTGAGTAAAAAACGGTAGGTAGATAAAATGCATTATATTTAATTTCGATTCAGAGATCATTACAATCTTTCTATGGACCATTTCGAACTCTTTTGTTCTCATCAGGAAAGCAACTGTAATGATGCGAAATATATAATAAAGAGTTCGAAATGGTCCATAGAAAGATGGTAATGAATCGAAATTAAATATAATGCCTTTTATCTATTCTTTTTTAACTTAAATGAAAAAAACTACGGAATTTCTTTTATGTTTTACATAGAACCCTGAATTGTATTATGTTGCACCCTCACGCTCCGCTCATGTTCCGACAACAGGACAATAGTACCTATTCAAGTGAAAAAATCTTGTAACATTTGTAACACAGATGAAGCACAGTAACATGTGTTTGTAATAATTAAAAATGGACCTCTCTCCACAACAAAAGATTAAAAGATACAGATGTTATTTAGAGGCTGTAGAGGGAACTACGTGTTCATAAATCATGTATGTTTTCTGAAATAGTTTTCTGCAGTAGGTATTCATTAATGTTTTAAATACGCAAATTTTCAAATTATTTAAAAATGTCTTTAAATAAAAAGCATTAAATACAAAACCCATTATATTGATACTTAGTTTAGAAAATTGATAGATATTAAAAAAAAATAATACCCTTATTTAAAGTGTGATTCCTGAATTATTAATTTCAAAGTTTTATGTGATTAATATCTTGACGAAAATTATACATAATTTCAAAATTTCACCTTGCATTATTCATAATAGACCCTACATAATACACATTTTTGAGATGAGGTTGTTAAGCAGCTTCTAAAAACAAAAATATACAGGGTGTTTGATTAAAATTAAAGATAATGGACTATGCTAGACTTGAGTGAATCACCCTGTATATTCAAATTTATGCTTAAATAGTCCATAGTTGAATTTAAAAGTTGACGTATCCTAGCGTTTTTATAATTTTATAAAATAATGACACATGACAACAATTTTATTCCATAAGTGGTTTCCATACATTATAATTTTAAATGATCACCCTGTATTATTCATAAAGACCATCAAATCAGATTGTTAAGCAGCTTTTAAAAATATAAAAATATACAGGGTGCTAAAAAATAAAGCTTATGGGCTACGGTAGGCTTGCATGAATCACCCTGTACATTTAAATTTATGTTTAAAAAGCACACATTTTTATATATGAAAATCTACGGGTCTCAGCGTTTTGTAAAATTGATTAAAACAAGGACAGAAATAATTTTATTCCATAAGTGCCTTCTTATATATACAGGGTGTTTCAGAAAAAGGTAATACGATCTCTAAGATAGGTGAAAAAATGAAAAATAATTGGGGTTTGCTTAGTATAAGATTTTTGTAACGGCATGCGTTTTCACGATATAGGGCGTTGAAGAACAAAAAGTTTTACACATTTTTTTCACTATTTTTCCGAAACTACTGGCAACATCGTATATTATTTGTTAATCAAAAATTTTTACTAAGCAAAATAAAATATTGAAATAATAAATATGTTATTTTATTTTAAGTTTTTATTAAAAAAGATAAAATAGAAGAATGCATGAGAAGAACAATAAAGGATGAAGCCAAAAATGTATGTAACGATGGGGCCAGCAGGGAAAATGTATATGTAAATGTAAAATTAGTAATTAAAGATTATTATTCTAAGTTTTGGACATATTTCATGTCATGGGACATGAAATTACGATTGGCAGGGATAGCCAGACACATGAACTAAAAAGAAAAATCGTTCTTGGGTGGGCAGCATTTGTAAAACTGAGAGAAACTTTTAAAAGTGAGTTGCCCACATGCCTAAAGAGAAAGGTATTTGATCAGTGCGTCCTCCCAGTCTTGACGTACGGATCAAAAACACTTACCTTACCGAAAGCCTCGGCTACCAAACAGTAACGCAGAGAAGAATGGAGCGGTCAATGTTAGGAATAACTCTGCGAGACAAAATCAAAAACGAAGAAGTCAGGAGAAGAACAAAGGTGACTGACGTCATCAAAAGGATAGCCAGGTTGAAGTGGAGATGGAGAGGACACATAGCCAGAACGACAGATGGGCGATGGACAAAAAGGTTATTGGAATGGAGGCCAAGAGAAGACAAGAGAAGCGTCGGCTGACCGCCTACAAGCTGGACAGACGACGTAAGAAAGCTAAATAAAAACTGGATGAGAGCGGCGCAGGATAGACGTGGTTGGAAACGAGGGGAGAAGGCCTATGTTCAGCAGTGGATTTTTGAGGCTGGATGATGATTGTAAGATTTTATTATTACCTCAAATGCAATTAAAATAATAACAAAGTTCTTTTACCGGGTTTCCGGTACTTTTCGTAACCTAGTTTTCCATTTAGGTTCAAATGGTCACTTGGGTGTTACGTAACGTTTAGGTAGGGGGGGTACATAAAAACGTTACGGTGCGTTACATGGGGGCAGTGGCGTGCGGTGACTTTTTCTAAAGGGGAAGCGATTCAATAAGGATATAAAAATATTTTCTTATAAGGGTGAGGGTCGAGCCACTTCCCACCTGATAACACTCTGATGCGCTATAGGGGCTCTCTATCAGCAAAGTGCTTATGTGAGACGTCCTGGGTACAAGGAGTCACACACTAAATCCTACCCCGATCAATGCGTGAGGCACTCTATTGCCGCTATTTCTAGTGACTATAGTGACCTATCATTGATCTGTATTGCTTGCTCGGGCCTTAAGTCCTCGCTCCGGGCTTCGTTTTCTAAAGAAGAGATCTATTTAAATGTTTTTTTTTTTAATTCCGAGGCATTTTCCACAACACACAACTTTCAACAATATGACACTTATTTATACTTGAGCTCTATTCTCCTATCAACTTCTGATAATTGTTGAATTCGGTCTTTTTCAATGGCCTTGTAAAGTCTGTCTTCGCTTGTTGAATTTCTTGTAAAACTTTTAATGCATTTTAATACTGAAAAACTTCGTTCAACTGATGCACTTGTGACTGGGATAGTTTGTAGTAATTCACACAACTTGGACACTTCACACATGGACTTTTTTAAACCAGTAGTTATAAGAAATACCCAGATTTCTGAGTATATCTTTATCACTAATGTGAGTTGTTTCATAAACAACACTTAACTTATAATGCAAAGCTGGCATATCAAAATATTTTCATTATTTAATCGTAGTGAAATAAATTCCTCTGTGGGAAATTTTTATGAATTATAATTAGAAATATTAAATAAGAATATATTATATAATTCTACAAATTTTAATTCGTTAAAATTTTGAAAGCGAAAATTCATTTTTTGTAGAATGTTATCAAAAGGTCTCTCTGTTGTCGACATTATCAATCTTCATTATTTTTCTTTCATGTTCAAACCCCATATTTTCAGTTTTATCCCAAATATTTTTAAACTGCTCTCGTTTTTTAATTATCGTATTAATAAAGTCATCAATTTGTCTTATACAAAATGCAATGTCAATTGACTTCATCTGTAAAATATCAAATAAAAGATCAGTAAAAGGAAAAATCTCTGCAACAAATTTAAATCGAAATATTCTTTAAGCGAATGTATGTACCTAAGCACCCCTTAGAAGCAGTAACAGTCAGAGCATCCCACTCTTGGAAGGCGATCGAACGATCGCTTCTGCAGGGTACCAAAATTCGCGCGACTAGTGGGTGCCGTCATTGAACCCTGACCAATTTTTATACGGGACAACTGCATGACAAGCGGCGATTTTGAGATGCGCTTCTGTCAGGGGTGGACCGAGTAGTTGAATTGTGTGCATAGTGCATATTGAGTTCCTTCCTATGCGATTAATTTTTAATATTTTTCAATGCCTATTGCCTAGGTAATAATATGTAGATTACTGGGATTGGAGAAAATTTTTGATAATTAAATATTAGTTAATAATGTATTTTGTTATATCGAAGTATATAATAGAGAAGCGATGCTTCCCCCGCTTCCATGGACCGCGCGCCTCTGCATGGGGGGGACGAGGGGGGGTCAAAAATCTTCAAAAATTACGTAACGTAATACTTGAACGCTCCCTATGCCATACCGAAGACAAATTTTTCAACACGTTGCCAATTTGCATAAAACAATTATTTTTTGGAAGCTCCATATTAGGCAATATTTTTTTGCATTAGCTTTTTTTAATTCAAAGAACACAACATGAAATTACTACCCAAGTAGCACCAAACGGGTTTATTAGGTCTTTTCAGGATGCTTTAAAACTGTACAACAAAACTAAAATTAAAACGATAATTTGGTTTTTAAGTAAACCTTAAGGTTGCAATAAAACCGCTTTCAGCATAAAAGGGCCCACTCTGAAAGAGGTCAATAAAACCAAAAATAAAAACCTTCTTAAAACTTTGTTTTCTTAAGCAACTGGTTTTAAATCTGCTGTGAAGGTGCTTTTAAAACCATGTTAAAAGACACTTTAAGTGCAGGCAGGTTTATAGCAAACTTAAAAAGGTTTCTTAAATGGACACTTTTAAACACGATTTACCATATTAAATGATTCTTTAAACCCATATACTCCATATAGGGAATTTTTACATGTGTTATGATAGGTAGATACCTATTTGTAACCATAAAATAATAAAAAGTACTTTGTTATTTCGGACTGTCAAGGTAGAAAAACACTTGCGCACCCAACTTTATTGACAATGTTAACAAAAATAGGTCTAAATAACTCACGCGCCCTAAAATAAAGAAAAATAATTTTATCTACAATTTTAATGTTTAATTTTAAAATAAATCGAATTTATGTCTTTAAGTCGCTTATTTATAATTTTTATGTAAGCCTTATATATTTATTGTAATCTATCATGGCTTTCAGCATCTCCAGAAAGCAATATGACTAAAATCCAAATAAAACTATTTAGTCTATCGACAGAGAATTGTTAAGAATGGTTTTATTTTATACCTTTCCAAGTGCATATATCCTACATAAAAGCAAAGTTGCCTTGGAATTAAAGCCGTTTAGTTTTAATGCTGCTGTCAATAATGCCACTCGGTTTTAATGTAAATCTAACCTAAAATCGAGGTGTAGTCCTGTATGTGTTGTATTTTTCTTTTAAAATGACCAGTTCGTTTATATTTTAAGTACTTGGTACTTGCGACTTATTTCTTCCATACTAACTGTAACTGTACTTCCACTTTCTACAACACACACTACAGCCACTACACCACTCTTTCGCTCTAAAACAAATGGCCGACCATTTTGGGCATGAAAGAAGAGGGGATGAGTTTAGTTTTATTGTTTCTAACAAGAAGCATAGTTTAGTCGTTACGATAACCAAATTGATTCAGTTAAGAGCGTTTGGTTTTAATATAGCCTACTAATTGCTTTTAAGAAAGCAACTTTAAACAAAACTAAAAAATAGTTTTAAGGCATATGTTTTACTGACATAATAGTCTTGAGTAGTTTTAATAATAGGTTTTATTAGTCATATTAGGAGAATCTTTAAAACTGCAATAAAACTAAAAGGTCACTTACTAGAATCTAATAAAACCAAACAGTCCGGAAGTTCTTCATAAAACTGATTAGTTTTAAAGTAAACTGAGAATAAACCATTTTAAAACTACTATAAGACAAATTATCTAATAAGATTAATTAATCTTATTAGATACTTTAAAACTAGTGACAAATGCTTAACAGTTTTAAAGTTCTGGCAGTACATCTACGAGGTAACTTTAAAACCATTATCTTCTTATTTACCACAATAAAACCTTTATAAACCTTAAATAAAACTAAAATGTTTTTATTTGTGCTACTTGGATAAGCATAAACTACAATCGTTCTACAATAATTATTAATAATCGAATGAGTGGGTTTTTTTGCTCTCAAGTGTAGAAAAGTTTAAGGAGAGAAATGAAAATTTCTCTTAACTAAACTCACCTCTTATAAACGTGATGGTTAAATAAACGTAATCTAATTAAATAAGAAACAAAGATATCACTAAGAAAGAAATAGAATGAAGAACAATAAAAGAAATATGAGTCCAAAATGGATAAACATTCCGTGGAAAAAACATCTAAGAAGGAAAACCAGATGGAATATCGTAATAAGAACGAAATAGTATGAAGAATTACCTGTACTGTGAAAAAACTACCAGAGCTGCATACAAGGAACCAAGGAGGGGACATGCAACGAACAAGGAAAAAATAATTTCTAAATAAGTTGGAAAATGTTAATAAATGTTTAGTTTTAAGTAGTAATAAGAATAGGATTAGGAGTAAAAATGATAAATACTGTATTAATAATATTACTGGTGATGGGAATATAGGTATTACCAGAGAACGGCAGTTCTCGCCAGTGGCGCACACCTACACACCCTACACGCGACACTATATATACACGAAATTTTCGATTTTCTAAATCTGACTTAATTGAAAATTGGGCCAACTCCCATCTTAAAGTTCAGGAGAAGACTCACCCATTCATATGTCAGCTATCCATTTTGGTCCAAGGGTGTGGATTTTACGGCCCTTCCTATTTAGGGTCTGTTTTTCGTTCTCCTCCCCAAAACTCCCAAAAACTTCAAAAATTTAACTCCAACCTTTGCGGCTTCTAATAGAAGCGATCATTATCTTTCCAATGCAGGTCTAATTATGAAAATCGGTTATACCGTTCAAAAGTTACCGAGCTCAAAAATATGAGTCAATTTTTATTTAAAAAAAGGGATTCACACTGTATAAAGCTATTTTTTTGTACTAGATACTTTTTATTCACATTGTATAATCTAATTTAAAATATTGCTTTTCGATACATAAATCATAATTCATAAATTTTCCATTGAAAACAATAAACAAAATATTCCTTATTTAAAGTATCGAAATATTCTCGTTCTAGAATAAGGTTGTTTCCTATTTGTTCGTTATATTTCCTGTTTATGAAAACTTGCTATTGTGGTTAATGTAAATATTCTAGAACGAAAGTAATAAACAACTACTTCCTAAAGAAGTGGAAGATTTGAGCTTCTGGACTGGTCCATAAAAACTAAATTTTCGTTGTAAACAGTTCAGTTGAAGACTCAAATTGTAGCAAGTTGTATAGTAAACTACAAGGTGCAAATTAAACACAGTATCAGTTTTTATTGATGTTTTATTAAACAGTAGAGAGTCTCAATTCAGTTACGGACCTTTTAAAAAAGGTGCCCTGGTGATAGCAACACGCCTTTCGGTCATTCCTAGCAGGAATACACCATCATGTTTGGTGACAGCGGTGGGATATCACTGGACTCTTGGGAACAAAAGAATCTACAGGCATTAGTCAATGGTCAATTCCCCTGGGTTGTGCAGTACACTTAACTAGTGAAACGGACCTCGAGAAAAGAGAAACGGTGAGTTATATTCTCTCATTCCTACCAAAAAGTATTATCCTTTTAGCCCAGTCGGGATACCATTTGACCTTGACCCTGAAAAATATATAAACTGAAATTGTTGAAAATGCGATTTTCTATAATTTCGTTTATTATAATTTTTTTCGTGCAGTCCATATTTTCCGAGTTATGGGGAAAAACAGTGAGAGTTAAAGCATAATTATTGATTTATTGAATTATCTCGTTTATATTACTTTTACAACAAATTTTAACCTATACAAAAATGAAGGGAATTAAATCTTGTACAATTTTGATCTCTTTCATTTTTTTGATAAAATCAATATTTAAGGTAGTACGTATGCGGTAAAGGCGCGAGCGTAAGACCTGATTGATTTTAAAGCAATTGTTTTTGTTCAATATCTTCCCCATTTTCAACTTTTCGGCAAAAAGTGTAAGGACTGAAATTGTTGCAATTACGATTTACTACAATTTTTCGAGAGAACCAGTGGCGGGTCTAAGAGGGGGGGAATAGGAAAATTCCCCCAACGGGGTCCAAAATTTAAAAAAAATTGTTGAAATATTAAAATATGTTAGCTGACATGAAACTTAATTATCGACAGACAAATTCAACCAATAAAACCCGCTAGTTAATAAAATTAAGTGAACTTGCATATGTTATTATTTATGTCTTTTATGTACTTAGTTTGGTTGGTGTTTCATTGGAAGTTTCAAAAATTGTATAAAATATAATTCTCTTTATTTTTGTTTATGTACAATTATGTCGTAAAGTTAATAATAAATGAGACAATTCAATAATTATGCTTCCCCTCCGTTTCCACTATTTTCCTCCTTAACTCGGAGAATATTGATCGCATAAAAAAATTGTAGGAAATTGCGTTTCCAACAATTTTAGTTCCTACCGTTTTTGTCGAAAAGTTGAAAATGGCGGAGATATTAAGCAACAACGGTTCTCCTTTAAAATCAATATGGCGGCTAATGCAACCACGGAAGTCAGTCCAGATTTTAAATTTACACTACTATTGATCTCCCCTAAAGGATAGAATTATAAAATTTGGGGCAGCTCGGAAAAAAGATTCAATTCAGTAATTATGCTCCCCCCCCCCACTTTTTACTATTAAAAAATTGTTAAAAAGAAATTGTAGGAAATCATATTTTGAACAATTTAAGTTGAAAATGACGTAGATATTGAACAAACACAATTGCTACAAAATCAATCAGGTCTTACGCTCGCGCCATTATCGCATACTTATTACCTTAAATATTAACTTTAGCAAAAAAATGAATGAAACTAAAATTGTGTAGAATTCAATTCTCTCTATTTTTGTATAGTAACATTTTTGTCGTAAAACTAACAATAAACGAGATAATTCAATAATTATGCTCTATTTATATATAACTGTCACTACTTTCCGCTATAACTCGGAAAATATCGACGGCACGAAAAAATTGTAAAAATAGAAATGATACAAAATTACATTTTCAACAATTTTGGTCGTTATACTTTTTGTCGAAAAGTTGAAAATGGCGGAGATATGAGCAAAAACGGTTCTCATTTAACATCAAGATGGCGGCTAACGCAATTGCGGAATTCAGTCGAGATTTTAAATTTACACTACTATTGACCCCCCTAAAGATTATAAAAATAAAATTTGGGGCAGCTCCTAATGCAAGGTTAGGCCTGTTATTCGTCTAACCCGACTGGGCTATTTCCCATACCTTTATTTGGCGATCGGATTTTTTTGATTTTTCATTTTTTTTAAATAAAAATTCAAAACTTTTTCCTGCCCGGCTTTGGTACTTAGAATTTTTGTTTTCGATTTTTTGTTTTCTCTTAGATAAAATCAAAAAACCTTAGTTTCTTTTTCCATTAATTTTTTTTTTGGCTAGAGAAATTTTTTATTTTTGACTTTTTGTTTTTAAGATAAAATAAAAAAGTTTTATTCATAATGGAAGCTACAAATTCATCTTCTCAAACTCAAAACGAAAATTTGAATCTAAATCTGAACACTCTATTCAAATTCATTAGACCTTTTGATAGCAATCGACTTCATTTAAATCAATTCATTCTAAACGCAAATTCTGCTTTCGACTTAGCTCAAGACAATCAGCAAGGTCCATTACTTTGCTTTATATTGTTACAAATTTCGAGCAATGTCATTAATGAAATTGATGTCGAACCTATCCATAATTGGACAGATTTTAAGAAAATTTTGAAGTCATTCTACGGTAGTGCCAGAAATATTGCACAACTTTACGAAGAGTTGGAAACTATTCGTCAATTGCCAAACGAGTCAGAACCTGACTTTTACAAAAAATGATTGCATAAATACAGCACTAAATTCATCAGAAAATAAACCTGATGATATGTGTGCAATTAAAAAAGGTATTCAAAAAACTACATTGCGGAGGTTTATCCTGCATTGCCATAGTCAAATTTCTCAAATGCTTAGAGCCCGTGATATAAAAACTATAAACGAAGTCTTCTCCCTTGCTCTACAAGAGGAGAACATTTTAAATTACCATAGGGACTCTCCATTTCAAGCATTTGGTTCTTACTGTAAAAAACAAGGGCACAATATTAAAAATTGTCGTAAGAAGCCAAAATCTTTTTCTAATCAAAATCGTAGCTCTAACTCTAATTCTGATTCACAATCTACTACTACTACTTCTTTTAATCCAAATTCTTATGACCCTTCCAAATTCTGCAATTATTGCAAAAATAAGGGCCATCATATTAGTGAATGTCGTAAACGGCAGTATAATAATAAAATAAAACAAAACATATCTCAAAATCAAGTTCATTCTCAAAATCATATAATTCAAATGACCTCTAATGACGCTGAATTGCAAAATCAAGACATAATTCAACACTTTCAACAAATCTCTGCGTTTAATCAAACACCTTGTACACTAAAATTGTCTTCAAATAATTCTAACAAAAATCTTACTATTTTAGTTGATACAGGTGCTTAAATTTCTATAATTAAACATACTAGTATTCTTCCTCATAAAACATACTTAAATATCAAATAAACTGAACAAATTTAGGGTATTGGACCTCCGAATCCAATTCGTACTTTAGGTACAGCACATATCGACCTACATAATCAAAATTCAGGAATAAAGCCCAAATTTCATGTAGTCAATGCGTTTCAAATTTTTACTCTTTTTGACGGTATTTTAGGAAATGATTTTTTTTTCTCTAAATCAGCGCGAAATAAATTATAGGACACAAACTCTAACAGTTAATGATAGTATTTTTTCTTTTTCTGATTCCGTCCAAAATAAGACTATTTGCATACCACCTCGATGCGAAATTATTGCAACAGTCAATACTAAATCTATTTCGCCATTTGAGGGATACATTTCTAAACGCAAACTTCAAGAAAATCTCCTTTTATTCCAGATGTTATCACCACAAAAGTTGATAACATGATTAAAATACCAATTCTAAACATTTCTGAGGAAGAAAAGGTAATTCAGGTACCATGCATTGAAATGGAAACCTTTGAGCTGGTTGAAGATAAACCAACCACTCCATCATTCTCTTTGCCTTATCCCTATGCGGGGTCGGCTTCCCTAATTGCATTTCTCCACCCAATTCTGTCTTGGGTCATATCAATGTTAATCCCCTTTACCAACATGTCCTGCCTTATCGCCTCCCCCCAGGTCTTCTTTGGTCTTCCTCTCCTACTCCTTCCAGGAATCTGCACTTCAGCTATTCTTCGTATTGGGTGATTAACGTCTCGACGTTGAACATGACCAAACCATCTTAACCTATGCTCTCTCATTTTGGCATCAATTGGTGCCACACCTAGACTTCCTCTAATATACTCATTTCTAATTTTATCCTTCTTTGTCACTCCACTCATCCATCTAAGCATTCTCATTTCCGCCACATGCATTCGTTGTTCCTCTTTCTTTTTCACTGCCCAACATTCAGTTCCGTACATCATAGCCGGTCTTATGGCTGTTTTATAGAATTTTCCCTTCAGCTTCATTGGAATTTTTCTGTCACACAACACACCACTCGCTTCTTTCCACTTCATCCATCCAGCCCTAATTCTACTGCATGCATCTCCATCTATTTCTCCATTACTCTGTAATACCGATCCTAGGTACTTAAAACTATTGCTTTTCACAATCATTTCACCATCCAAAGATACCATTTTATTTGTAGTAGCTCCATCTTTAAATGAACATTCCAAATACTCTGTTTTTGTCCTACTAACTTTTAAACCTTTTTATTCCAGAGCATGTCTCCACTGTTCCAGTTTTTGTTCTAAGTCTCTTTCACTATTTCCTACTAACACGACATCATCAGCATACATTAAGCACCATGGAATGTTACCCTGTAGTTTCGCTGTTATCTGGTCCAAAACTAATGAGAATAAATACGGACTAAGCACCGAGCCTTGGTGCAATCCTACTTTCACATGAAATTTATCAGTCTCTCCCACACCTGTCCTAACACTAGTCGTAACTCCCTCATACATATCCCTCACAATCTTTACATATTCACCAGGGACTCCTTTCGTATTGAGTGCCCACCACAGAATCTCTCGAGGAACTCTATCATATGCTTTCTCAAGATCAATGAATACCATATGAGCGCTTGTTTCTTTACTCCTGTATTTTTCCATCAACTGCCTTATAATGAAAATTGCATCTGTTGTTGATCTACCCTGCATAAAGCCAAATTGATTCTCGGATATTTCGGTCTCTTCACGTATCCGTCTGTCAATTACTCTTTCCCATATTTTCATGGTGTGGCTAAGCAGTTTTATAGCCCTGTAGTTTGTACATTGTTGTATATCTCCCTTGTTTTTGTAAACAGGTACCAGTATACTGCTTCTCCATTCGTCTGGCATTTGTCCGACTTCCATAATTCTATTAAATAGACCTGCTAGCCATCTTGTTCCTGTCTCTCCCAATGCTCTCCATACTTCCCCAGGAATATCATCTGGTCCTACCGCTTTTCCTTTCTTTATTTTTTGAAGCGCTTGAGCCACTTCCTCGTTGGTTATTTTGGTGACCATTGCTGCTACTGTCTCCGTTGACTCTACAGGCTGTCTGTCAAATTCTTCATTTAATAAGCTGTCAAAGTACTTTCTCCATCTCTTTTTGACTTCCCTTTCGTGAACTAGTATTTTATTATTTTCATCTCGGATACATCTAATCTGATTAAAATCTTTTGCTTTCTTTGCTCTCTGTTTGGCTATTTTATATATCTTCGTTTCGCCTTCCCTGGTATCAAGTTGATCGTATAGGTTTGAATACGCTTCTGCTTTGGCTTTTGCTACTGCTACTTTCGCTTCCTTTTTCGCCACCATATAGTTTTGAAGATCTGTGTCGGATCTGGTTTCTTGCCACTTTTTATATAATTTTCTCTTCTCTTTTATTTTTCCTTGTACTTCGTTTGACCACCACCAAGTCTCTTTATCCTCGAACTTTTTTCCTGACGTTTTCCCAAGTATTTCAATAGCAGTCTCTCTAATACTACTGGCCATTTTTCTCCAAATTGTATTAGGGCTTCCTTTCATGTTCCAACATATTTTTTCTACTATTCTTCTCCTGAATAGACCTTCTTTCTCATCTTTCAGCAGCCACCACTTGATTTTTTGTGGTCCTCTCCGATATTTTTGTTTAGTTTCGCTTTTTACTTCGATGTCCAGAACAAGCAGCTTATGTTGTTGGCTTACTGTCTCACTCACTATTACCTTGCAGTCCTTGCATTCACGTATGTCTTCTTTCCTTATCATGAAGTAGTCTATTTGGGATTGATGTTGTCCACTTTTGTAGGTAATAAGTTGAGTTTCTCTCTTTTTAAAGAATGTGTTAACAATCACCATATCCAATGCTGTTGCTAATTCAAGCATGTCATCTCCAGCTTCATTTCTAGTTCCAAAGCCTAATCCCCCATGTATTGTTTCATATCCTGTCTTGGTTTGGCCCACATGTGCATTGAAATTACCTCCTATTATAACCTTCTCTTCTGCTGGAATATCACTCAGTACGTCTCCTAATTGATCATAGAAAGCTCTTCTTTCATTCTCACCCAGACCTGTTTGGGGAGCATACACACACACAACATTCAATACCTCTTTATCAATTACAAATTTCACTGAAATCATTCTATCACTCGTTCTTACAACTTCTACTACGTTATCTTTCATTTCACTATCAGCAATTATACCAACTCCATTTCTAGTGTTACTACTCCCTACATACCACAATTTGTATCCTTCACCTAGTTCTTTCGCCCTTTGTCCTTTCCACCTAGTTTCTTGAATACAAGCAATTTGGACTCTTCTTCGTTTGAGCGCATCCACTAACTCCAGACTCTTACCTGTAAGACTACCAAGATTCCAAGACCCTATCCTGATTTTTCTAACCTGTAATGGTGTTCCCCCTGAGATAGTCCTCACCCGGAGATCCGAACGGAGGCTCATTTTACTTCCGGAACATTTTACCTCAGGAGATGCCATCATTTCAGTATAAGTTTTTATTGCGTTTGGAGAAGGTCTTTTCATTATTATGGCCTGAAAAGATTTTTGGATATTTGATGCCTGAATGCCTTTTCTATCAGCACCATACCCTGCCCTGCACGTTTAGCCAATACACCACCAATGCAACCAAAGTGCAGTATTACCCCACACCCGCCTGCATTTTTCTGTATAGGCCAGGATCCCTACTGTAAGGACTGCCCTATAAGCCAATGTATTGTTGCCCGTATCCCGCCGCTAGGAGGCACGTACTTTGGTTATTTCGGGATACATAAACCAACCACTCCAGTTTCACATATTTCTGAACTCTTTTCAATAAAAGTAGGAACTGATATAAAAAGAAGTATCCTTTGGAAGAAAATTTAAGAACAGACCATTTAAATGAAAAAGAACAAAATCTTTTATTAAATCTTTGTCACGAAGTTTCTGATATTTTTCATCTTCCAGGAGATGATTTAACTCATACTAATACAATTGAGCACAAAATCCCCACTTCTTCAAATTATCCAATTGCTGCAAAAACTTATTGCTATCCCAAATGTCATGAAGAAGAAGTTAAAAAACAAATTAACAAACTCTTTGAACAAGATATCCAAAACTCAAATTTTTCTTACTCAAGAACACGAAAATATCGTTTGGTCGTCGATTTCAGAAAACCTAATGACTGTACGGTAACAGATCATTATCCTCTTTCCAATATTGAGAAAATAAATCTCACGAATTGGGAAATATTCCATAAAATTTATAAAAAACCCAAATTTAAAATGTTATTGATATTCCAATGACCAAAATACAAAATCTAATTTTCTTTTTGTCCTGCGATGCCGACCGTTACAATTTTCAGTAGTAATTGCACAAGAGCTCTGAAATTATTGAATTTTTCCCGAGTGACACTTTGACAGTTTTAATTGTCAAAATGTCACGAGAGGAAAAATTCTATATTAATTTCAGAGATCGAGTGCAATTTGTTGCGATTATTTCATGAATAAAACTGTTCAAAACCAAAATTTTGTTGTAATTTATTTATGTTAGTACAAATTAGTACCATTAAACACACAGTTTTTATAAATATTTGACGATTGAAAGTCATCACTTTTATCATTTTTAAAACATTAATTGTCATTAATGTCACTGAATGATTTTTTCGTAGCACCGAAGGGCATCTGACGTAATATACTTAACGACGGGATATTATCAAAAATTATCACCTTAATTTGCATTTCTGTAGCTTTCTATTGGTCAGAATCTCCTATGAATGAAATAATCAATTTAATTATCTTAAATAAACGGTCCCAGATCATGATTTCCTTAAACATACTAAAGAAGTTACAATTCTTAATACCCAAACTCAAAAATATTTTCTGATCTTCTGATCTTCTGAAAGAATCGCAATCGATATTGTTGGTCCACTTCCGGAAACTGTAAAGGGCAAAAGATTTATTTTAATAATTCAAGACGATCTTATCAAATTTCTTCAAGCTTACGCTCTATATGAACATAATGCTCGAACGGTATTTCATAAATTAATGAAATTTTGCACAAATTTCGGATTTCCAGAATCTATTCTCTCTGATCAAGGTAGAGAATTTATCTCAGCTACTTTCAAAGAATTTAATAAAATGATTAATGTCAAACACGTCTTCAGTAGTCCATATCACCCACAAACAAATGGATCTTTGGAAAGATCTCATTTAACATTAAAATACTATCTCAAATGCTATGTCAATGATAATGGTACAAATTGGGATAAATATTTAAATCAAGCAATATATGCTCATAATTCTCATATTCATAAAAGTACCCAATTCACCCCATACGAACTCGTATTTGGACAAATTCCTAAAGTTCCAAAAGACTCTAAAACAAGAGATTATGAAGCCTTTCAAGAAGACTTCCAAAATAAAATACTAAAAACTAGAGAAATTCAACCAAAAGAAAATTATGATAAAACACATACTCGTGAATATAATTTCAAAGAAAATGACTTAGTCTTAGTCTATGACGCATTATCAAAATCGCAACATAAAAAATTAAAACCTGATTACAAAGGACCTTTTAAATTTATTAATATTCATAATAAAACAGCCACCTTACAAATATCCAAAACTAAATTGAAAACTTATCATTTCAATTTACTAAAACCTTATTATCTTTTAACTAATTCAAATCAAGAGGAAGAAAACAAGGAAAATGATGAATAAAACCATTTTGTTCTGTCTTCTTCTATCCATTTTTCTTTCTTCTTCTCAAATTCACTCCGCTTCTAATAAATTCTCTATTACTACAATTCCAAAATCAAGTGGTATTTTTTATATTTCTTTAGGTCTGGCCAAAATCAGTAATAAAAAATTTACTTTACTAAACTTCCATAATTTGACATTTATTGAAGAACGCATAACAATTATTTCAAATTTCTACGAAAAATCTTTAAGTCTTTGTCTTCATTTTTCTCATGATTATTTACAAACAAAGTGTAGCGAGACGCTTAAATTTATAAAATCTTCATTAAAAGAAATAAATTTTAATTTTAATATTATAGCTATAGCCCATAAAAATCTAAACGAAGAAAACGTGGGCTTCTTAATGGAATAGGCGTCGGCCTTGAATGGTTATTCGGCGTCCCCGATGCTAAAGATGCAGATTTCTATTCTGATTCCATCAAAGCTTTAATGAATAATCAAAAAGAAACAGACTTATTAATGAAAGAACAAATAGGAGTCATATCATCCACAATTACTAATTTCAATAATTCCTTAAATTCTCTACATCATAATATAAAAGTAGGTAATGAATCAAAATTTTGAAAAATTTAACAAATTTGTTCATAATACTATTAGTACTCGAGAGAAAACAAATATTGAACTAGATATGAATAATAATCTCATATTATTAATTGAAATGACCACAGAAACACAAAAATTAATAGAATCCTATTTAAATTCACTAACTCTTGTGAGTCACGGTATAATTAGTTACAAAATATTAGCTCCTATTGATGTGCAAAAAGAGCTTAAACAAATTAGTATCCGATATACCTTACCAATCACCTTAACTTCCGAAAACACATATCTTTATTATAAAATCATTAAAACCAAAGCTTTTGTTAAAAATAATCTACTAATCATCTCTTTTGATATTCCTTTAACAACTGACCAATTACATGAACTTTTTAAAATGATTCCACTGCCAATTCCACATTGTGTCAACCCTAAATTACACTCCTACATTGAACCTACAAAACCTTATATCCTTATTTCCAAAGACAGAACTGTATACTCATTTCTAGAAGATTTGGCAACCTGCGAAAATTACGAAACAGAAGAATTCCTTTGCCAAGACGTTTCGACCATATCCAGATCACAGAAAAGTCCATGTGAAATGCAACTATTCTTATCCACCACTACATCAATTCCTGAAACATGCCAAATAAGAAACATCTATGCCGAATCCGAGATATGGTTTCCTCTTCAAAACAACCAATGGTTGTACGTTTTATCCAAACCGTGTCATGAAGACACGTCCGAAGTAACTAACCAGATGATGGGCATCCTAAATCTTCAACCTTTCTGCAAAGCCTACACCAATCAACAAGTCCTCGAAGCTACCACCACCGTCATGGTCAAAAATTCTACTCATCGAATTCCAACAACAGAGATTACTGAAGATGATTGCTGTATCAAGTTCAGAAGTAATACTACTGACCAAATTCAGCTTACTCCTATAAAGCTGACTAACCTAGATCTTCAAGAACTTAACTATGCGCAACACAAATTGCAAGCAACACAAAGAGCAGTATGACGAAATTCTCTAAGATCATCTCAACAAACCTTTCATTATCAGACACACTACCTGGTATACATCACTTCTCCTAATTGTACTAGGAATAATTGTTTTAATTATCATTTATAACTGCTGCAAATGGTTCGGTTTTCTTAACCTATTCAAGAGAATCTGCTGTTGTGTGAAAGAACCAGCCAATCCGAACCAACCATTGAAAGCTGTTTGTGGTCCATGCGTCAATGTTTACAATCAATGTTTTTCTGCAACAAATAGACGAGAAGATCATCCTGTCGTTCGCTATCTTCCTGAAGAAGAAACTCTTCAATACTTACACTGAAAAAAATATCGTACATAGTACCAATGAACGCCAATCATTGACTTTTTTTACATTGATTCAATGAAAATTTCGTTAATACTATAAACACGTAGTCATTAAGTAATGACCATATTCATTATTACAATGTAATTCTATTCATTAAAAAATAATGAGTAGAATCATTAATCCAATGAATCGTTATGTCTATCCAATGACTTTTTTCATAATACTAATAATTTATTCATTGTATATATGAAACTATACATCAGGATTATGCGGATAAATTAATGAATATAAAACGTTGCACTAATGTACAGTGTTCTTTAAATTACGAACTCGTTTATTGAATCAATGTTTTCGTAACATTAAATCAATGTTTTCGACTTTGATTAATAACTCGATACATTGTTTTGATGTAACGCAATCATTGTATTAATGTAATATACCTGAATCAATGATCAATACATTGTAACAACAATCTTGTACATAAACCGATACATTTCTTAAAACTCTATAAGTGTTTTTATTGGTGTAAAAAAATCACGTGCCAACAGTTGCAGCCTCCTAGCAGACAGTCACCCTGCAGACTCTGAGGAGCGGTGTTTGGCACTAGTGATTTGGTTGATTTTTCTAAGGTATATATTTACATATATTTTCAACTATTTACAAATTATTTTGTTGGATTTCTATAAAAAAAAGTTGTACTTCTATTTCCACTTTTGCAGATTGATATGGACTTTGGAGTGGCATTTGGAAATGGAAATGGACTTATTGATGGATGGGACAGCAATTTCGAAAGAATTATCTCCTTTCTTTGGTGTGAAAGTCATATCAAGGATAAAACAAATAAATTTTTATTTGAAAAGACTATCCATGAAGACATTACGGAATGTAAGTACCTATTTCATTATTCAATCCTGCATATCTAGTATTAATTATTTTTTGTTCTCTGTAAATGTTTTCAAAGGCTAATTCGACACGTAGGTAAAAGAAAATAGGAAGAATTTGAAAATATTTCTAAATGGTATAATCTTATAAAAGATTAGTAAATTAAATCTTTAGATGAATAAACCGTAAATAATTGAAAAATATTATTAACTCTTGCAGTCAGTAGTATCTATCAAAGTAAAAATAAACATCTCAATATCTAGCAATTTTTTTTCAGGATAAAATAAAATATTTCTGTAAAAAAAAGTAATACCCAAAAATACAACTATGTTCACTATTTAGATTTATTTTTTTATAATAATTAATTATTAATATAAATTGTAGATGACTAACATGCAGTTCTTCTTTGGGTTCTACATCGATATTTTGTACGAACTAATAAAATGGTTAAAAAAAGATCTTAATGGACAACCAAATATAATATAATAAAATATACCATCAGAGATTTCCCGTAATCGTTCTTACATCTGGAAGACCCAGCAAGAAGTCGAAGATCATATTAGATTTTTGAAATCAAACAAAAATGCAATTTAACCATTTGTTTTTTGCATGGGTGGTGATAATTAATCTCAGAGAGATGTATTTATGGAGATGTTATTGTAGATGTTTTTATTTTCACGATATTAGGTATACATTTTTTATATAATGTAAATATATATATTTTTATATATTTCATAAGAAGAATCAATTTCTGTTATATTTAGTTATTCAGTTTTTTCCAAATTACATTATAAAAAGTTGTTTGTGTTAATTAAAAATATATGTTTTTTCTTTCTTTAAACTTATAGATACTTAAGATTAGTTTGAGAATTGGCAAAAAATCGGTGCTTCAACCTATATTTGTATAATATTTATGTAGATATTAAGTCGTCATTTTGTTTACTTATTAACTATTTGTATGTTATATACAAATATACATGAAGATGACATTCGCTGAACCAAAAAAGTACAAAAATATAATGAAAAAAACATTGATTTAAAAACGGGGAGCATTAGTTTTCGTCCAAAGATCAGTATCTATCGTTGGTCCAATGTAAGTAGATACATTAACTAATGCTCAAAAACATTAACTTCTATGAATTAGTACGTTCATTCAATGTACTTTCTAGTTACGAATTAATGTACCGATACATTGATTTAATGTACCGATCCATTGATTCAATGTACAGATACATTGATTCAATGTACCGATACATTGATTCTTAACTAGAAAATACATTGAATTAACGTACTAATTCATAAAAATTAATGTTTTTTAGCATTAGTTAATATATCTACTTACATTGGACCAATGATGCTGATCTTTGGATGAAAATTAATGCTCCCCGTTTTTGAATCAATGTTTTTTTCATTATATTTACGTACTTTTTTGGTTCAGTGTACCTGTTGCGCCACCTGAAGAATTGCAAGGTCCTCCAGCATATTCAACAAGAAGTCGTTTAAAAAAGACTTTTTCAGACAAAATCAATTTACGAATGTCTTAAAAATCTTATATTTTATTACTCATTTTTACATTTTTTAACTAACTCATAACTTTACTTTATTTTACAAAAGTTTACTTATTTGTTTTGCTAACATTGTTAAATTTATTTTACTATGTTTATTTAAAAATTTTATTAATTTTTTTAATTCAAATTTTATACTATTTTCTATCTTTAAAATTCAAAAATTTAAAACAGCCCCGGGGGTGTTGTATACCTCATATTTTTGCATTAGATACTTTTTATTCACTCTGTATAAAGCTATTTTTTTGCACTAGATACTTTTTATTCACATTGTATAATCTAATTTAAAATATTGTTTTTCAATACATAAATCATAATTCATAAATTTTCCATTGAAAACAATGAACAAAATATTCCTTAATTAAAGTATCGAAATATTCTCGTTCTAGAATAAGGTTTTTTCCTATTTTTCATTATATTTCCTGTTTATGAAAACTTGCTATTGTGGTTAATGTAAATATTTTAGAACGAAGAAACAACTACTTCCTAAAGAAGTGGAAAATTTGAGTTTCTGGGCTGTTCCATAAAAACTAAATTTTCTTTGTAAACAGTTCAGTTGAATGAAGACTTACTCAAATTGTAGCAAGTTGTACTTATAGTAAACTACAAGGTGCAAATAAAACACAGTATCAGTTTTTATTGATGTTTTATTAAACAATTACGGACCTTCTAAAAAAGGTGCCCTGGTGACAGCAACACGCCTTTCAGTCATTCCTAGCAGGAATACAACAATATAAAACCTATTAAATTTTGTTTTGAAATGTGTAGATGTTGTTTATAACATTACATAGAGAGTAGGAATAGATAGATACAAAAAATGTGCAAATAGAAAAATTTATATACAGTGATGAGCACGCTAATAACTGCAAAATAGCTCAAAAGATGGAAAACATAATACACTGCGAAACAAAGAGATGAGCACTGAATTTAATTAAATCTTGCCCAAGTATACTTTCGCTCACAAGAGCATCCTCAGGGGCATTTCGTCAATAAAAAGAAGGTATCCTCGAATGTCATTTTATTAATAAATAATTTTGGTGGCAAACTTAAATTAACATCTAACTAAACACTGAACAAGGGACAAAACAGATAAATTAAATTGCCAGTAGGTTCTACATTTTACAATATGGAGGCAGAATGAAGAATGAATGAATGCGTTGTGTGTTTATTTATAATACTTATATTTAATTTTTCCCTACCTTCATTACTATTTATATACTCATTCCCAATATTTCCTTCACCCATCATATTGCCCATATTGTTGTTATACTTAACAAGAATAAAAAACCGCTAAACGCCGTAAAAATGAGTGGCGCATACAATATTCCAGCTACAAAATATCTGATATGAATATTACGTGTCGCGAAAATGTATTTTCATTTTGATGCAAAACAAAATTCTAGTTTTATTTTAAAAGATTTTTTCATATTTGCTAAATTTGAAGTAAACGCGCCACAAAAGAGTTTCAAAATTCAAACTGTATCAAAGTTACTCTTCTGTGGCGCGTTTTACTTCAAATTGGGCAAATATTATGAAAAAATCTTTTAAAATAAAACTAGAATTTTGTTTTGCATCAAAATGAAAATACATTTTCGCGACACGTAATATTCATATCAAATATTTTGTAGCTGGAATATTGTATGCGCCACTCATTTTTACGGCGTTTAGCGGTTTTTTATTCTTGTTAAGTATAACAACAATATGGGCAATATGATGGGTGAAGGAAATATTGGGAATGAGTATATAAATAGTAATGAAGGTAGGGAAAAATTAAATATAAGTATTATAAATAAACACACTAACGAAACAAATAGCAGATATAATGATAATACAAAAACCAGGGCGCATGAAATCAACGATAATACTAGTAATGGAGAAAAAGAAAACGATAATGAGGAAATACATCATAACGAGACAAATCATATAGGAATAGCGACATGGAATGTGACATCTCTGACAGGCAAGGAAATAGAAGCTACAGAGGAAATGGAAAAAATGGATGTACAAATATTGGGAATAAGCGAAACAAAAAAGATAGGCAGAGAACATATAAATATCAACGAGAAATATAGCCTATATTATTCCGGAGTACTGCAGGGACAAAGAGCAAAAGAAGGATTTGGTATAATAATGAATAAAAGAATAGAATCAAGGATAACAAATTACGAAGCAGTATCATCTAGAATAATTACAGCCCAAATAGAACTAAAAGATAAGATAGGGATAATACAAATATACGGACCAACAGAAGGTACTGAAGAAGAGGCTATGATAGTATTCTACAACGAACTCCAATATACATTTAGACCAGTAAGGATCTGCGAAAAAACGTCTATTTTTGGATGTGAGAGGTGGCATTCAGATTTTTGCAGATAAAGTTAGGTGACACTTTCAGTAATAATAATTGACTTATGCTCCTTCTCAAATATGCCCGGAACATTAATAAAAAAATTAAAATATTTAAAAATTTCGAAAAACATCGATTTTATACGACTGGTCAAAAATGTCTTAAGGTATTACCTTTTCTGCAATATAGCAATAAATACAAAATAAGGGGGCAAAATACTCCTGTTGTTATTCAATGTTTCTTAACCACTTTGGTGGCACTTAGAACTTAGAACCTTAGTAATTCGCTTATAAAATTCTTATAACTTAAATGGTCTACCAAATTTCATTAAAATCGACCTAATAGATTTTGCATAATAAATTTGCAATGTAAATGTTTTTAAAAAAGTTCAAAATTTTTAAAAATTTTTCTGAACAAAACGTAGACGATTTAAAAGTTGGCTAATTTTTTTACATATAAAGAAGTGCTCTACCTATCTAATACACTTTACAGAATTAAAATCGGATTATTTAAGGGTCCCCAGCAATGTTTTAAATTTATAAACAATTTTTTGGCTTATAAACAAATAGCTTTGTTTAATATAATAATATAATATTATTAATATAATTAATATAATAATAAAAAAAATTAATTTTTAGCAATGCAAATAATTAAAACCGGTATAATTTGACTTAAACTTTCAAATGCTGTCAGCAGAATTGCTATTTTATTTTTTAATCAAACATTATTCGCTTCAAAAATTGCAATTTCTCGATTTTTTTAAAGTTCCACCGCGTTTATCTCGAAAACTATGCATCCTACGAAAAAACTTGTAAGAACATTTTTTGCTTAGAATTACCCAAGAAATACAAAAAAATGTTTTATTTTGCGAAAAATCGTTTTTATGTAATTCCTCAAGTTCTTTGTTTATAACAATCTTATCGACATCCGGATCAACTGTTACCCAAAAAATTCGTGTTCTACGGGTCAAAAGACATAAAAAAAAACTTGGGTAAGTCCATCTAAATAAAGGAGCCCGTAGCACCCCCTCCTGGCCACAGCACTAATTTGTTTATAAGCCAAAAAATTGTTTATAACTTTAAAACATTGCTGAGGCTGCTTAAATAATCCGATTTCAATTCTGTAAAGTGCATTAGATAGGTGGAGTACTTCTTTATGTATGAAATTGACAAATCTTTGTATATTCTAGTTTTTGTTGTGCAAGATTTTAAAAAAAATTAATTTTTTAAAAAGAGTTTAGATTGCAAAATTATTATGCAAAATCTAGTAAGTCAATTTTAATGAAATTTGGTGTACGGTTTTAGCACATTACAAAAATTTTCTAAGCGAATTAGGAAGGTTCCAAGTGATGGAAAATCATTGAATAAGGACAGGCTTGTTTTGCCCCCTTATTTTATATTTATTGCTATTTTGAAGCAAGGGTGATAAATTATTAAGACATTTTTAACCAATCGCATCTGATAGAAAATTTAATTATCTTTGTTTTATTCCTATAGGACTTTGTTCTAAAATAAATAGTTTTTAAGTTATAAGCAAAAAAATTAGAAAAAAACGATTTTTTTTGAAATTTTTAAATATTTTATTTTTTTTATTAATGTTCCGGGCATATTTGAGGAGCATAAATAAATTATTATTAACGAAGTTATCACCTAACTTTATCCGCAAAAATCTGAATGCCACCTCTCACATCCACCTAAAAACAGATCCTTACTGGTCTAATTAGATAAGTTAAGAGAGACAGGAGAAAAAATAATAATTTTAGGAGATTGGAATTCTAGAGTAGGTAAGGAGTAAGGACGTTAATAGGAGATTAGGATGTATTGGACAATATGGGGAAGAAACATTAAATAGAAATGGAATTAAAATGCTAGAATTCTGCCAAACGAATGACCTGATAATAGGAAACACATTCAGTGAACAAACCATTGAAGACAAATATACATTTGTGGCTGAAGAGAGAAATGCAAGGAGCTTAATCGACTATATAGTATATACGAGAAATTTGGAACAAAAAATACAAAATATCTTAACGGAAAAAGAGCCGGAGCTGTCCACACAACACAGGCTTGTCACTGCAAAACTGAAGGATGAAAAAATAGAGGAGGTGGAAAGAAAAGAAAGAGTACAAGAAAGTAAAAGTAAACAAACTAAAGATAGAACGTGTGCGAGAACTTTACAAGAAGGAAACCAATAAAAGATTGAGGCAGATAGAGGGCCAAAAAGAAACATGGACAATGGAAGAAAGATGGAAAACTTACAGGGAAGTATTAAACAAAAAAAGCAGCTGAAGTATGTGGAATCAAAAAATGTAATAATCAATTGAAAAGGACAAGATGGTGGAATAAAGAGTGAAAACAGAAATAAAAAAGAAGAAAATGACATGGAAAAAATACATTGAAACGGGATTAGAAGAAGATAAAGAAGAATATTACAAGCAGAGACGATTAGTAAAAAATATAGTCACACAAGCAAAAGCAAAATCATGGAAAGAATTTGGAGAAAAATTACAAGAAGGACCTATAACAAATAATAGAAACTTTTGGACGACAATACGACACATGAAGGGGGGAAAACGAAAGGAGATAAATGCAGTAAGAGATAGATCAAAGCAAATTCAAATAAACCCAGAACAAATAGCTAAGTTATATACAAAAAAGGAGAACATATAACCTGCGAAAACTACAGAGCTGTATGTCTGTCATCGGTATGCTTTAAAATGTATACGAAAATAATAGAGAAAAGACTAAGGCAAGAAGTAGAAATAAAATTGGGAGATGAACAAGCGGCCTTTAGACCAGGAAGACAAACAAATGACAACATATATACCATCAGGAACCTAATCGAAAGATGCTTAGATACCGGGGGAAAACTGGTATTAGCATTCATAAACCTAAGAACAGCATTTGATACGATAGAAAGACAAATTATAGGGGAATGCTCGAGGAAAATAAATGTACCAAACAGATTGATAAAAATTATGGAAAGTACTTACAAAGAGGTAAAAGGAAGAGTACAAATAGCAGGGGAACGATCAGAAGAGTTTAATTGGAATAGAGGTATTAAACAAGGAGATAGAATTAATCAGAAAAACTAGAGCAAGAACCAGCCAACTACAGACAATAATAGGATACCATAGATTACAACCGGTAACAATAGAGTCCTTAATGTATGCGGACGAGATAGTACTAATAGCAGATTCCGCGAACAAAATGCAGAAACTAATGGATATTATGGGTAGAGGAAATAGAAGAGCTAAAAATGGAAATAAACGAGGAAAAAAGTAAGATAATGATAATCAACGGCAAAGAAGATAATGAAATAAAGATAAAATGCAAAAACTCAGAACTGGAAATAGTTACAACTTACTAATACCTGGGAAGTATCATTACTAACGACGGAAAAATAGACTGGGAAATAACAAATAGAGCAAAGAAATCAAACAAGTTATACTATGCCTTAGTAGCCCCAATACTGGGGAAAAGAGAACTTGCAAGAGAGACAAAAATAAACATATATAACACAATAGTGATACCGACTGTGCTCTACGCAAGTGAAAACTGGACAATTCTGGAAAAACATAAGAGCAGAATAAATGCAATGGAGATGAGACATTTAAGAAGGATAGTTGGAAAGACAAAATGGGATAAATTAAGCAACGAGACTATTAGGAAAATGGCCAACCAAGAACCAATAATGAATAAACTAAAAAAGAGACAAATGAACTGGTATGGGCATTTGATGATAATGCAACCCAACAGAATTACGATAAGAGTCCACGAAGCAAGGAACATTGCAAAAAGAAAAAGAGGCAGACCAAGAAAAAAATGAACACAGCAAATAGTAGAGGCGGGAAAAGTTAAAGGAAATAAAGGAAAATCACTCGAGGAATTAAAAATAATGGCGGAAAACAGAAAATAATGGAAGAGATGGGTGAATGTAAATTAAAATAGCGATTCCAAATTCGACACCCTGATAGGGTACCAGGAAGGAGAGAAAGAAAGAAAGAAAGAATTACCTGTACCTATATACAACACCGGTTTATAGCGTCCTGCGCCTTCCTGTCCAATCTCCTGGTAGTAGATCTCTCTCAGACATTGCTTTCTGGATTCCACTCATCCAGGTAGTTTTTGGTCTTCCACTTTTGCTTCTTTCCGGGGGTTGCCATTCCATTATCAACTTTAGGAGTCGATGTTCCTCCATTCTTTGTACATGGCCATTCCAACAAAGTGGTTTTTCTTCAATTTCTTCTATTAGGTATGTTTGTTTTCCTATTTATAATATATCGTAGGTACTCGTTCATTCGTTATGTGTGAGACTCGAGGTGCAGACCGATCTTCGCCAGAAGTCAATTTCCAGTGTGTAGCACGCTTTTAAAGATGCTATTATTTAGTTGTATTTTCTTTTCTTTTGATATGTTTTTTGACCAAAGTAGTGAGTTCAAAGCTCCTATTACTTTTTTAAACGCTTTTATTTAGTTCAATCGTTTGCGTCAAATCTTTAGACGTTAATTTGACTGACTTTTCTTCAATGGAAATGAATGAAATTTTGCAGACATATGGATTTACGGGAACAATACACGATTAGTCGATCAATTTTTTTATGTTTATGAATTGTTTAAATAAAAAAACGATTTTAATGGAAAATGCTTAAATTCTCTTGTTTTTTACAATGTAGAAACTTGAAACTTTTACAGATTGTAGTCAATTATATGAATTATGCATAATATCTCTTTTTACGTTATTTTTTTGCGTTATGCTTCATATATAAACAATAAAGTTTCAAATTTATCTAGTTTCTGTCCGATTTCTATCCAGTTTTCAGCGAAAAAAAGTTATGGCACCTCATAGGGACGAATGCTGCCCTTAGTATTGTCGTGGGCTTCGACTGTCCATAAAACGCAAGGTTCGACTGTTGACTACACTGCACTGCCGTGAACTTGGTCACGAAAGTGTTTGCGTAAGGACAGGCTTAAAAGCCTGCATTGAGCCTGCAAAGCTTACGTTTCATTGAGCCGAGTGCGATCATTAAGGTACGTATCCATACAAGGGTGAACCCCGCTCGGTGTAGCTGCTCAAATGGATACAGCATGCGCTCCCTTATATATAAACCGCAAACCGGTTGAAACGAAGAGTGTACGCGCCAAGCTGCGATCACCGACGTATCCACTATATGGAGCTAATACACCGAGCGAGGTTTACATACCCTTGTATGGATACGTACCTTTAGACGGCTTGCGCATCGAAGAACTGCATTGCGAGAGATTAACAGCGTCTACACCGCGCAATAGTAAAGTATTACAAGAGATGGAAATACTGCGAAAACTGTAATTGTAATAGTCGTAAATAATGATTTTGATTTAAGAAATGTATGAAGAAATTGCAGAAAATGTATGTATCAAAAGTTAAAATAAATGCAAAAAAGGTATCTATCATATACCTACATCCTTTTTGAAGTTATACTTCTTTAGGCGCGATTGAGAGTAAAATTTCATAATTCTGCGCGCATGCGCACACAGACCGTATGGCATTTAGTTGCTAAATCTTTCAAGTTATGTACAGTCCGTCTAATTTACTTACCGTTGCACGTCATTATCTACGCCAGAGATCTAAGTTGACAGTTGCCAAAGTATAAAAAAATCCTGAATCCATTTTAAATCAAATAGATCACATAATTATTGTAAACGTGGATTATACAACAAAACAATAGAGAACAATAATTAAGTTATAATCATTTAAGATTTGCAGTGCAAGCGTTTTTGCACTGCATTGTTTAATTATTAAAAAACGGCTCCGAACTCTTGGGAGAAGCCGATAGGTTTCTTTGTATATGTCTACAATAACAACTAAAAAAGTTGTCAGATACCTCGATTATTCCAAGTCGTGATAAAATTAGGTGAAATTTATATTTTTATAGTAGAGGATCTTTTTATAGTAAAGTAAATAATAAAAAACAGTAAATATAATAGAACAGATATTTATAGTAAAGAATATAAACAAATATGAAGTGTCATCACCGCAACTGTCAAATAAATGTTACCAATTTATTCTAAAATGTCACCTTAATAATATATTATGAAACATAATATTATTGTGTATTTCTTTAGGTTAACATTAATAGAAATCTTCAAATATTATTTCTACGCGTATATAATAAAATATGTCTAGTGGCTGTAATTCCAGTGTACTCGGCAAAATGATTCTAAAAAAGAACATACCTACCGCCAAATATTTCGTGTTAGTATCATGCGACGTCACAAGCTATGACGCGGATGACGTGCAACGGTTAGTAAATTAGACGAAGTATATAAATATATCAGTGCAAGAAAAGGCGTGAAAAGAATATATTAGTGTTTTTAGTAAATATATTTATTATAATTTTTGTGTCTTTGGATTTGTCTTCCTCAGGAGTAAAATGAGTATTATTAAAACATTTTATTGTATATTTATTATACTTCACCTTGTCTGTTTGTTACCGTGAATTGTCATTAGGTACGTGCGAACCGATACAGACACAGTCCTCGTAGCGTATTTGGTATAGCATTCGGCCAGAGATCGAGAGGTCTTGAGTTCGAATCCGGAGCAATCCTATACTTTTTTTTATTTTTTTGAAAGCGGCAAGCACAAAATTAGTTTGGTGTTTAAAAAAAAATTAAAACAAACTGTTGAAAGTATATTTATTTTTAAGAAATCATATAATAGAAGTATAACTTCTTACGTGCGTACAAAGTACACACACATTCTTTTTTTAAACATGACGATATATTTTAATGTTTGAAAATTTAAGACTAAAAAGTAAAAAATAAAACAATATGAAAAAAAATTTTTTTAGAAACGCTTTTATTTAGTTATGAGTGACTAAAAGTTAAAATTTAAAAAAATCAACCAAAAAGCAAAAAATAAAAAAAATCAAACTCGACGGATTATTCGAGAAAAACGTTCGTTAAAAAAATGAAAAAATCTAATACATTCGTTAAAGAAAAGCGTGGGGCGCGTCTTCATCGAATAAACGGTTTTCGCCCCACGCTTTTCTTTAACGAATGTATTAGATTTTTTCATTTTTTTTAACGAACGTTTTTTTCGAATAATCCGTCGAGTTTAATTTTCTTTATTTTTTGCTTTTTGGTTGATTTTTTTAAATTTTTACTTTTAGTCACTCATAACTAAATAAAAGCGTTCCTTAAAAAAATTTTTTTCCTATTGTTTTATTTCCTTTCATAATTATTATTTACTCTATTTCGAATTCAGTCGTTTCACTTTGCTGGATTCTCGTTCCAAGGTATACATAATCAGAGCTTGTCTCGATAACCATATCATCCTATAGTTGTAACTCATTTTTCTGTGCATTTTTCTCCTATACACATATTATTTCATAATATTGAATTACATGTAAAACGTTAAAAAATATAAATTTCAGAGAAGGAAAAACAGAGGAGAAATAAATGATAAAATATATTTATATTATTGATCCTTATTGATCCTTACAACCCTTTGAAGCCTAGAACACACTACTGCTATGAACCCGCCATAGTATGAATTTTATAACAAATAAAATGTGAACGGATTTGAACAATGAATGCAATTTCTGCATCAGTTTTGTGATCAGTTAACGCGTAAAATTGGTCGGTACCGTCCAAAAGGCGCTTTACTCAATCTACCGTGCGCCCTTATCCGTTATGAGTTCATAACTTTTTTCAAAAAATAAATCTTGTTAAGATTGAGCCTTACAGGATTTTTGTTGTTAGATACGCACAATTATTTTTAATACCTCCCACAGCTGATGATATGTCTTTACTTGGAAAACCATATTACCTGTTACTAAGCTATAACTGTTTAAATAAAGGTTGTCCCATTGGGAAAAGACTTACTGATTTTCTATTTTAAATTAGGACGTTTTAACACAAAATGTTTGGTTAAAAAGTTACTTGTTTTAAAAACACAAAGAGAAAATTCTTATTGTCTCTTATTCTATTTTAAAATTGTCATTCCCTCTCTTTCTAGGTCAAAGTACGCTTCTTTCGATTGGTAACTTGTCTCGGGCGATTATAACTATTTTATGATTTGCCATTCTGCTAATATAACTATTTTTAGTATGATACAAATGATTCAAAAGATGGCATAACCCAGACATCCAATGTGAAAGTTATCCTTCAACACCAAATTGTTCTATATGCTCCATATAATGTTCAGGAAAAAGTCACACCATTTTGAGCGTTGGGTTTGAGGGGAGAGAGGGGACAAATCGGTAAATTCGTAGTTTTTTAGGTTTTTCGTCAATATTTCTATAACTATGCGGTTTAGCATGAACGACCTTCTATACAAAAATGTTCTACATTAAATTTGAAATAAAAAAGTTCCTATGCATAATCCTTCTAAAATGAATGGTTCCAAAGTTACGGAGGTAGTATAGTATAATTGAGCCAAAAAAGGCCTAACCCAGACATCCAAAGTAAAATTGTTCCTCCAACACCAAATTGTTCTATATGGTCTACATATTGTTCAGTAAAAAGTTACACCATTTTGAGCGTCGGTTTGGGGGGAGATGGGAGAGAAGTCGGTAAATTAGTAGTTTTTTTACGTTTTTCGTCAATATTTCTAAAACTATGCTTTAGCGTTAACAATTTTCTATATAAAAATGTTCTACAAAAAAATTAAAACAAAAAAGGTCCTATGCATAATTGTTATAAAATCAACGGTTCCAGAGTTACGGAGGATGAAACGTGGAGGTTTTTGATACTTTTTATATTTTTTGTGCAATTGATGATGATTTTGGGTGGTGAGGTTGACGTTTCTTCAAGGGCTTATCACTAACATACCATCGGTCACTGAAATAGCAAATTTTATTTACAAAACACAATCCTGTTAAAAAAAATTTCTTTCATCAGTAATAATATTATAAATTGCCCAAAAAATATAAAAAGTATCGAAAACCTACACTTTTCACCCTCCGTAACTCTGGAACCGTTGATTTTATAACAATTCTGTATAGGACCTTTTTTGTTTTAAATTTTATGTAGAACATTTTTGTATAGAACATTGTTTACGCTAAAGCATAGTTTTAGAAATATTGACGAAAAACGTAAAAAAAACTACTAATTTACCGACTTCTTCCCCATTTCCCCCCCAAATCGGACGCTCAAAATGATGTAACTTTTTACTGAACAATATGTGGACCATATAGAACAATTTGGTGTTGGAGGAAAACTTTTACTTTGGATGTTTGGGTTAGGCCTTTTTTTGGACCAATTATACTACCTCCGTAACTTTGGAACCGTTCATTTTAGAAGGATTAAGCATATTGCCTTTTTTATTTCAAATTTAATGTAGAACTTTTTTGTATAGAAGGTTGTTCATGCTAAACTGTATAGTTTTAGAATTATTGACGAAAATCGTAAAAAACTATGAATTTACCGATTTCTCCCCCCTCTCCCCACCAAACCCGACGGTCAAAATGGTGTGACTTTTTTCTGAACATTATGTGGACCATATAGAACAATTTGGTGTTGGAGGATAACTTTCACTTTGGATGTCTGGGTTTAGGTCTAGTAATACCTTACTATTTATGTTCGAAATTGTACTCATTAAAACAAAAACATTGTAAACTCAAATACAGTAGGAACAATTAAAGAATACACATGAACGAACATATAAAACACGCTGTATTTTCCTGTCACCGTGTCACACAAAAAATTGGCCAGCGCAGGTACATGTAATAATTATTATTACATGTAATTGCGCTGGGCAATTTTCTTTTTGACACGGTGACAGGAAAATACAGCGTGTTTTATATGTTCGTTCATGGGTATTCTTTCATTTTTCCGACTGTATGTAATATGTAATCCATCTTCTGTATAATAATATAAGACTCAAATATATAAGCCATCTTTTGTATAATAGAGAAGTTTCCAATTTCCCTAAATATTATAAAAATTATTAAAAACATCTACCTAAACAACAAACTGAAAGTCAGAATAGATGGACAAATTATAGAACCTATATAACTAGGCAGAGGAATACAACAGGAGTATCATTAAGCCCTATTAGTCGAGGAAATGAAGCATTTTGGCTCGCAATTTTTTCGTCCAGCATGGATTTATTTGAAATTTTCACAGAAGGTAGGGAATAGCCCAAGGATCATTTTCTATATCATGCCGCTGTACGCTAAAACCTTGCGGGTGGTTGCCACCCCATCTCGGGAGTAGGAATTTTTTATTACGTTTTAACCATGTAAATCGATGTAATAACTAATTCTAAGAAAAAAATGTTTTTTGCATTTTTTTCGTAAAACTAATATTTTTCGAGTTATTCGCGCTTGAAAATAACAGTTTTTGTCGAAAAAATCGACTTTTTTAGAGGGTTTTTTGAGAATACCTCGAAAAATACGCATTTAATCAAAAAAACTGCAGATAACGTTTTATCTTTTAGTAACACAAACTAAATTCTTTTTATAAATTATCTTTAAGACCAATACAAACCGAGATACGGCATGTTAAAGGTTAGCTTTTCTCGTCAAATGCATAATTTGAAATATTCAAAGTCAAATAACGGGAAAACTTTGCATTTCTCGAGGAAAACTTAAATTATCTTTTTTCAAGTATATCATTAAAACTTTTAAAAAATAATAATAAGAAATTTGTAGCATGAAAATACAGCGAGTTATAATCAAAAAAGGTCGGTACCTGCTTTTCTCTACGAAAAAATCAGTGAAAATAACCCCCTAACTACCCTCCTAATTAAAAATTGGTCTTCACATTTCTGTAATTCCTTGTATATTTGTACTGTTAATACACCCAAGAAGATTGACCTATTTAAAAGGCCTAATTTTAGAAAAATAATTTTTTTGCAATTTCGTGTTTTTTACCTTTTATTTCAAAATATCTCCGAAAATACTGAAGACACGAAAAAATGATATACTAAATGGTAGATAGCATTTTTAATAATTAAAATTATGCTGTGCATAGGTTTTTATTACAGTGAATATTTAGCGAGATATAGCTGTTTAAAGCCTCTATTTACGAGCAAACACCCCCTTATTCGAGCCCTTTAAACCCACCCCAATTAAAAACTAAGGGATTTAACAGAATTTAATTTACACAGTCTTATAGCTCTTCAAAAATCCTACAAAATCATTTTCGAAAAAACTTTTTATCTCTAAACATGAAGGATCCATGTTTATAAAACGAATTTTTTTTCGAAATATTCGAATAGTCCGCTTATGGAACATTTTCAATGCATGTATAATACCACAGAAGTGGTTCGTATACTGGAAGATGACTTAAAAACTATTTGTATTTGTACTTCTACATATTTGTAAATTCGTATTTTTGTGTAAATAAATGTTTTTGTAATTCTTTAGTTCTACTTTTTTTCTGTATAGATCTATTAAATTATCTACTTATAAAAATTGTAATGTTCTTAAGGGTGGTTTTTAAGGGTTCAAATATTATGATATTATATCCTAAAGCATAAAACATACATTATTTTTAGCCAATCAAAACCAAACTTTTCCCATATTAAAGTTTATAATATTTTTATATAATTTTTGACAATAAGGGGTAGTTTACACCCCTAAAAATAATTAGGGTGCAATGCAAAAGTACAGGGTGCAATGATCCTAATCCCAAATTTGTATGTAAATCGATGCAAGCCGAAATTATTCTTTTAGGATAAGTAATTTTTTATATATAGCTCCAACAAGGGTGGTTTTAAGGGTTGAAATATTACGATAGTATATCTTAAAGCATAAAACAATTATTATGTAACTAATAAGAACCAAATGTTAACAATATTAAAGTTGAAAATGTTGTTTTATAATTTTTTACAAGTAGTTTTACAAGTACACAGATTTTTAGATGAGAGAGAAAGAATTTAATATGACAATCTCAACTCAAAAAAACTAAAATAATAGTAATCAACAAAGAGCCAATCAAATATAAAACAGAAAATGATGGAATCAGCGTTGAACAATTAATGAACATAAAATACCTTGGAAATACACTGTCCAGCTATGGAACATTGACAAAGAGGTGAGAGATTAAGTACAAAACAGTGGCGTACTGAGCATGGTTCCGCGGTTTCCGTGGAACCATTGCTCGGGCCCCGCAGGGGCCCGCTCTAACGCACTTTTTGCTTCTTTTGTTTCTAATTTGATGGGAAAATTTTGAACTACACAAGTATATACTACAAAATGTAACTGCTTAATAAATTTTAATGTTTTTGTAGGTACTTAAAATAAATAAAAACGAAGAATACCTATTCATCAAAGAATTTGAAAACAAAATTTAAAATGTATTAATAAACACAGGGAACGAACGCTGTTGTAAGGTTCCTTACTCGTTTTACCTGCTTACCGAAGGCCTTGTTTCAACACTTGTTTAAAGACTGACATCCGGCGCCAGTGCCTGCCTACACGTGCTGACTCAAACACTTGTATTTTTTTTATATTAGCACGATCCATGAATAAGTTGTTGTAGGTAAACTACAGAGTTGCAGAAATTCGGAAACTGATCATCATCATCATCAATCAGCCCTTTGCATCCACTGCTGGATATAGGTTTCCCCTCTTTCCACTGTCTTCTGTCCTGGGCGCTTAGAATCCAATTAGTTTTATTCCACGTTGAAATATTCGATTTGGAATTTGAAGAATACGAACCTATTTTTCATTACCTACAACTCTGTGCCTCATGGGCCCACAGAATTAGTATATACACCATTTTTTTTTCACTTTTTTATAAGCTATATTTTTACTAAGAACATGTTTTTCGATAATATACTAACTTTTTGAGTTATTTGCGAAAAACCGTCTCGAAACGTGTTTTTTTTTGTTGAAAAATGAACATATTCACTCACAAATAACTCGAAAAGTATTGACTTAGTGAGAAAACTCTATAAAACTAAAGTTGCTTAGAATCAGTCAGTTTATCGAATTCCGGACTTATCTTGAACGTATGTTTTTCACCCCCGAGAAGGGGTGAAACTCACCCCCAGAGCAAAACCACACATCGGCACAATAGGTGTCACTTTTTTTGATATGTTGGCTATGTGTATGCCAAATTTCATCTGAGCGGCTCTTTAAAATTTACAGCAAAAACCGTGAGTAAATGGACCATAAATTAGCTTGAGTTTTTGTAAATATATGATATATTTTATGATAAACGTATGATGATTTATATTTAATGTTTATTAATGCTTTTATATACAATGTGAGTTTTTATTGGGCGGGCGGGTCCGCATCCCAACTGGAACCAGGGCCCGCCGATCGATCAGTACGCCACTGGTACAAAAAGCAAATAGACTGGCAGGATGCCTTAATAACACTTTATGGCAAAACCGACATATTAACACTGAGATGAAGTCAAGAATTTATAAAGCCAGTGTGAGACCAATAGTAGCACAATAAAAACATTTTAGTTTTATTTAAGGTTTATAAAGGTTTTATTGTGATAAATAAAAAGATAATGGTTTTAACATTATCTTGTAGATATACTGCCAGAACTTTAAAACAGTTAAGCATTTGTCACTAGTTTTAAAGTATCTAATAAAGGTATCAAATAAGACTAATTAATCTTAATAGATAATTTGTCTTATTGTAGTTTTAAAATGGTTTATTCTCAGTTCACGTTAAAACTAACCAGTTTTATGAAGAACTTCCGGACTGTTTGGTTTTATTAGATTCTAGTTTGTTACCTTTGAGTTTTATTGCAGTTTTAAAGATTCTTAAAAACTACTTGATCTCAAGACTACTATGTCAGTAAAACATATATGGTTTAAAACTATTTTTTTAGTTTTCGCTTTTTTAAAAGCAATAGTAGGCTATATTAAAACCAAACGCTCTTAACTGATTATCGTAAAGACTAAACTATGCTTCTTGTTAGAAACAATAAAACTAAACTCATCCCCTCTTCTTTCATGTCCAAAATGGTCGGCCATTTGTTTTAGAACGAAACAGTGGTGTAGTGTGTTGTAAAAAGTAGAAGAACATACAGTTAGTATGGAAGAAATAAGTCGCAAGTACTTAAAATATAAACGAATTGGTAATTTTAAAAGAAAAATACAACACACACAGCACTACGACGCCTCGATTTTAATTTATATTCACATTAAAACCGAGTGGCCTTATTGACAGCAGAATTAAAACTAAACGGTTTTAATTCCAAGGCAACCTTGCTTTTATGTAGAAATGCTCTTGGAAAGGTATACAATAAATTCATTTGATCTTAACAATTCTCTGTCGATAGATCAAATAGTTTTATTTAGATTTCGGCCATATTGCTTTCTGGAGATGCTGAAAGCCATGATAAATCACAATATAAGGCTTAGGTACAGTCGGAAAAATGAAAGAATACCCATGAACGATCATATCAATCACGTATTGTGTATTTGCTATCTTTTCTATAACAAACGTTTGTTATTTATAGAAAAAGACAGCAAATACAAAATAAGTGATTGATGTGATCGTTCATTGGTATTCTTTCATTTTTCCGACTGTACATAAAAATTATAAATAAGCGACTAATGCCTGGTTGCACCAACAGATCTTAAGCTCCCGCTTAGCTAAGCTCTACTTATAGATAGGGCCTCCTTGAGTATCACTTACGTTGCACCATAATTTTAGATTCTTACCTTATTATCAATTATATCTATTATTATTTTATGGTATTCTTATTGTAATATATTATTATTATATTATATTAATTCTTATGATATTCACGACTTAAGCTAAAGATCTGTTTTTGCAACCGGGCATTAAAGACATAAATTCGATTTATTTTAACATTAAAACATTAAAATTGTAGATACAATTATTTTTCTTTCAAATTAATATAAGTATTTTGGATTTAAATTTTTTTATTTTTATTTTTTAATCGCCAAAAGTCAGATATTTTAGGGCGCGTGAGTTATTTAGACCTATTTTTGTTAACAGTATCAATAAAGTTGGGTGCGCAAGTGTTTTTCTACCTTGACAGTCCGAAATAACCAAGTACTTTTTATTATTTTATTGTTACAAATACATCTACCTATCATAACACATGTAAAAATTTGTTGCCCTATATGGAGTATATGGGCTTAAAGAATCATTTAATATGGTAAATTGTCTTTAAAAGTCTCCATTTAAGTCCTTTTTAAGTTTGCTATAAAACTGACTGCACTTAATGTGTCTTTTAACATGGTTTCAAAAGCACCTTCACAGCAGCTTTAAAACCAGTTGCTTAAAAAACAAAGTTTTAAGAAGATTTTTATTTTTGGTTTTATTGACCTCTTTCAGAGTGGGCCCTTTTATGCTGAAAGCGGTTTTATTGCAACCTTAAGGTTTACTTAAAAACCATATATATCAATCGGTTTTAAAACGTCCTGCGACGTTGTCCGATGCCTAATTTCCATGACACTCTATCATCCCATTGGCCCTCTCTAAGATCTCTTGCGCTCATCGCCTTCGTTACTCCCTCTCTCCAAGATTTCTTGGGTCTTCCTCTCTTTCTGCGGTTTGGTGGTACCCATTGCATAATTATTTTAGGGAGTCTTGAGTTATCCATCCTCTGGACGTGTCCGTACCATATCAGCTGTTTTCTTTCTATGTCTGTTGTTAGAGAGCCGTCAAGCCCCATTCGCTGTCTTATCTCATCATTACGTATTCTCTCTCTGCGTGACACTCCTACTGATCTTCTAAAAGCGTCCATTTCTACTGCCTCCAGTTTCCTTCTGTTGTTTTCGGTTATCCGCCAAGTTTCTGCTCCGTACAATAGACTGCTTTTAATAAGAGATTCGTAGATATTGTGTTTTCTTCTTTTTCCTATTTCATGATTCCACAGTACACTGTTTAGACAACCTATTGTTTTTCTGGATTGTGTTATTCTTCCCTTTATTTCTTCATCATCTTTCCCCGTTGTGTCAAAAACGATTCCTAGATATGTGTAATGGTCGCAGGGCATGATGATTTCATTATTTTCTAATGTGATGTTCGAGAGTTCGATACCTATTGGCAGGTATTTTGTTTTTTCTGTATTAATTTCTAGTCCCCACTTTCTATATTCTTCTTGTAATTTCCTTGCCATGTACTCTAAATCATCTTTATCGTTTGCTATAACAACCTGGTCATCAGCAAACTGCAATGTATATAAGCAAATCTCTCCAAGGTCTACGCCCATGCCTCTGCATTTTCGTTTCCACTCTTTCAATGCTTTTGCAACATATATTTTAAATAAGGTCGGTGATACACAACACCCCTGACGTAGACCTTTATTAACCAGGAAGCTTTGCGATAATCTGTTTCCAGTTTTTATTTGTGATGTTGACCCTTCATACAAATTTCTTAAGGCTTTCATTAAGGTGACACTAATATTCGTCTGTCGTAACACGTTCCAGAGTTTGTTTACAGGAACTGTATCGTACGCCTTTTGCAAGTCAATAAACATGAGGTGGGTTTCTTGATTTGTGCTTAATTTTTTTTCTATTAGTTGTTTGAGGCAGAAGATATTATCAGTACAGCTTCTTCCTGTTCGAAAACCGGATTGTTCTTCTTCCTCTTGGTCTTTGTACTCCTTCTCAATGCGGTCTCTAATTATTCGTCCATATAAACGGCTGAATGTACTAGTCACTGATATCCCTCTATAGTTTTCACTTATATATAGTTTACCATAGTTTACTTAAAAACCAAATGGTTTTAATTTTAGTTTTATTCTACAGTTTTAAAGCATCCTTAAAAGACTTAATAAACCCGTTCGGTGCTACTTGGGACATGCATTAGAAACAAGACGCGACACAGCTACAGCACAAAGACTACTAGAAACGGTAGAGATGAGAGTACTGAGAAGAATTAAAGGAAATACGCTTAGAGATCGAATGCGGGGTGAAGACATTAGAAGGTAATGCTACTTACAGTGTATAAACGAATAGACACTGAATAGAAAAAACGCTGGACGGAAGGGCCGCCCCCGCCCGAGAACTTTATCGTACCGATCTATTATCGTTATGGTATTAGATACTGGCATTCTATAAACATAACAAAGTTACTCGTTATTTTGATATTTTAGAAACACCTTCTGTACTTGAAAGTATTTTATGGTTCTACGCATCATTAATTCCTGCATTTGAGAAAATGTTCGATGCCATATTTCGGGGACACACTATAGATGTATAGATTATTGCATAAATCAATAGAATATTATAGTCATACTTTCATTTCAAATTAGTTCATTTTTCTGAGAAATTAATAGTTTAAAATATTTGCATTTCATTCTATTTCGATTACGCCAGTCAATGCACGAGAACAAGATATTATCTCCGAATTCTATCCTACTGCATGAATTTTAATGAAATTTTGGGAGTAGCCCAATCTCCTAATTCAAAGTCTATTCTATATACTATGGCGCTTTTATCATGGGGGAGGTTTAAAATTTAAAAATTCATTCTATAATTTGATCACATTTTTTACAAAAACCATTCACTTTAAACCCGTTCAACTTTTTGAAAGTAGAAATAACACTATATTAAAAGGTATTGCAAAAGAAAAACAATGCATTTAAATTATGGTGGATGGGAATTAAATATATATACTTTTCATTTTTCCTTAAAGTACATTAGTCATATATTTTTTTTGCACCATATCTCGCTTAGTTTGTATGTAACCGACATTTAACGGTGTTCGTTTTAAAGGCCTTTTCAAACACTACAAAAGGTGTTGGTAGCATTATACACCCAAAACCTGCCGTTCTTCTGTTATTTCAAGTTGAATACATCAATTTGAGCATGCACCAAAAAACAAACTATTTTCATCTACCATATCTCTTTTTGTATAATAAATAGAATATTTACGAAGGAACGAATCTCTTTATTATTTATAATCTAAAAAATATTTTATATAGTGTTTTTAGTTCGATGCATAGTTTTTAAGGTATTCACAAAAAATCCGTCCGAACAGGTGTCATTTTTCAATGAAAATGGCCAATTTTCAACTACGCATAACTCAAAAAGTATTGAGTTCTCAAAAAAAAGTATAGACCAGTTTTTGCTTAGAAATAGGTTCTTTAGCCACTTCCGTGCTTATTTTAACCAACAAATTTTCCACCCCCTTGAAGAAGTGGGAACCGCCCCAAGATAAAAGCGCCATAGTATATAGGGTAGATTTTGTTTCTTGAGCTATTCCCTACTTACTGTGAAAATATCAAGTACATCAATGTAGTAGGATGAAATTCGGAGCCAAATACCGTCATTGACTGCCCTACAATAATGCTCTGCTATGATCGCGTGAGAGAGGACACACATAAGATTATAGCAAAATTTCTATTTACCGTAACTTTTCGAGTTTTTGAGCTACAGCAATGAATTTTATGTCATTGGAAAGGTAATTTTGCATTATTTCAAAATATGTAAAAATATACAGGGCGTATCTAAAAAAATTAAGATTTTTATTCATTTCCGGTTCAACCGGAAGCCATATTTTGATAAAATTTATTGTGATAATAGATAATAAAGTACCATATATGTCTGCAAAATTTAAAATTTTAGTTTTTATTAAAAAGGAAGTTACGGGCACTCGAATATTTTTTTATAAAAAATTCATAACTCCCCTCCTACGTGGAGTTAAGAAATATGACTAATGTCATTCAATTTACTGATAGGGTATCAAAAATATATCAAAAAATAAAAAAATTCCTTGGAGCCATTTTTGAGAAAATCTAGTTCAAATTTATGTCAAATTTTGACCCCTTAAATACAGGCAACCCGTAACTTTTTCTGAAAAACGATAACATCCTCATTATAACCCCATCTTAGGCTATATAACGACTTTTTCAAATTAAACTGATCTTAAACACCTTTTTAGATTGGTAGGGAAATGTGTCGAGTGGGCGGTCGGCCATGTTGGCCGCCATTTTGAATTTGGAAATGTCAAATTCCGTTTTTTATTTACCTATCGATGAGCTTACTTTGAGTTGAATTTCATTCATTTCGGTCAAAATTTGCAAAAATGGGCCCTAAATAACCCCCCTATTTCGGCCCCCCTTTGAGAGGTTTTTTTTAAAGCTTAGTTTCTCGACAAAATCCTCTTAAACTTACTCATACCGAATTTCATCAAAATCGGTCCGGTAGTTTTTGCTGGGCGGTGGCGATATACGTACGTACATACTTCCGACATGTTTTTTTATTTGCTTTTTAGACTCAGGGGGACTCAAAACGTCGAAAAAAAGTGAAATCTGAAAAAAAATTTTTTGCACGATCCTATAACTTTATCTATTATACTATACTACGTATATAGTACGATAAAGTAAAAAGAATGGAATAACCATATATAGCCAAAATGGGTGAGACCTGTGTGGTCAAAATAGCAGGAGATAAATCATCAATCGGCAGAAGTAGTATCAGATGACCTTGCAAAATATGGAGGGACAACCATTCATAGAAATATCAATCCGTCAATGAACAAGCAGAATTGCTTATAAAGAGGGAGGAAGAAGGAGAAATTGTACCCATTTATTTATGGATTCTATTCCATTCCATTTTACATTCTATTTGTTTGCAGGTATCTTCTTGTTGTGCTAGTTTTTGGTCTTGTTACAGTCAGTGGCGTAGCTGACAGGCCCGCAAAGCGGGGGGGGCGACGTTAGGAGGGGCCCCTTAAAGAATTCAAGCTTAATACTTCTACTTTCTTTAAATTGGGGACCAAAACATATTTTCCTAATAATCATCAAAATAGGGAATTTGGAAGGAAGTAATGAAGCGGGCCATTGACGTAACTCTTATACTCTTTCCGGGTGAAATTTAGCGTTTCGTGGACATGTTGGTAGTTTAGACGAAAGTGAATATGTACCAAAAAGGTAATTTTTTTGGTGGTTCTTTTACTAGCAAAATATGATCCTGTTTTAGCTAAACTAATCGATAAAAACAATAACTTAAACAAATTATTTGAGCCCTCAAATACAAATCGAACTTATAAATTTGCTGGCTCAAGAAACTGAAAACAAATTGATTAATTTAATTAAAAAAAGTTGTTTTTATTCAATAATTCTTGATACCACTCAAGATATTTCAAAACACGATCAGTTTAGTTTTATTTTCCGGTATGTAAAAATAACTTGCGACGAAAATAATTTACCTTCCAAATCTGAAGTTGTTGAATGTTTTTGGGATTTAATCGCATATTAGACCAAAGTGCAGAAGGTCCTGTAAATGAAATTTTAAAATTTATACAATCAAAGCTTCTTTCCGTACACAACTGTAGAGGAAAGGGGCATGATGGGGAAAGCGTTATGAGTGGTGTATATTCAGGCGTACAAAGGCGCATAACTGACATTGAAAAAACAGTTTCTAAAAACAGTTTTTGCTAGATGTTTCTAAAAAACATCTAGCAAAAAATTGAAAAGAAATACAAATGAAATTATAAACACTTTCATTACCAAAAATTAGAAAAAATATATGTCTTAGTAAGTGGTACAAATATACAGTGCCGGCAAAAAATATCTTTACAAAGTGAATAAACCGTATAAATCAGGATAATTTCTGCCTTCAGCCACCAGTGGCGTGTGAAAAACACACCAACTGAACGTTTTAAACATTTGACAGTTGCTTATTGTCTAAATTTAATAAAATTGATGAGAGATTAATAAGTTTCGAAACCGGTAGGGATGCTTGCAGCACTCTCTGATTGGACTAGAATATGGTTCGGCTGTGTTTTCGTTTTGCAACGAAATTGAAAATGGTTATTCATTTTTGATTTACATTTACTCTGTGTGGAGTATGAAGGGAACCATTCTCGTTGGAACTTTACCGCGCTGAGCAGATGGGACGTGAATTGTAAATTGTAGAATTCCCTCATTTTCCTTAGTCTCAGCATCCGTATGGCTTGCAAATTGTAGAAGCCTCGGAGGTGTAACCAGAGAAGGTTCCCATTGTTTTCATTCTAGTGGGGTGTAGAATAGCATTATGTTGTTTTATATGCCATTAGAGTGAAAACTTAGTCTTTTTGCTAGCAGTTGCCGCTAGGGCATCTATGCCGTTTCGTTCGTTGCAATCCGGGACTGCACGCTGGGGTTTGTTTTGGTTGGATCGGGGAGAGCAGCATATGTGCCTCCTGATGAGAGACTAATAAGTTTCGAAACCGGTAGGGGTGCTTGCAGCACTCTCTGATTGGACTAGAATATGGTTCGGCTTTGTTTTCGTTTTGCAGCGAAATTGAAAATGGTTACTCATTTTTAATCAAATTAGTTTGATTTTTGTGGAATTAAAATATTAAAATACAACAAAATATAGAGTAAGAAAACAATATATTAGATTAGATGAAGATTAGTAGAAATTTTGATGAATTTGCGCACATATACATTTACTCCCAAACGCGCCTAAAGAAGTATAACTTCAAAAAGGCATTTGATATGGTGGACAGGACAGGAATCTGGCAGAGCCTAGAGAACAAGAATGTAGAAGAAGAACTGTGGTATGGAAGGTGGTATGTAGTCTGTATGAAAATACTAATAACCAAGTTATTTGCATTTGTCCCTCATGACAAATGTTCAAGAATTTTCCTGAGGATCTCCCGAATCGAGTGCAAAAGGTTTCATAACGATCCGTCTTACTTTAAAAAAGTTAGAAATTTAGGCGATTTTGGTGCTTTATTTCCTCGCCTACTAGTATTCCTTATACAGGGTGTCCAGAAACTCTACCGACAAAAGAAGACAGGAGATTCCTCAGATAATTTTAAGATAATTTAACCCAATTCACCTAGTCCGAAAATGCTTCCTAAGGGAGCTAGAGCTCTTTGAAGATGGCGTCATGTAATTAGTTTTTCTTAAATACCTCCAGAACGCTTCTATTTAGAAAAACGAAAATTGGTATACATATTTACTTTCCAGAAATGAATCGATTCCATCCATTGCGAATTTCTAGTACAACTCATAGGCGTCCGTTTTGGGTAGGGCAACGGTTATTTTATCGCCTAACTTTTTTGTCTTTAATTTTTAAGCATTTTTGACTCTGAATTATTTAATTGTGAGTTATTCTAGTACTAAAAGGTACTCTTAGTTTAAGTCGATAGGATACACCGTTTGCTAGAAAAATCGATTTGAAAATTTTTCGTTCCTTGAATAAAAAAAAGATACAAAAAAACTATTTAGAAAGATCAAAACTGGTACATTTATTTATATTCCAGAGATTAATCGATTTCATTAATGGCGAATTTCTAGTACCGGTCATAGGCGTCCGTTTTGGGTAGGTCAACAGTTATTTTATAGCATACCTTTATTGTCTTTAATTTTTAAGTATTTTTGACACTAGATTATTCAATTATGAGATATTCGAGTACTAAAAGTTACTCTTGCTTTAAGTTGGTAAAATACATCGGTTTTTTTAAATTTTTTTTAACTTTTTTTTCAAATTCCCAAAACTAAAAACTTTCAAATCGATTTTTCTAGAAAACGGTGTATCCTATCGACTTAAAGTAAGAGTACCTTTTAGTACTATAATACCTTACAATTTAATAATCCAGTATCAAAAATGCTTAAAAGTTGAAGTCAAAAAAGTTATGCGATAAAATAACCGTTGCCCTACCCAAAACGTACGCCTATGACCGGTACTAGAAATTCGCAATGGATGGAATCGATTCATTTCAGGAAAGTAAATATGTATACCAATTTTAGTTTTTCTAAATAGAAGCGTTCTGGAGGCATTTAAGAAAAACTAATTACATGGCGCCATCTTCAAAGAGCTCTAGCTCCCTTAGGAAGCATTTTCGGACTAGGTGAATTAGGTTAAATTGTCATAAAATTATCTGAGGAATCTCCTGTCTTCGTTTGTCGATAGAGTTTCTGGACACTCTGTATGTATATTTTTATATGCCCTGGGAGCGAATTTACAAAACCTATACTATTTCAGTCATGGGGGCGACTGAATTCGAGTAGGTTTTGTATGCAGAATATTAGTTACATATCCTATGCTATTTCGGACCAGAAATTAACTGTATCGGTGTAGGATTTGTAAGCTAAATTTTTGATTATTATTGAGCAAATGTCTATACCTACTGTTTCAGTCATGTAAGTAAAACTAATCAAATATTTACTAAGTGGATTTATTAATAAATCATAAAATTTAGATATGTTTTGAAAATTAAAATCAATAATATATATTTGGATAATATTAAAAATTAAAAACAAATGAATAATTACTAATATACGAATATATACAGTATGTCCCTGTAAGTTGGAACCATATGAAAAACTTTTTTATTATTGATTTTACGAAAAAAAGATACATATTCTTCATAAAAAGTTCTGCATGGTCTAAAACCGAAGAAGCACTCATCTGATATTAAGTTTTATTAAAAGTATATGAGAGATGTCAAAAAATATGAATTTTTGTCAAGAGTAAAGTATCTTTATATATTTCACAAGATTGAAAATTGTTATTATAAAAATTTATTTGGACTTAAAAATAATGTTCTACTTTGCAACTACATTCTTCTAATGAAGAAAAAATTGAAAATTTCTCAAATTATCTCAAATTAATTTTCTCGATATTATTAGTTTTACAAAAAAAAAAGTTATTCTTTATAAAAAGTTTTGCATGGTCTAGAAACTAAGATACAACCTTTATTTATCAAATTTATCAATTGTATACAAGGTTTGTCAAAAAATATAAATTTTGTTCAAGAGTAAAATACTTTTATAGTTCACAATATTTCAATTAAAAAGATGTACATAATTGTATACTCATACATTTTTTTGAATTTTCAACAACTTTTTATAATAAAATTTTTCAATATTGTTCAAAATAAAGGTACTTTACTCTTTAGCGAAATTCATATTATTTTTTGACATACCCCGTATAAAATTGATAAAATGTGAAATATTATTATTGAATCTTATTTTGTAGAACATGCAAAACTTTTTATAAAGAATAACTTTTTTTGGTAAAATTAATAATTTCGGAGTTAAAAATAAAAATGATATTAGGTATCTTCAATTTTTTTTTCAATTAGAAGAACATAATTGTGCATTAGAACATAATTTTTAATTCCAAACAACTTTCGATAATAACAATTTTCAATATTGTGGAATAAAAAGGTGCTTTACTCTTGAGAGAAAATCATATTTTTTTACATACCTCATATACTTTTAATAAAATTTGATATCTGATGATTGTATCTTAGGTTCCATGCAAAACTTTTAATAAAGAACAACTTTTTTTCGTTAAAGTAATAATAAAAAAGTTTTCCATAAGGTTTAAACTTAGTGGGGCATATTGTATAAGAATTAAAAAATATCTAACATGGGTATTTACTAATATTAGATACTTATTAAATTATTGAACAGAGTTTAGTCAGTGTTTTTTTGCACTGGACGCGTTTTTTTCTATGCTTAAACTAATGTTATGAGGTTTCTTCTTTTTCTTTTTTTTCCAGAGTGGTTGGTCTTCCAGACTGTATGCGATTCTGACCTTTTAATCCCCCATCCTTTCTTCGAGCTATAGCGGTAGGTTGTACTCGAATTTTTCGGTTCCTGGTAAATCGAGTTGTGTGAGAAAACATAGATACTATTTGTCACGGAGTTTTCATTTTTTCCAATGTTGTCACAAATTTTTTCAGCACTGTGGTATTCGAGGGACATTGATCTTTTTTTAATATATCTGAAAGTCTTATAAATTCGGCGTGCATTCTATCATTTTTTTTTTTCAATTAGAAGAATCTAGTTGCATATTAGAAAATTATTTTTAAGTCCAAACAAATTTTTGTAATAACAATTTTCAATCTTGTGAAATATATGAAGGTACTTTACTCTTGAGACAAATTCATATTTTTTGACATCCCTCGTATACTATTGATAAAACTCGATATCAGATGCTTCGGTTTTAGACCATGCAGAACTTTTTATGAAGAATATCTTTTTTTTTTCGTAAAATCAATAATCAAAAAGTTTTCCATATGGTTCCAACTAACAGGGACATACTGTATATATTCGTATATTAGTAATTATTCATTTGTTTTTAATTTTTAATATTATCCAAATATATACTATTCATTTTAATTTTTAAAACATATCTGAATTTTATGATATAATAATAAATCCACTTAGTAAATATTTGATTAGTTTTATTTACATGACTGAATAATAGTCATTTGCTCAATAATAATCAAAAATTCCGCTTACAAATCCTACACCGATACAGTTAATTTCTGGACCGAAATAGCATAGGATATGTAACTAATATTCTGCATACAAAATCTACTCGAATTCAGTCGCCCCCATGACTGAAATAGTATAGGTTTTGTAAATTCGCGGACAGGACAGGGATCTGGCAGAGCCTAGAGAACAATAATGTAGAAGAAGAACTGTGGTATGGAAGGTGGTATGTAGTCTGTATGAAAATACTAATAACCAAGTAAGAACAAGAAACAGAACTTCAAAAATAACGATGGAGTCAGACAGGGTGATGTATTGAGTCCATTATTGTTTATAAGCATGATGGACGAATTAATAAAAGCTTGCTGGCCAAAAACAAAAAAATATATTGCAGGATACAGAAACATGCAAATGGTCAAAGTAGAAGCATGCATATTTGTAGACGACATTGTGCTTATAGCAAAAACAGAAAAAAAACTTCAAAAGAACATGACAATGTGGACAGAAGAATTAAAATCATTGGTTTTTTTTACTCCCATGGGACAATGCAACTGCATTTCGTCCTGTCGCCCGATGGGGGGTACAACGGCCTACTTTATTCAGATGGACTTTTTCAGACACAAGTTTTTTTCATGTATTTTGTCCCGTAGAACACGAATTTTTTAGCAGTTGCTCCGCATGTCGATGAGATTGTTATAAACAAAGAACTTGAGGAATTACATAACAGCGATTCTTAGCAAAACAAACCTTTTTTCTATGTTTGGGTCATTCTAAGCAAAAAATGTTGTTACCAGTTTTTTCGTAGGATGTATAGTTTTCGAGATAAACGCGGTTGAACTTTCAAAATATCGAAAAATTGCAATTTTTGAACCCGAATAACTTTTGATTAAAAAATAAAAGGTCAATTCTGCTTACCGCATTTGAAAATTCATTTCAAATTATACCGGTTTTGATTATTTACATTGCTAAAAATTAATTTTTTATTGTTAAACAAAGCTATAAACACATAGTGCTTGAGTAATGTTTTCAATGCACCTCTCATTTAAAATTGAACGAGTAGGCGTGCCTACAAACAGGCAATTTCTACGTATCATGCGTTAAAACGCATGCATTGGGCACAGGTCAAAACGTTCAAAAATACTTATAATAGTAATATGCCTGATGTAAAATAAAGAATATTTTTAACACATTTTCAAACATTTTTTGAAAAACCTAACATTCTTATTTAAATAAAAAATTCTGCTTGCATTTTTTTTGCAAAAATGGTACATTTTTGAAGGCCGGCTACCAGAGAATTGCCTAGGGCGTCATTTGACCTAAACGCGGCACTGGGTCAAAATATTCTTCAATGTGTGCCAAATTAGTGATGGGTAAAATCGTCCTAAAAATATCGTAAAAAATTGTTTCCAAAAATTGTTTAAACAATTTACAAAGTTAATTTAACCTTAAATTTATTAATAAATGGCATATTCGTAATGTACGCAGACAGTACATACAAATTATAAAAGAAAACGTCAAAATCCACCAACAAGAAAGTGAGATATAAAGGGGGACTATTTTATGCAACTGTGCGGGAAAAACTTTCTGGTACAGAAATGTCACTGTTTGGTACACTGATGTCATATTTCAGTTACTGTGGGAAAACAGCAAGAGTTTATTGAGTAATGAATGGATATAGAAAAAAATAATAATCCTAGTTTCTGCTTTAAGCTCTGCTGCTGCATTCTATTAGTTTTTAATAAAAATTATTATACAGATACGGTAACTGATACGACAGGATAAGTCATACCTTACCTCTATAATCAGAATCTGTTTTGATATATACAGGTAAAAAATACACAAATTGGCTTTGATATGAATATATATCCACACCCAAACTTATTGGTTTTAAAGGTACACACATTCTCGTATCGAATAACCGACATCCGTCGCTAATGGATTTACATACAGTCAATAAGAAGATTTCCAGAGAAGCATATGGTGACTACGGGTAACAGCTTTGTTTATTCCCAATTTTTAAATTATACAGTGCTCTTCATATAAAACTATCCACCTTAAATAACTTTTCAACCACTGATGTTTAGAAAAAAAGCAAAAACACGTCAAATAATAATTGAAGGGGGAGGCATTATGCCATATTTAAGTTTGCCGGGAAAGGCACCCTCTCATCCCCCGTATCATCTCTTAATTTTTTTTAATTACTATCCCCTTTTTTATTTCACATTTGGATTCTAGTCTTTGTACTGATTTCAAAAATGTATAACACTCTCTGCTTAAAGTGATTAATTTATGAGAAAAATAAATACAAATGCAAGAAAACTGGATTGAATAATATAATAGCTTTTTATGAAACAGTTCGTGAAGTATGCTTTTTGCGAACGCACGTGACGTTTAGAGCACGAGCGACAACGGAGCGAGTGCTATACATCGCGTAAGTTCGCAAAAAGTACTTCACGCACAGTTTCATACAATATTTTATCTGTGATGAACAAATAAAAAAACTGTAACTCTTCGCCACTGGAATTTACTTCTATTCTACAATTTTTAGAATTTTGACATTTAAAAATTATAACTTCTTTCAACCCACAAAACTGTCAAAACTTTTGTCGTAATTTATTGCTCATTATGTCATCACCATGACAAGGCGAAAGTTACGGATATTTGATTATATGAAAGTTTGTCAAAAACCGTGCGAAAAAGTAAGTCCCATTTAAAATACATTGTTACTTCACGCAAACTTTAACGTCCATCAAGTTAACAGAACAAAGTCAGCAGAACACAGTTATTCTTATACCACAATTAAGTGTAAATAAAATGCAAATTTATTGTTCCAAGAAATAATTTATTGCTCTTTTTTTAAGTTATCCCATGTTCTGCTAAATTGATAATCAAACTAGCAGAACAGTAGTTAAAAAATTTGATAAATCATCTATAATTGAATGCCAAAGTATTCTCTGAATTAAATGCAAATTTAATGTTCCAAGAAAAAATTTATTGTTCTTTTTTTTTAAGTTATTGCATGTTGGCATGTTCTACTACTAAATCTACTATATTTTCTACCAGATTCTAAAATCTACTAGACTTAAAATTTTCCCACTAAGGGCGAATTTCTCATATCGAGTTCAACTCCAGTTTAACCTGAACTTTTAGTGAACGTCAGTTTAAAGTCAAAAACGTCTTTCTCAATTCACGTTCAACCGATGGCAGTTTAAACTTGAACGATGCTTGAACGCTGGAATTCGGCCTTTCAAAGATTTCAGAACTCAGTTCAGATGATTTCATGGATTACGCATGCGTTGTATTAACACGAAACGCTGTCATAATATAAATATATCCTATTTTATTATATTAAGCCTAACGATAAACGATAACATTATTTTTGTTTTTATACATTTATTTATAATTATTAAAATGACTATTTGACTATACATACTTAAATTTAACTTTATTCAAAAACAGCATAAAAATGGTCGTACAAAATGGCGATAGTTTTTTACCTTTTGCCATCTATTGGCATTTCTCGAAACCTGTAGAACGTGCACTCACAATGAGAAACGCATTCCAGACAAAACTGAAGCTCACCTGTGAACCTGGTTCAACAGAACCATAGATTAAGGCAGGTATGAGAAATCGACCCTAAATCACAAGAAATTCGACTACATCTAGTAGAAAATCTACTAAATTCGCAACCCTGAATATGGTACAAAAACTTCTATTGTGCAGTGAAGGAGAATGGCTCTAGAGTTTCTAATCGCATCCGCTTTTGGTAGTAATTATTTTTAAAATTCTTACGGTTTATTAACTTCTTAATTAAATTTATTGTTGCAACATTTCATTTGCATTTAATTCAGAGAATATTGTGGTATTCAATTATTTGATATTTTATCAGTAATTATTGAACTACTATTCAATGTTTGGTAGTGAAATGTTCACTCTAAATGTTATAAAATTTTTAAAAATAGTTATTTATGAAACAGTTCGTGAAGTATGCTTTTTGCGAACTTACGCGATGCATTCCATGCTAAACATCGCTTGCGTTCGCAAATAGCATACTTCACAAACTGTTTCATAAATAACCATTTTTAACAATTTTATAACATTTAGAGTGAACGTTTCACTACCAAACATATTACCACTTTTCTTGCTTTTGTATTTATTTTTCTCATAAACTAATCACTTTAAGCATCAAGTGTTATACATCTTTAAAATCAGTACAAAGAGGAGAATCCAAATCTAAAATAAAAAAGGAGGTAGTAATTTAAAAAAAAATAAGGGATGATTCGGGCAGTCCATAAGGGCGAAGGGGAGCGGTGCCCCCCGGCGCCGTATTAAAAAGGCGCCGGTAGGTGCCGAAAAAATTTTTTTGACAATACCGAAATTACCAGAAATTTTTTTATTACCTGAAACAATAGTTAAAAGTAATGACATTGACTAAGGACAAGAAGGATTTTACCCACTGGTAAATTCAAACCAGAAATATTAGCAATATTTTATTGTAAAATTGAAAACTTACTAGTTTCGTTATAGCAGCTATAGTATTACTTTGATCCCATAAGTGTACAAAACCTTATTTATCTCAACTGAACTATTTGTTTGAACTATATTATATCTGAACTATACTGTCTGAGCTATATGTTGAACTATATGTTTGTTCTGTGATAGTGTAATCGTTGTTTTTTGTAAATAACGAAGAAGTGAAGTCAAGCATTTCAAGAATAATGAAAGGACAAGCAGTTGGAAAATATGATATTTCTAAGGAAGTCAGGAGAGCGTTACGAGAGACAGTAACAAGGTAGCTAACAGGTATATTTAATATAATTATGGACTTTGGACAAATGCCAGACGAATGGAGAATCAGTATATTAGTACCTGTTTACAAAAGCCTTGCGCTCGCAAAAAGCATACTTCACGAACTGTTTCATAAATAACTATTTTTAACAATTTTATAACATTTAGAGTGAACATTTCACTACCAAAAATATTACCACTTTTCTTGCTTTTGTATTTATTTTTCTCATAAACTAATCACTTTCAGCATCAAGTGTTATACATCTTTGAAATCAGTACAAAGAGGAGAATCCAAATCTAAAATAAAAAAGGGGGTAGTAATTTTAAAAAAATAAGGGATGATACGATACGGGGTGTGAGAGGGTGCCTTTCCCGTCAAGCTTAAATATGACGTAATGTCTCCCCCTTCAAGTATTATTTGACGTGTTTTTGCGTTTTTTCTAAAAATCCGTGGTTCAAAAGTTATTTAAGGTAGATAGTTTTATCTGAAGAGCACTATCAGTGGCGTAACAAACTCCGTCGGGGCCCCACCGCAGAATTGGAAATGGGGCCCCCTTTAAAAAATTACTAAATGCAACATGTGTAACAAATACCTATATGTGTTACAGTCCAGTAAATCAACGTAAAATATGGCGATACCGTGTAATTTTCAGTGTCACCACCGAAGTGGTCAACTCAAGACTTTTCGAGTAATTTATGAGTAAAAATGTTTATTATTCAACAAAAAACCACGTTGTTAGGCGATTTTTCGCAAATAGTTCAAATAGTAAGTATTTGATCGAACAGAATATTGTTAGCAAAAATGTATCTAGCTTGTAAAAAAAATGAAACAAAAATGAAGTCTATCGACCCAGTAAAAGAAAAGTTGTAGCTCATGAAAAGTTTTTTTTATTCGTCAAAATCCAAATTTAATATTTTAACGTGAAATAACCAAAAAATGAAATACTTTTCGGGGAAACTCATCAGAACTTTTTTAAAGTGTTTAAAAGAAGCTTTATTTTTACAAAAGTTTCTAGCATCAAAACTAAGCCAGTTACGCTTAAAATACAGTTAGTCCCATTTTTTGGTAAAAAAATTGTGAAAATCTCCCCCTATTTAGCACCCCAAACGAAACTAATCATTATCGCCCTACAAATTACTTAACTTTTTATATGACCTGTAAGTTTCACCGCTTCAAAGTACTTATTTTTAAAAGGGTTCTAGTTGAAAGGGCTTGAACGAGTCACTAATCACGAGTATATGCAAATTTTAAACATCCATATCTTAACCAATTTTTTCTTACAGAAAAACAAAATAAAGCCAAAATATTTATAAAAGCAAGACCTACATTTCTTTACTCTTTGAGATTTTTCGTATCACTAATACTTACTTTTTAAGTTATTTAAAAAAAAAGGCATTTTACTAAAATAAAAAAATTTTTTTAATATGAAATCAAATTTTTTCAAAAATAAGAACTTCGGACTGGTCAAACTTACAGATCATATAAACAATAAATATTTAAAGTAAATGGTAAAGCGCAAACGGTAAAATTTTTTTGGGGTGCGAAATGGGGGCAGATTTTCACGATTTTTTTACCAAAAAAGGAGTCAACTTTATTTGAGCGTAACTCGTATAGTTTTGGTACTAGAAACTTTAATAAAAAATAAAAATAAAGCCTTTTTTGAAACATTTAAAAAAAGTTTTAATTGGTTTTTCCCGAAAAGTGCTTCTTTGTTTGGTTATTCCAGGTTGAAATATTCGATTTGGAATTAGACGAATAAGAATAATTTTTCATGAGCTTTAACTGTGCTTTTACTGTGTCAACAGACTTCATGAATTAGTACACCATTTTTTTGTATCTTATAAATACATTTTTGCTACAAATATTTTTTCGATAAATATCTAATATCTAATTCGATGAATACTTATTTTTGAGTTATTTGCGAAAAACCCGTCTAAAAACGTTCTTTTTTTGTTAAGAAATAAACATTTTCATTCGCAAATGACTTGAAAAGTATTAACATAGATAAAGAAACCCTATAGAACAAAAGTTGCTTTACTAGTCAATTTATGCATTTCCGGACTAAACGTACCTATATTTTTCACCCCAAGGAGAGGTGTCACCCGCTCCTGGGGGTCCAACTTTGAAGTGGAGTGTACTAGAACCTAAATCCAAATTGTCAAGCAAATACGTTCGTCGTGACGTTGATAATTTCACTCCAAATCTGTCATTTACTGAAACTTCATTTTCAATACTGCACTGCTTAAAAAACGTATTTATGCAAATAATATAACAACACATTTTTACATATGTTAGACGGCAAGATGGGGCTCTTGACATATTGGGGCCCCATAAGCTTGGTAAGCTTAGGGCGTGGGGGCCTCTGTTACGCCTCTGGATAATTGTATCGAAATAGTAAACGCAGGTAAAGATTAAAGAGAAAACCCATTTCTAGATTTAGAAATATTGTTCTACAATTTGGCAAATTGCAATTCTCAAATCTTTTAATAGTCACGTACAAAGCATTATAGTTTATTGTCATTACCATAAAAGTGCGTGAGACCAGAAAGGAGTAAGTTTCTAGATATGAGATAAGATGATTCACTTGCCGAATACCCCTATTTAGAAATTTACGTTTTTAAATGCAAACACACAAAGTAAAATCATATACCTATAACAGATTTTTACATAATATCCGACGACAAGATGGGGCCCTTGATCGATTGGGGCCCCCCGCAAGCTTCACGCTGCGGGGGCGTCTGTTACGCCCCTGAGCACTATAAAATTCAACATATTGTGTTGGTTTTTTTTTTCTACTAGGAAATGGTACAAAACACATAGGTACCATAATAGTGTTCTACACTTCTTCAAGAAATTAACGCACCATCTTAAAATCGGAACATAAACTATTGTTTCTACCCCTTGCAAGGTTCTAGGAGGTGGTAAACGCTGTCGTAGTCTTCTGTCAATTATGTTCCACAAATATTCGATCGGGTTATCTAGATCTAGAATCTAGCCAGACTATGCGCTGGCCAATTCAATGTCCGAAGATTTACCTGTTGTAAATAATCGGTTACAGTTCGTGCAAGGTGAGGTCTTGCATTATCGTGCATTAGCAAAAAATTGTTACCAATATAAGGAGCCGATAGTATGGCAGCTAAGCCCTTCGTTATGTAAGGTCACCGGACTGGGACGTTTCGCCGTCGCCGTTTCGCCGTCGCCATTTCGCCGTCGCCGTTTCGCCGTCGAGCCACTTCGCCGTCGGCCTTTTCGCCGTCGAGCCAGTTCGCCGTCGGCCGTTTCGCCGTCGGCCGTTTCGCCGTCGACATCCCGGATCCCGGCATTGGTTAAGTTTACAAGAACGTGATAACATACTAACTTTTTTATACTAAATGTCGCAAGAACGTGATAACATACTAACTTTTTTTTAATTACGTATTTTTTATGGGAAATAAGCCACAATTTTCCCATAAAAAATACGTAATTATAAAAATACCACAAGGAAATAGCTTCAGAACAACAATAACTTTTTTTTATACTAAATGTTAGTGTCAAAGAAAGCTTGAGAAGGTCGAGGCCCTCTAAGGGCTGTAGCACCAAGATGATGATGATGTCAGTGTAAATAAAATGCTGATGTTGCTAGTAAAACCAAAAACAAATCATTAAATAGATAAATATGACTATTATCAGATTCCCGGAAATAAACAATATTGAGAAAAGGGATTTCAATTTTTTTTACTGTATCAAAAATAAAAAAACTTCATTATGCAAAAGTAATAGTACAGGGTGTCTGCGTAACTTGGAACCATATGGGAAACTTTTTTAATATCAATTTTACGAAAAAAAGTCATTCTTTATAAAGTGCTCTGCATAGTCTAAAACCTAAGGTGCAATCATCAGATATCAAATTTTGTCAACAGTATACGAGGTATGTCAAAAAATATGAATTTCACTCAAGAGCAAACTACCTACCTTTATATTTCAAAATATCAAAAAAATTTATTATGAAAAGTTATTTGTAATTAAAAACCATATTCAAATTTGCAATAACAGCCTTCTACTGAAAAAAAAAATCTGAAATTTTCTTAAATTACTGATTCCGAACATCAAAAACCATATTCAAATTTGCAATAACAGCCTTCTACTGAAAAAAAAAATTCTGAAATTTTCCTAAATTACTGATTCCGAACATCATTTTTATTTATTAGACATGTAATAACTCTTTTATTAATAATTTTAGGAAGAAAAGTTATTCTTCATAAAAATCTGTGCATAGTCTATACCTCAAGATGCAACCATCAGTTATCCAAGTTTGTTAATTTTATACGAGGTGTGTCAAATAATATGAATTTAGAAAGAATTCTTTCTAAATTCTTTCCACACCTCGTATAAAATTAACAAACTTGGATAACTGATAGTTGCATCTTGAGGTTTAGACTATGCACAGATTTTTATGAAGAATAACTTTTCTTCCTAAAATTATTAATAAAAGAGTTATTACATGTCTAATAAATAAAAATGATGTTCGGAATCAGTAATTTAGGAAAATTTCAGAATTTTTTTTTTCAAGTAGAAGGCTGTTATTGCAAATTTGAATATGGTTTTTAATTACAAATAACTTTTCATAATAAATTTTTTTGATATTTTGAAATATAAAGGGAGTTTGCTCTTGAGAGAAATTCATATTTTTTGACATACCTCGTATCCTGTTGACAAAATTTGATATCTGATGATTGCATCTTAGGTTTTAGACTATGCAGAGCACTTTTTAAAGAATGACTTTTTTTTCGTAAAATTGATATTAAAAAAGTTTCCCATACGGTTCCAAGTTACGCAGACACCCTGTATATAATCGTTTGAAAACCATTCAAAACTTATACAAGTAACGATCATCCCGAAATTATAAGTACGAATGCTAACAACGAAATGGCGACTGCGAAATTGCTCGACGGCGAAACGGCGACGGCGAAATGGCGACGGCGAAACGGCGACGGCGAAATGTCCTATACCCTAAGGTCACTGCTTGAAATGTTAATTTTAAGGCTTCTTTGACAATTTGCTTCACTGACTAGATTTAAAAAAAATCGACGAGGAAAATAAAATTCCTGTAGCTGGCTGTATACCATTAATCACAAAAAAATACTGAATCCTTTGTCAAAGGTATATTTAAATAAAAGACCCCAATAAGGGTTACATCACATTAACAAAACGTTTTCGGATTAACAAATAATCCATGATCTGTGTTAGAAGCCAATAGCATGCATGCGTGGACCACCAAAAAGTTATGGATAAAAACCATTTAAATGTTACAAAATCTCTGGAATGCTACTTGGGGTACACTTATACCCCAGCCTTGTTTGTAAGTTACACCAATTTGCAGTAGTGAGTGTGGAAAATATGAAACTAAACTTGTGGATAATAATATAATAAAATATTTTTGTATACATACAAAATAAATTCTTAACATGTTATCTTTAAGATTGTTTTTGTCATATCTTCTTAAAACATACATATATAAATATTTTAGGTCGATTTTATTTGGGGTACCACTGTACCCCGATGTAGCAGATTGAGTTTAGAAAATAAGTGTAGCAATCCAGGCTTAAATGGTATACTATATTGTAATTAAAATAATGGATGTTGCAAATATTCCTGGATATTACCCCCACTGAATGAACATTGCATCCACTGTATTACTGTGTTGCTCTGGGTAATATCCAGGAATATTTGCAACATCCATTATTTTTATTTACAATATTAGTACCATGTAAGATCTTGTAATAATTAAAGGGTTTTTACCGTTAACTTTTTGGTGGTCCACGCATGCATGCTATTAACTTTTAACACAGATCATGGATTATTTGTTAACCCGAAAACGTTTTGTTAATTTGATGTAACCCTTATTGGGGTCTTTTAAACCTTTTACAAAGGATCCAGTATTTTTTGTGACTAGATTTACTAATGTCTATGTCTGCAGATCTTGCAAATTTTCTGCAAGAACGGCTTCATCGTCAGTGTATCTGATATTATTGATTACTTCTACGCCTATAGAGCTACTTCTAATCTTACTCCCTCTGGTCTTTCATTTAAAGCCTCTCTAAAGATATCTTCCGACTATAGATTAAAAACACTGGGTGACAAAAAACAACTCTGTCGTATTCCACGTTTGATAGATAGTTGTTCAGTACGCTATCTCCAATTGGGATAGAAACTACTTGCTTTTAATATAAGTATTGTAGCAGTCTTAAATCGTAGTGGTCAAGTCCTGCTGTCCTCAGGCAATCAAAAAGTATATCGTGCTGTACCTACTCGATCGAATGCATTCTTGAAGTCGATGAAACAAACATGAACGATTAACTCGCAAGTTTTTTATAAGAGAACGCGAACACAAAATAGTGCCTCTTTATGTTCCAAGACCATTTCTTAATCCAAATTGCTTATTACCTACTCATTCTAATTCATCTTTTGCATAAAAGGAATACTCGGTTTTGTGTAATTCGTAAAAGTATCTTAAGTGTGTGGCTCATCAAACTGATTAGTCTAAAATCAATGACTCCAACCAATCCTTTGGTATTTTCTTTCGATGTAAATTTTGTTAAAGTGGTGAAGTAGATAATGTTTTCCTCGTCCAACAGTTTAAGTAACTCCATAGGAATTTGACCTGATCCAGGTGCTTCTGATTTCACTATACTGGGAACTCTGTCTAACTGATTGTCACATTTAGTATGTGTATCAGTGGCGGCTCGTGACCTCAGTATGCGGGTAGGCTACACATATACTTCGGGTAGGCGACAAAAAATATCCTACAGTTTGTAATACATTTTGAGCCGTCTTGCAATACTAAATGTAATCTATGAGCGCAACAATGTGTAAAAATTGCTTTTGGAGCATCTACTTTAATTTTTGATTGTAATCCGTTTAAAGAGCCAACCATTACACTTGCACCATCGTAAAATTGAGCAATTAATTTATTTTTGTAATCATATGGCTCAAGCACGTTTGAAATTAAAGTATATAGAGCGTCTGCAGTACACTGTGATTTTTCGGTTATATCTGTAGTATCGTCAGCTAGTATAGAAAAAAATTGACTTTCATTAATTTCTGTTGAAATTTCATTTTTTACGTAATCGGCAAGACAATCTATTAAATCATTTTGTATTGTTTTTGACAAACCCGTGAACACCCCTTCTATTTTTTAACATGATCCTGGATTTCCTGATCGCGTTTAACTACTAAATTAAAAATTTCTTTAAAATTACCCATGTTTGAAGAATTATGGCTCTCATCACGACCGCGAAATGTAAGTTCTTGTTTTGCTAAAAGAATTGTAACATCAATTTCTTTAACTTCTTCAATCTTTTTCAACTTCTTCATTATATATCTTATTAGATAGAGAAATATTTCCAGCGAAAGCACTGTCAGTAGTTTGTTTATTTTTTCTAACCGTTTTAAATCTAAGCAATTGTTTAAATGTTCTTTCGAAGATTCATGTTTTTTTACACTAGCTGATAAATTTTTCAAATCTGAATATCCCTGACTCACCCAAACATTTTGCTTCAAATTTGAGAGCAACAGACAAGGCCAACAGAAAAGTGAATTTTTAAAATAACTTCCGCTTATTAGCCATTTATGATTTTCATACCATATTGTTTTAAACGATCTCGAAAATGGTTGATTGTCTTTTGTCTTATCTGTGGATAAAATTGTTAAATTTTGTAAAGGCCGGCCCATTGAAATAATTACTAATCTTTCTTGATTTTGGCGCCTTGAAAAAGGCGTCTCGATCAAACTGCATATTACATCGTTTAAAATATTCATATTCGATGACCAAAGCTTTTCCACCAATAAAACTAACACACCTACGTTTCAACAACGTCAAATATTACTTATTTTATTTATGCATCAAATAATAATTTACTATTCGAATAAATTGATAAGTTAACAATTAACCTCGCTTTAAATTTTTAATTATCTATATAATCTAATAACACATTATTCAGTTTTCATAAACAAATTTAAATTGTCCTACCTAGTTTTATTCAATACTTAACCTACTAATAACAGCCAAAATCAAAAAACAATTATTTTAGAACAGTTTCACAAGACACAAGAGAAGCAACTGATAAAATTTTGTAGGTCCGGCTATAAGACTCTGTGCCTATCCGCCCATTCAAAATCGTAGAATATGGTCGCTACGAGCAGACCTGCAGCAGGCCTGCTCGCGTAAACAGAGAGAGATCGCACGTCAATTCGGTGTTGGCGTCGTTCTATTTCAGGCTACGTTCCCGAGTGCCTGACCAAGGAGAATATAGAATCTATACAGTACTACTGATACTACAAGGAGCGTACAATAATTATAACTACGGAGAAAATTTTTTGGATATTTTTAAAAATAATTTGGATAATTTTTGCTATTTTATTGTAGATATTGTGTCAAAATTTATAAATTACAATTTTGAAATAAGTAATTTATATTAATAATTTATATTATTGTACTACATTTGAAGAGGGTAGGCGGCGCCTACCTTGCCTACCCCGACGGGCCGCCCCTGATGTGTATGTGTAACATTTTCTCGACAAGCATAGTTTAAATAGAGCAAACAGATAGCAGGTTAGCTGTATGAAACAAGATGCAGAATTAGCAATAGGTATCGGGAAAGAAATGAAAAGCAGAGTTTACAAAACAGTCATCAGAAACGACAAAAAGCATGGTAGAAACAGCAGAGATGAAAACCCTTATAAAAATAGATTGTAAGGCGGGCCATTCATGATCTGATTTGTGGTACCTCTAGTGGTGCTACTAGTGGTATTACCAGTTGGATATTCGGCACCATTCACCATTCACGCCCCAACATTTTATCTTTGTAGCCGCCAACAAAGGTCTTACCTTTAAGTCACCTGTTTTCACGGTGGTGAGCACTAAAAAATGTATCGAGTAAAGTCTATGCAAAATATATAATTCAGAGGATTTGTGTTTTTAAAAATTGGGTACATGAATTGAGGTTTCATAATTAAGCATGCCATAAGTTTCGTTGCTCTAGCATTTGTCTAGGGCTGATATGAACTAATTAATTTTTACGACTCTTGTAATTTTTACGACTTTTTAAGATGTAGGGTAGTTATATTCTATTTTAGAAAGAATTAATAGTATATTACTTTATGAGGCGGAGAAGCATGACTTTTCTTGACGCGCCCGATATTACGCGCCGAACGAAGTGAGGCGCGTAATAGAGGGCAAGTCAAGAAAAGTCGCTTCTTTGCCGAATAAAGTATACTATTTTTTCTTCAAACATAGCAATTTTCAACCATAAATAGTACAATTCATAATAAGTATGCATCACTGCGGCCTGAAAATTTCACAGAAAAATGATATTTTATCAAGTACCAAAATGGAAAGTGTTACCGAAGCGTCATGGGAATACATTCGATCAGCGCAGTAGCCCAAAAAGTAGCTAGTTATTTAAATTTAAACGATGCAAGCGCATACACGGGTCACTCTTTACGACGAACTTCAGCAACACTTTTAATTGATGGAGGCGGAAATCTAGAATGCCTCAAACGACATGGGGGCTGGAAATCAAGCACGGTTGCCGAAGGATATATAGAGGATTCAATAAGAAATAAGAACGATAATGCTCAAAAAATTTTAAACCCTCATGATTCGCCAACATCGGGAATGATTGCTGAAAGTTGTGCTCGACCATCAGTATCATCAACAATTACCAATGCGTATCAAGAGTCGGGAACATTTTTGCACGGTTTCAATTTTGAAAATGCCTCATTAACTAATTGTACTTTTAATATTACTATAAATAAAAATGATGTTTAATTGTTGTTAATGACATTTGTATTGTTGCTTTGTGACATGTTTCATATTGTTGCCATGACAACATTTTTCCCTCCGCCGTAAAGAAATGGGAAAAAAAACTGCTGCCGGCGGAGACATCAAACTTTGACAGGATCAAGTTAGATAAGTAATGTCATCATTATTTGACGTTTGAAGAAAAAAACTTTTTCTAAACTGGAGCTGGGATTTACTTTGCTGTGTGTGGGTTGTATCGTGTATTTTTAATAGTAGCAATTTTTCGTGCCGTTAAAAGTTATTTTCTATTATTTATTTGCGAACCTAAGGACCTTTGCTCAGCGATGTACCAATTGAGATTTTGTTTGGAGCTGATGTTGTAAGCAAATTGTATACACGGAGGAAATACTAGTTGCAGTGCGGTCTCGTAGCAAATTTATCATTTTAATTGGGAATAAATCACAATGTTAGTTAGAAATTAAATTTATTTGGCGTTTCGACTTCTACTTCTGACATCGTTATCAAAATGTTCCGAAGTGGAAGTCGAAACATCAACTAAATTTAATTTATAACTAATATCGTGGCTTATTCCCAATTCAAATAGTAAAGGGCCTAACCGGGTAAGATGGTGAAAAGTGCCCCCAACCCAATTTAAATTGCATATAGGCCACTTTTTAGCACATATAGAGGAACTCACTTTCTGAAATTTTTAGCCCCCTAGGTGGTCACGTTACCCCCTAGAGCCTAATTAAGCTTTTTACGTTTTTATTTTTTATCTCAGCCGCATCAAGAGCTAGCCAAAAACTTTATTTAAAAAAGTTGTAAGTTTCAAAAAGATCTATACGAAAAATTTTTTTTAATTTTTTGGCGGGAAATTCGAATTTTTAGAACAATTTTAAACTTTTAAATAACTCTGAAAAAAAACTAAGACACTCGTTTTTTCGAAAATCAATTATAATATGTATTTTTGCACAGTCTTTCACATTGAATTTTTTCAGATTTTTAAAGTTGGTGAAACGTACCTTTAAAAATAAAAAACCGCATTTTTTCGGTTTTTTTTCCTTTTTTGATACAATTTTATACATGTTTTTCAAAAAAGGTAACACCGTCACTAGAATAGGTAAAAAACTGAAAACTAATTGGGGTTTGCTTAAAAAAAATTTTTTGTAACGCCATCCATTTTCAGATACAGGGCGTTGAAGAAAACAAAATTTTACACATTTTTTACGATTTTGTCGAAACTACTGGCAACATTGTAATAAAACTTGGCGGGTTTTAAGAGGTAATTATTGTGCATGTTTTGACATACAATTAAGAATTTGATATTCATCATTGGCGCGCATAGGGGTAATGGTCTGAACTTTTTAAGAATAAAGATAGTACGCCACTGACATATTTCAAATTAACAATCGTTTTTGAATTCCTCGTTCAATTTTTGACAAAAACTCTATCTTCTTATTTTTTCATACGACGCGCCGTTTTGTTGCAAAAAATAAAATATCTTAACGCTTCCACAGTATTCGAATTAATTTTTATAATGGATGTACCGGGTGTCCCAATAAGAATGGCTCTCGGCCATATCTCAGGAACGGTTTATAGTAGAGCTTTGAAATAAAAAATTTTATAACAAAAGTTGCCTCAGGAAAAGCCTTAAAATTATTTTCATAATTGTGGGTCCACCGCTAGAGGGCGTAATTGAATATCAAAAATAAAAAAATCTAAATTTTACAAAATTTTCCTAATGAAGGGGCACTGGAAATACGATTATTATATTTTTCATTAAATTCTGCGCATATTTGATTTAACAAGTTTAACTCTACCTTTGCAAATAAGAGGTGGGGGTGAGTGGGAACCTTGTTATGAAAAAATGGCTGTAAGTCCGGTTCTGCTAAATTAAATTTTGAAAACTGGGTCTTGTTGAAGACAGATCTTTTTCTTCAATGTAAGCGTGATAATTTTGAACCATCCTAATAAGTAATAAGCCAGCTGGGAGGCGTTATTTAATTTTTTTCAGAAATCTAGTTTTCTTTGGAAAATATTAAATACAAGTATGCATTTTTAATCATACTTTATAAAATTAGATTAAATTAGCAATAGAATAGCGAAAACCGCATGTCGATACCTTTTGTCTATCTCAAGAGATCTCGAGAAACGTGTAAATTTTATACATAACTGTTACTATCACCGGTAAACTAAGTTAATGAAAAGTAGTGTGCTGTGGAAAAAAACAAAATAACATTTTCCAGATGTCAACGTATAAAAATATAATTAATTAAAACAACAATATAAAGAGAAACAATACTATTAAAATTAAATATAACACAGAACAAAAAGAACTACTTAGTGACGACCTAAATATTCAAATTGTTGCCCATCATACACTACTCTAGAATACATTAGCCAGAGAATACTAAACGCCATTCAAAGCATATCGAGAGCAGAAATTAAGACTGCTGTTCAATCTACTCTTGAAAGAGTAAATGTTTGCAACGAAAATGATGATCAAAAATTTGAACGTTTATGTCATCACTAAATAGTTGTTTTTATTTCTTTGTAATAGGGCTTTTCAACACTTCTCATTTGTTTCGAGCCTCTGTCATATGCCGTATAATCCGTGTATAATATTAATATACGAGATATGAACGAGGCTCGAAACAAATGAGAAGCGTTGAAAAGACCTAATATACGTTGACAGCTGGAAAATGTTTCTTTGTTGTTTCCATAGCACACTACTTTTAATGAATTATTTCGTTTACCGGTGACAGTAACAGTTATGTTTCTAAATTTACACGTTTTGTAAGATATCTCGAGATAGAAAAAAGGTATTAACATGCGGTTTTCGCTATTCTGTTGCTAATTTTGTCTAATTTTGTAATATGGTATTAAAAATGCATGTTTGTATTTAATATTTTCCAAGGAACACTAGATTTCTGAAAAAAATTCAAATAACGCCATCTAGCTGGCATATTACTCAGTAAGTTGGTTCGAAATCATAACTTTTACATTGACGAAAAAGATCTGTCTTCAACAAGACCAAGTTTGCAAAATTTGATTAAGCAGAACCGGACTCACAGCCAGTTTTTCATAACAAGGTTCCCACTCACCCCCACCTCTTATTTCCAAAGGTAGACCTAAACTTGTCAAATAAAATATGCGTAGAATTTTATGAGGAATACGACGATCGGATTTCCAGTGCCCCTTCATTAGGAAAATTTTGTAAAATTTAGATTTTTTAATTTTTGATATTCAATTACGCCCTCTAGCGGTGGTCCCACAATTATGAAAATAATTTCCAGGCTTTTCCTGAGGCAACTTTTGTTATAAAATTTTTTATTTCAAAGCTCTACTATAAACGGTTCCTGAGATATGGCCGAGAGCCATTCTTATTGGGACACCGTAAACTGGTCTTTATTTACAGAAAGGAAAATGATTGGTCCCAACGAAAAGTAGATAATGAAGAATCGTGTATTTTAATAAGGGTAATTTTTGTGAAAGTTTATTTTCTATTAAATATTTGCAAACTAGGAATGTTTGCGTAAAGAAACTTGTAGACATCCCATACGTAATATACTGCGAGGCATAAGTTAGGGATATAGAAAATGTATGCTCATTTTCATAGTTGATTTTTTCGTGAACGGATTATGGATCCCGCTAATTTTTTTTAATATTTTAGATATTTCTTTAGTATTAACACAGTTGTGCAAAGATTTACTCAAACTTCTTTTTTGGTACTTATACCGGGTAGAGGAAAAGAAATGTTTTTCTTATGTTAAGTTTGAAACACCCTGTAGGGAGGACGAGGTACAATAATGAGTTTGCATCGGAATCGTATTATAGTCTTATGTTTGGTGCAAATTTTTTTTGAATGTGTCTGATATCTTTAGAAACAAAGAAAATAGACGGTTTTGTATTTTAACATGTGTTTTAACCGAAACAAAAGTTTGAGACACCCTTTAGGGAGGAAAAGTAAAATGGTGGTTATGCATCGATACTATGTTGTAGTCTCATCTTTTGTGAACCATTTATTTTTTTAATTTCTCTGATATCTTTAATAGCAAAGAAACTAGACGGTTTTACTTTTTAATATGTGCTTTAACTGACGACTGCGATAAGTGAGGAGGTCATGTCTTATCATACCATAAGACGAAATTATTTAGTATATATAGTGCGAAATAAAAAGAGTGTTCAAAGAAAAAGAATATGTGTAATATACCTCTCGATATTTAAAGAGCCTCCAGGTAGACACCGAATCCGTATTACTTTCAGGGAAATTCCACCCCAAAACATCATAGAGCCTCCATTAAACAATCTCGTCTCTCTTATGTTATTTTGTAGTGCTAATTTAGTTTTGTTTCAGTTAAAATACATGTTAAGGAGTAAAACCACCTATTTTCTTTGTTATTTTCTTTACTTTTAAAAAGCTAAAAATATCAGGGAGATTCAAAAAACAAAATGTTCACAAAACATAAGACTACAATACGATTCCGATCTATACACAGATTTGTACCTCGTTCCCCCTACAGTGTGTTTCAAACTTAACATAAGAAAAACATTATTTTCTTCCACCCGGTATAAGTACAAAAAAGAATTTTAATTAAATCTTTGCACAACTCTGTAAATACTAAAGAAATATCTAAGATAATAAAAAAAAATTAGCGAAATTCGTTAATCCGTTCACGAAAAAATCAACTATGAAAATGAGCATACATTTTCTATATCCTTTAAGTTAATAACTTATGACTCGCAGTGTAGTGAAAATTTTTAATCCCACACCCAACATCAGCATTCACGCTCCAACTTTCTTAGTAATACCACTAGTGGTATTACCACTAGTCGTATTACTAGTGGTACCACTAACCCATCCGCCCCATTCACGGCCTGATTTTAGATCCAACATCGAAAGTCGTACCACTAGAGGTACTACAAATCAGAGCGTGAATGGCCCGCTTAAGACAACTATGGGACAGGTGTTGACAGTTCTTGAGTATCTAGAGCACACTGTACATTGGAAAATATTATATTCTATATAGGTACGCACTATAGAGGTACGCTCCCACCTTTTTGTAGAATTCCGAGAAAAATCTGATAAACATAAATATCTAACTTGCCATGCATATAAATAGATAGAATATGCAATAGAATATTTAAATGTAATTTTTTTATTGATATATTTAATATAAAATTTTTATTTATGGACGTAAGCGGTGATTTACAAAACTTGCTAGCTTAATAATTAATTTGTTTACTTCTTATAACAACTTAGGTATATTAATAGAGTTTAATCATTTCCTAAAAATTTCATGACAGATTCCCACAACATTTCCGCCAATAAACTTAACATAGTTATAACTAATTGGTTGTCTGTTAATTACTGGAAGGTTTATGAATCTACGGAAGATTTAAAAAAATAATAAATGGATATAATAACTGCGAATAAGAGTCAGAGTGCGGTGAAAGAAAATGATGAAAGCGAAGGAAAAATTCACGAATTTGTTAGAAAAGTCTGCTTGTGACGTCAATTAATGCAAAAATGAGCTATTATAAGTTGAGTTCAACATCAAAATGATAAACAATCAATGTGAATAATAACAGAATAATCGCCCAAAAGAATAAAAAATGTTAAGGGTGCGTTCACTACGGAGATCATCGCATCGTATCCTAGCCTAGAGCTTAGTATCCTACTCTTCATTTTGGTGAACGCTCGCATTTAAAATAATGCATCTGGTGATCGATAATTAGTCCAGGGCCCATCTGTTTTGAGATGGACGTTGAGAGGTGACTCAAATTTTTTTGCAGAAATTGCTTGAAAATAACTCAAATAATAATATTTGAGTTATCCTCCCTCTCTAAAAGGTCCGGAACATTGTTTAAATAATTAAAATGTCAAAAAATGAAGGAAAAATTCGATTGTTTTCTTCGTTTTTTGATTATAACTTTAAAAGTATTCGTTTCCCATAAAAGATGTACGGATATAAAAGTTGCATAATTAAATTTCCTACAATATAGAATTAGCTAAAAGTTGAAAGAATAGTCACCCTTGTTGCAAAATAGAAATAATTTCGAAAAAAAACATACAAAAACAAGTATTCGCATTTTACGTTTTTCAACCATTTATGCTACACTTATGACCTTCATATTTCACCCAGAAAAACTTTATGATACAATAAAACAATACTGTAAATTTCATTAAGATCGGTTCAATAGATTTTGCAAAATAAATTTTGCAATCCAGCTTTCGCAAAAACAATTCATTTTTTCAAAATGTTACAGGACTGAAGATAAAGCAGATAGCAAGTTGAATTTTTTTTCCGTATAAAAGTGTACTGTACCTTTCATTTGCAATTTGCAAAATTAAAATCGATTAACTACCACGGCGTCAGGAATTTTTTAAAATAGACATTAATTATTGGTGCTACGCGCAGGACAGCGGTGTTCGATTTACATGAAGTTGATTTTCACCAAAATTTCTTCCAATCTTCATCTAATATATTATTTTCTTACTCTATATTTTGTTGTATTTTAATATTTTAATTCCACAAAAATCAAACTAATTTTATTATTGTTTGTGAAATATTGTTTAAACAATTGTATATGTTTAAAAATAATAAACTTTTATTCTCAAGTTAAAATGCATGAACAAAGAAAGTTTTTGCTAAAAAAAGTGTTATTTCAAAGGATAGAGTATGGGTTTTTATTTTGCAATAAACAAATTTATTTATTTATATCGAAATGTAATAAAAATTAAAATGTATCAATAATTATCAAAGGTCATTGGAATGCCCAATCAGAGCAAACTATCCGGTGTCCTGCGCGCAATACCAATAATTAATGTTTATTTAAAAAAATTCCTGACGTAGTGGTGGTTAATCGATTTTAGTTTTGCAAATTGAAAATGAAAGGTATAGTACACTTCTATAAGCAAAAAAAATTCAACTTGCTATCTGCTTTATTTTCAGTACTGTAACAGTTTGAAAAAATGAATTTTTTTTGCGAAAGATGGATTGCAAAATTTATTTTGCAAAATCTATTAAACCGATCTTAATGAAATTTACAGTATTGTTTAACTGTATCATATAGTTTTTCTGGGTGAAATTTGAAGGTCCTAAGTTTAGCATAAATGGTCGAAAAACGTAAAATGTGAATACTTGTTTTTGTATAGTTTTTTCCCAATTATTGCTATTTTGCAACAAGGGTGACTATTTTTTAAATTTTCAACCAACTCTATATTGTAGGAAATTTAATGACACAACTTTTATGTCAATACAACTTTTCTCGGAAATGAATACTCTAAGGGCCGGTATTTCCAACCTCACTTAAGCCTAAGCTTACTTTAAGCCTTTGCTTAAGCTTAGATGCCTGTATTTCCACTTCAATTTGAGGCTTAAGCCTAGGCTTAAACCAAATAATTTTAAGCTCGCGCGGGAGTTGGTCTAAGCCTTTGCTTAAAATTTGTTTTCTGTTTTTTGAGGTTATTTCTATAGATTATTAATTATTGAGTTGTTTTGAAAACCAACTTTTAAGTAATAACGTTATTATTGAATTATTAAATAATAATCTATTAATTTATTAATCGTAATAACGATTATTAAAATTCTTACTACTTTTGGAAGGTGTAGGCACACGAAAATTGTTTATTTCTACAATGGTTGGTAGGTATATTTATTTTACAAAAATAAACTTACATTCCAATTTGACATTTTAAGGAATATATCCAATAAACAAAATTACAAAGACGGATCTATTGCTTATGCAAAATAACAATAAAAATATAACCAGAGAAAATATACCGGGTGGTGAATTGGAAAACGGGCCATAGGAAACTCAATGTAAAATTTTAAATTGTTGAATTCCTGCTTCCCTAATTATTTTACATCAAAAGTCATGAGAAACTATTTGTAGAGGATTAAAATCTGTATTAAAAACAAAAGTTAAAATTGTTCTACGATTTAAACAGAGTCCAAAATTTTGAAAAATAGAATACATTTGCCATACCTAAGTAAGTGCGTAAAAGGTCACACGTTACTATTTCTAACAGTAAGCAAACTATTGACTGAATAAAACATCTTTATTATTACTACTTTCTCCTCAACTGAGGTCATCTTTTCGACTTTATTGTTTTTTAAACAATAAAAACGATAAAATAAAAATACTGACAGTTCAAAATATTGTTAATATAATAATTTCATTGTGACCGAAGGCAACCTTATACACATTGTTGCACTGTGTGTAGCCTAAATTTGGCAAATACTTTGATACAATTTATTATATTTTACAACATTTTGGAATGTGTTTAATTCGTAGAACAATTTTAACAATTGTTTTCAATAAAGATTTCAATCCTCTACAAATAGTTTCTCATGTCTTTTGATGTAGAATAATAAGGGAAGCAGGAATTCAACAGTTTAGAATTTTACATTGATTTTCCTATGGCCCGTTTTCCAATTCACCACCCTGTAGACAATAAACTAAAAACACATGTACCATGTACACAAAATTAAGTGAAGTAAAAATAACATTGATACAGATGACAAGATAAAATTAAATGACAACCGTAGTGGTTTTTACCTCAGAACAGTTAGCTCTGGCACTTTGACGTATTCAGAGGTACCAAACCAATTAACTTTACAGCTGAGCATCAGTTTAGTTAAGAGAATGATGGAAATACGGCACCCAGCTTAAGCTTCTCCTTAACTTTTGACACAGGCTTAGCTAAGCAAAAGCTTAAGTAGCGATTGAAATACCGGCCCTTAAAGTTATAATCAAAAAACGAAGAAAAAAATCGAATTTTTCCTTCATATTTTGACATTTTGATTATTTAAACAATGTTCCGGACCTTTTTGAGAGGGAGGATAACTCAAATATTATTATTTGAGTTATTTTCAAGCAATTTCTGCAAAAAAATTTGAGTCACCTCTCAACGTCCAAATGTACTAATATTTTTACAGATGCGCCCTGGTCTAAATATGGTACGAGCAGTACGAGGGATAATAGGGAGCGAGGGTCGGCTCCTCGTTGTGAGCAAGCACAACTTTAAGGCATTCTGCACACGGAGCGTATCGTCATAGACGCGTATTAGATGCGACGTACGAAAGGCATACGCTTTCGTGCTGCTCACTTGTGTCTTTATGTAATACTGTACACGAAGCGTAAGCGGCGCGGAATCGTCAACGCAGACAAGCTTCAATCCGCCAGGCGTACAACGATGTCAGTAGCTTGCAGTACGCTTGAGTGTTAGAACACCTTTTTTGACGGAACTTTATGAGAATGGCGGATCAAATATTAAAATTTGTCCAACTGATTGAAAATTATGAGTGTTCATATAATATTACCCAAACAAGAGTACCCAGAAAAATGTGTGGAATTTAGAGTCATCTTTCGACAACTCTTTGGCGGCAATAAATAACCTTCTGTTGTAGTTTTTGTAGATATAAGGATGCACCCAAAATTTCCTCTTTCTTTTTTTTTGCGGTGGCGAAGATAATTTAACAAATGTAAGTCCTCTTCATCACTTAACATATTTGCAACTACTGTAAAAGCACGGAAAACCTTAAAACAAGACGATCACATGACGCTTGCAAATCGAATCGTTTGCGGATTTTAAGGCGTAAAGGAATCGTCGCTGCATGACGAAACTTATACGCGTCTATGACGATACGCTTCGTGTGCAGAATGCCAGATGGAAATACTACAAATAAAATGAGTCTGAGTTGAAATTGTCATGTGTAAATATACCTATTACTTTGCTATTGTGTATTTAATTTATTGGCCATCAATATAACATCGTTTGCGTAACAGAGAATTTTAATTTCTTTGTTCTTCATTTTGTATTCCCTTCCTTTGTTGACGCTCTTTATAGTACATTCTTTAACGGTAAAATATTGCAAAACCTCTAAATTTTAAAGAACCGCTTGGATTGACATGAAATTTGGCATACACATAGCTAACAAGTCAAAGAAAAAAGTGATATTGTGCCGATGTGTGCTTTTGCCCTGGGGGTGGTTTTCACCCCAGCTTGGGGGTGAAAAAATATACGACCAAGGTAAGTTCGGAAACTGACTAATTGTAAGTAACTTTTGTTCTATAGAGTTTTTTCATTAAGTCAATATTTTTCGAGTTATTTGCCAGTGAATATGTTCATTTTTTCAACAAAATAACCACGCTTTTAGACAGTTTTTCGCAAATAACTCAAAAAGTAAGTATTTTGTCTAAAACAACATTCTCAAGAAAAATATAGCCTGTAAAAAATTTTAAAAAATGGTGTATATATCACGTCTCTATACCTAGGAGAAGCAGAGTTATAGCTAATGAACAATAGGTTCACATTCGTCAAATTCCAAATGGAATACTTTAACGTGAAATTACCAAAAATGAAGCACATTTCGGAGAAAACTCTTTACAACCTATTTAAAGTGTTTAAAAAAAGCTTCATTTTTGTTTTATAAAAAAAATTTTTCGCATCAAAAGTAAACAAGTTACGCTCAAAATAAAGTTAGTCCTTTTTTTTGGTAAAAAAAAATCGGGAAAATCACCTCCTAATTAGTTATTCAAATGAACTTATTCGTTACGACTTTACAAGTTTCTTGACTCGTGTATGTATTGTTTATATGATCTGTAAGTTTCATCGGTTCAAAGTCCTTATTTTTGAAAGGGCTGTAGTTAAAAGGGGTTGAACGAGTCACTGATCACGAATGTATGCAAATTTAGAAACGCCAAATCTTAATCAATTTTTGTCTTACAGAAAAACAAAATAATACAAGATATTCAGAAAAGCAATGCTGACTTTTTTTGTTTTTTGAAATGTTTGGTATCTCTAACAATTTTTAAATTATTTAAAAAAAACCATATTTTTCAAAATTAAAATTTTTAAAATTTTACTTTGAAACCAAATTTAAAAAAAAAATAAACACTTTGAATCGATGAAACTTACAGATCATATAAACACAACATAAGTAAAATAATTTGTGGAGCGTTAACGACAAATTTCATTTTAAGTTGCTAATTAGGGGGTGGTCTTCCCGATTTTTTTTGCCAAAACAAAAGGGACCAACTTTATTTTGAGCGTAACTTGCTTAAATTTTATGCTAGAAATTTTTATAAAAAAAGAATTAAAGATTTTTTAAACACTTTAAAAAAGTTATACTGAGTTTTCCCCAAAAAGTGCTTAATTTTTTGGATATTTCACGTCGAAATATTCTATTTGAAATTTGGCGAATATGATCCTATTTTTCATTGGCTATAACTCTGGTTCTACGGGGTCCAGAGACCTCACGCGTACACCATTTTTTTACTTTTTTTCAGGCTATATTTTTGCTAAGAACATTTTTTCGGCAAAATACTTACTTTTTGAGTTATTTGCGAAAAACCGCCTAAAAATGTGGTTATTTTGTTGAAAAATGAACATATTCACTCGAAAATAACTCGAAAAGTGTTGACTTGGCGAAAAAGCTCTATAGAACAAAAGTTATTTAAAATTAATCAGTTTACCCATTTCCGGACTTATTTTGGACATATATTTTTTCATCCCCAAGAGGGAGTGAAAGTCACCCCCAGGGCAAAAGCACACATCGGCACAATATCACTTTTTTTCTTTGACATGTAAACTATGCGTATGCCAAATTTCATGTCAATTCAAGCGGTTCTTTCAAATTTAGAGCAAAAACCGTGAAAGAATATACTATTACGACTTATCCATGATTAGATTGAGTAGCATAGCATCTATTCTGAATTCCATCTTGTTGTTTTGATAGACGCTTTTAATTTCTTTTATAATATCCAGCAGTATCTCTCTATTATAGAAAAAGTGTCTTACATAATTACCTATATTGCATATACAGTAGAGCGTCGATAATCCGAACCCTGGTAATCCGAACGCAAAAAAATATAAAATTAAAAAATATGATCGCGGACCGAATTTTTTGATTTAATATGACAATATGGGCAAAATATGACCGCGGATTTTTGTTTTGTTTATGCAGAAATACATACAATATATTTGTTTAATATGCAGGTGTTTTATTCCTTGTAACTAAAAGGTATGTACATTATGTACTATGTTTATGAGCTTTGTATGTATTTTGAACATATTTTCGATAATCCGAACAATTTGATAATCCGAACTACCCCCTGTACCAGTGGCGTGCGGTGACTTTTTCGAAAGGGGAAGCGATTCAATAAGGATGTAAAAATATTTTCTTAAGGGTCGAGGGTCGAGCAACTTTCCACCTGATAACACTCTGATGCACAGGGGCTCTCTATCAGCAAAGTACTTAATTATGTGAGACGTTCTGCGTACAAGGACTCACACACTAAATCCGTGACGCGTGAATGCGTGAGGCACTCTATTCCCGCTATTTCTAGTGACTAGTGACCTATCATTGATCTGTATTGCTAGCTCGGGCCTTGAGTCCTCGCGCCGGGCTTGGTTTTCTAAAGAAGAATCATATTTAAAAAAAATATATACTCCGAGGCATTTTCCACAACACACAACTTTCACTAAAATGACACTTATTTATACTCGAGGTCTATTCTCCTATCTTATCCTTCTGATAATTGTTGAATGCAGTCTTTTTTAATGGATAATAGGGCTAACTTTCAAAGTCTGTCTTCGCTTGTTAAATTTCTTTTAAACTCTTAATTTGAAACTTTTAATGCATCTTAATACTGCAAAACTTCGTTCAACTGATGCACTTGTGGCTAGGATAGTTAGTAGTACTAATTCACACAACTTGACCACTTCACACAGCGACTTGTTTAAACCAGTAGTTATAAATAAATCTCAGATTTCTGGGTATTTCTTTATCATTCATGTCAGTTGTTTCATAAATGATATTTAACTGAGAATACAAAGCTGGGATATCAAAAAATTTTCATTATTTCATCGTAATGACATAAATTCCTCTGTGGGAAATTTTGATGAATTATAATTAGAAATATTAAGATTATAATATAATTCTACAAATTTTAAATCGTTAAAATTTTGAAAGCTAGAATTCATTTGTTGTAGAATATTATCAAAAGGTCTCTTTGTTTCCTCTGTTTTCTCTGCCTCTCTGTCTCCGAAATTATCAATCTTCATTATTTTTCTTTCATGTTCAAACCCCATATGTTCAGTTTTATCCCAAATATTTTTAAACTGCTCTCGTTTTTTTAATTATCGTATTAATAAAGTCATCAATTTGTCTTATACAAAATGCAATACTATTTGATTTCTGTAAAATGTCAAATAAAAGATCAGTAAAAGGAAATATCTCTGCAAAAAATTTAAATCGAAATATTCTTTAAGCGAATGTATGTAATACCTAAGCAGCAGTAACAGTCGGAGCATCTCACTTTCGGGAAGGCGATACGACGAGCGCTTCCATGGCATACCAAAATTCGCGCGACTAGTGGCTGCGGTCATTGAACCGTGACCAATTTTAAAAGGGACAACTGCATGACAAGCGGCGATTTTGAGATGCGCTTCTGCCAGGAGTGGACCAAATAGTTGAATTGTATGCATATTGAGTTCGTTCGTACGCGATTAATTTTTAATATTTTTCAATGCCTATTGGCTAGGTAATATGTAGATTATTTGGATTAGGGAAAAAATTTTATTATTAAATATTAATTAATAATATATTTTCTTATATCGACGAATAAATAGGGAAGCGGCTTCCATGGACCGCACGCCTCTGCCCTGTACCAATTAGTTCGGATTATCGACGCTCTACTGTACTTAACAATAGAACAAGAACCAGTGAGAAACTTGGAAATGGACGATGCTAGAGAAATTAACTGCACTGACAAATTCAAATATTTAGGATTCATACTCTCAAAGAATGGAGCCATCGAGCAAGAGATAACTAGCAGATTAATACAGACAAGAACATGTATTAAACAAATAAACGGGGTACTGTGAGATAGACGGATTACCAGAAACACAAATCAACTATTTTTAATGGGAATAAGCCACAATTTTACCACAAAAATGATTTTAATAACGTTTCGAAGCCCAAATCGGGTTTCGTTGTCAAAATAAAAAATACTACTAAAATAAACAAAAATGTTGTTGCTAAGTAACAAAATTCTTCTAATAATTTATTTAATCTGACTCATTTATATTGGCAATTCAGACGTATATTATATATTTTAAAGTAGAAGACTTTAAAATGATATCGCCAATATTTATGAGTTGCGTTCCTGGGACGACTTTACTAAAAGATAGTTCATTCGATTACATGAAATCAATCCCAGCTCAAGAATATCCGTCACAAAAAAAAATCATAGCATGTGATCTGTCTTTAAAAAGACAACCAAATGCAACGATGACGGTAAAATTATCGCGTTAGAGATTCCATAGTAAATCGAGGGAAACCAGGGAAAAACCTCGTGATACTATCCCGACATCGTAAGTATTTAGTCTTACATTTAATTTACCTTCAAAAAACGAATACCAAATTCTGACTTTAATATGTTTAAATTATAAATAATATTAATAATACATAAATATACAATAGGTAATACTAAAATATAAAATTTGAACTAACTCGATATGTTATTGACTTACTAATCGTGGTATTTTCTTTCTATTGACTTCCTCTTTCAGTATAGGTAACCACATTCTACTGCATTCTGCCGAGGAATTTGCGACACAATTGGTTTCATTTAGCATAATTAGAGCCGCTTCTTTGATTTTTCTCTTTTTACTATCTGATTCTTTCAGGTCTATACTTGAATCTCTCCACTAAACTCTATGTTCATTATCCCATGCGTGTTGACATATTTGAGATCTATCAAATTCTCTATTTTTAATATAAGACGGATGTTCACTTATTCTGACGTTTAATGGTCTTGATGTTTCACCTAAATAAAATTGTTCGCATTCACAAGGTATTTTATAAATGCAATTCTTTGTTCTTTCTTGTTGATTGTTAGGTTTAGTTTTATATAGAATAGATCTCAATGTGTTTGTTGTTTTGAATGTTGTTAAAATGTTGAATTTATTTCCAATTGTTTTAAGTTTCTCGGATAGTCCTTTTATATATAGTATTGATAGTTTCCTCGTATTAGTTCTTGTGAATGTTGTAGGATCCCGCTCTAAGTTGTTCTGTTCCATTCGATCCAATCTTGACAATTCCTTATTTATAAACGATAAAGGATATTCTTTTTTTTATATAACACAAATGTTAACAATTGTTTTTCTTCTAAAAATGAATTTTCGTTAGAACAAGTAATTTTGGCTCTATCATATAAGGATTTAAGGATTCCCTTTTTAACGTTGATGTTGTGATTTGATTTGTAATTGAGATATCTGTTGGTGTGTGTGTTGGTTTTCTATACACTTGAGTCTCATATCCAGTATCCTTCTTTGAGACTAAAACATCTAGGAAAGGTAAAGTGTTATTGTATTCCTTTTCCATTGTAAATTTTTTTGTCTCTTCTTGATCGTTTATAATATTCAGGAATGTATCCAACAATTCCGATCTATGAGGCGATATTGAAAACACATCATCTACATATCTCCACCATACTGTGGGTTTTAAATTTTGTTTAGAAATGATATTATTTTCGAAATCCTCCATAAATATATTAACCAATAATGGAGAATTTTACCGTCATCGTTGCATTTGGTTGTCTTTTTAAAGACAGATCACATGCTATGATTTTTTTGTGACGGATATTCTTGAGTTGGGATTGATTTCATGTAATCGAATGAACTATCTTTTAGTAAAGTCGTCCCAGGAACGCAACTCATAAATATTGGCGATGTCATTTTAAAGTCTTCTACTTTAAAATATATAATATACGTCTGAATTGCCAATATAAATGAGTCAGATTAAATAAATTATTAGAAGAATTTTGTTACTTAGCAACAACATTTTTGTTTATTTTAGTAGTATTTTGTATTTTGACAACGAAACCCGATTTGGGCTTCGAAACGTTAATAAAATCAGTTTTTTGGTAAAATTGTGGCTTATTCCCATTAAAAATAGTTGATTATAAAAATGCCACAAGGAAATAGCTTCAGAACAACATTCAGAAACACAAAGAAGAGAAATAACACCTTGGTATGTAGTGTAATGACCTATGGAGCACAGAATTGGGTAATAAACAGACGAAACAGGTCCAAAATTACAGCAACTGAAATGGAGTTCATGAGAAGAAGCTGCAGAGTGACAATAATAGATCGCATTAGAAATGAAGAGATAAAACGAAGAATAGCAGTAGAACAAGACATACTCAGCTCAGCTACATCGAAGAAAAACGTTTAATTTGGTATGGACATGTGAGAAGAGCAGATCGTACAAGGTGGATATCAAAGATTACGGACTGGAGCCCAATAGAAAAAAGAAGAGGTCGACCCCGAAGTATATAACAAGTTAGGTATAATAATAAGTTGTCCACTTAACCATATACCTACAGAGCCTATTTTACTTCAAATCAGGCCCGAGGCACTACACAATTTTCGGGCCTCTAAATATGATTTAGGAATAATAATAACTTTTTTAAATGAATTAATTATTCAGTACAACTATAGTTGCACCAGCAATTTAAATTTTTATTAACACTAAACAAAAATTTATATTTAAACATTGTACAGTCATACAAGTTGAAGGTTCACATTTTTTAAGATATTTAACTGAAATTTTAATTTTAATCGCAGCCTACTACGAATCTACAAACAATGTAAATTTTCTATATTTTGCTTCGCGTTAGAGATATCGGAAAAAGCTATTTGAAAAAGTACTTCCAAATCTTATTCTAACTACACATTCCAAATTGCATGACAAAATTTGCACTTTTGGTATGCAACTGAGTATCTTAAAAATTGTGAACATTTAACCTGTATGACTGTGCAAAACTTCAGATCTGTATTTATTTTGATAGCCAAAATATAGGCATATCTTCATCTTATATGCGACACACTCTATATATGTAATTTCTTCTTTTTTTTTGTAAATAATTTGGTTGTTGAACCATAAAAGGATATACCATATACCGTTCTTGGACAAACATTTAATGGTTGCTATTACTCGTTGAAGAACGTTTCTCCAATGTTCCTTTTCTTCTAAATAATTTTTTTCCATTAATGTTACAATTTATTCTGCTGTACTACTTCTCTTGACTAACGTGCCGATTGATGAAATATGTTCAGGAGATCGCTCATGTTGAATAATTGTCATATTGATATTTTTTAAGTCATTATATCCATCGAAAGTTAGAGGAACAATAATTTTCGTGGAAATCAGTTTACAAACGTAACAAGGTTTGTTCCAACACGACCGAGAACCGTCACGAAACGGTAACGCTCCTGCGCAGTAAACAAAATCCGTTCCAACAAAAATATGATCGTCATCGGATCGTCCTTCCCAGTGTTCCAACAAGAATTGTGATCTTTCGGTGACGGTTTCGTGATGATCATTTCAGTAATCGGGCAAATTCATGTGCTGGTTGGACTGACTTGCGCACTAGGATTTATTTCTTTAAATTTTTTAAGCCTTTGATCAACTAAAAGCACAAAGGCTGTCACCAAAAATGACTAATAAGTATATGATAATGATAGATATAAATCAGTTATCAGTCAGATAACCGTTCCAACATCGGTTTCCAAATTACCGTCATGGGACGATAACTGGGCGATACAATTACGAACATGCGCACAACAAACGGTACAAGTAGTTTCGTGACGGTTTCTGGGCCGTCCAAAAGTTCATGTTGGAACAAACCTACAATAAACACGACTACATTTAGAAATGTACCGGGTGTCCCAATAAGAATGGCTCTCGGCCATATCTCAGGAACCGTTTATAGTATAGCTTTGAAATAAAAAATTTTATAACAAAAGTTTCCTCAGGAAAAGCCTGGAAATTATTTTCATAATTGTGGGACCACCGCTAGAGGGCGTAATTGAATATCAAAAATGAAAAAATCTAAATTTTACAAAATTTTCCTAATGAAGGGGCACTGGAAATCCGATCGTCGTATTCTTCATAAAATTCTACGCATATTTGATTTGACAAGTTTAGGTCTACCTTTGGAAATAAGAGGTGGGGGTGAGTGGGAACCTTGTTATGAAAAACTGGCTGTGAGTCCGGTTCTGCTTAATCAAATTTTGCAATCTTGGTCTTGTTATAGACAGATCTTTTTCGTCAATGTAAAAGTTATGATTTCGTACCAACTTACTGAGTAATATGCCAGCTAGAAGGCGTTATTTAATTTTTTTCAGAAATCTAGTGTTCCTTGGAAAATATTAAATACAAACATGCATTTTTAATACCATATTACAAAATTAGACAAAATTATCAACAGAATAGCGAAAACCGCATGTTAATACCTTTTTTCTATCTCGAGATATCTTACAAAACGTGTAAATTTAAATAATAACTGTTACTGTCACCGGTAAAAGAAATTCATTAAAAGTAGTGTGCTATGGAAACAACAAAGAAACATTTTCCAACTGTCAACGTATATTAGGTCTTTTCAACGCTTCTCATTTGTTTCGAGCCTCGTTCATATCTCGTATATTAATATTATACACGGATTATACGGCATATGACAGAGGCTCGAAACAAATGAGAAGCGTTGAAAAGCCCTATTACAAAGAAATAAAAACAACTATTTAGTGATGACATAAACGTTCAAATTTTTGCCCATCATTTTCGTTGCAAACATTTACTCTTTCGAGAGTAGATTGAACAGCAGTCTCAATTTCTGCTCTCGATATGCTTTGAATGGCGTTTAGTATTCTCTGGATAATGTATTCTAGAGTAGTGTATGATATGCAACAATTTGAATATTTAGGTCGTCACTAAGTAGTTCTTTTTGTTCTGTGTTATATTTAATTTTAATAGTATTGTTTCTCTTTATATTGTTGTTTTAATTAATTATTTTTTTATACGTTGACATCTGTAAAATGTTATTTTGTTTTTTTCCACAGCACACTACTTTTCATTAACTTAGTTTACCGGTGATAGTAACAGTTATGTATAAAATTTACACGTTTCTCGAGATATCTTGAGATAGAAAAAAGATATCGACATGCGGTTTTCGCTATTCTATTGCTAATTTAATCTAATTTTATAAAGTATGATTAAAAATGCATATTTGTATTTAATATTTTCCAGAGAAAACTAGATTTCTGAAAAAAATTAAATAACGCATCCCAGCTGGCTTATTACTTATTAGGATGGTTCAAAATTATCACGCTTACATTGAAGAAAAAGATCTGTCTTCAACAAGACCCAGTTTTCAAAATTTGATTTAGCAGAACCGGACTTACAGCCATTTTTTCATAACAAGGTTCCCACTCACCCCCACCTCTTATTTGCAAAGGTAGAGTTAAACTTGTAAATCACGTATGCGCAGAATTTGATGAAGAATACAATAATCGGATTTCCAGTGCCCCTTCATTAGGAAAATTTTGTAAAATTTAGATTTTTTTATTTTTGTTATTCAATTACGCCCTCTAGCGGTGGACCCACAATTATGAAAATAATTTCCAGGCTTTTCCTGAGGCAACTTTTGTTATACAATTTTTTATTTCAAAGCTCTACTATAAACGGTTCCTGAGATATGACCGAGAGCCATTCTTATTGGGACACCCGGTACACTAACCACTCGCGAAGAACTTTTTCCCCATTAGCTTTCATTTTATAAAAAATCGCACTTTGCAAATGTCTGGTTTTATTATTGTCCAGTTGTGTAACACATTCACTAATTTTATCAATAGATTGATTCGGTCGATTATTTATAAAATATTGTTGAAATTACAGATTTAAATGTTTCGCTAGAAAAAGAGTTATTGACATTGTCGTAGGAGATGACGGAGATGTACTTGTGTTCTATTCCTGTTCGTAAAGTGAAATAATTTTGAAAATTTATTTTGTTATTGCAATAAAAAATTTTCTTTCCTGGCCCCATTAAAATTCGGGACCGAGGCAGGTGCCTCACGGGCAGTGGCGTAACAAACTCCGTTGCCCCCCCCCCGCAGAATTGGAAATGGGGCCCCCTTTAAAAAATTACTAAATGCGACATGTGTAACAAATACCTATATTATTATGTGTTACTGCACAGTAAATCAACGTAAAATGTGGCGATACCGTGTAATTTTCAGTGTCACCACCGAAACGGTCAGCTCAAGACTGTTCAAGTTATTTATGAGTAAAAATGTTTATTGTTAAAAAAAAACAAGTTTTTAGGCGATTTTTCGTAAATAGTTCAAAGAGGAAGTATTCGATCGAAAAGAATAGGTATTGTTAGCAAAAATGTATCTAGCTTATAAAAAAAATGAAACAAAAATAAAGTCTATCGACTCGGTAAAAGAAAACTTGTAGCTCATGAAAAGTTTTCTTATTCGTCAAATTCCAAATCGAATATTTCAACGTGAAATAACCAAAAAATGAAATACTGTTCGGGGAAGCTAATTAGAAGTTTTTAAAAGAAGCTTTATTTTTTACAAAAGTTTCTAGCATCAAAACTAAGCCAGTTACGCTCAAAATACAGTTAATCCCATTTTTTGGTAAAAAATTGTGAAAATCTCCCCCTATTTAGCACCCCAAATGAAACTCATCATTATCGCCTTACAAAATTATCTAACTTTTTTATACGACCTCTAAGTTTCACCGGTTCAAAGTGCTTATTTTTAAAAGAGTTCTAGTTGAAGGGCTTGAACGAGTCACTAATCACGAGTATATGGAAATTTTAAACAACCATGTCTTAACCAATTTTTGTCTTACAGAAAAACAAAATAAAGCCAAAATATTTATAAAAGCAAGAGCTACCTACATTTTTTTACTCTTTGAGATTTTTCGTATCACTAATACTTTTTACTACTAATCTACAGTAGTAGATTAAGTTAAATGTAAAATGCTGGTTAGTCTTAGGATTAGGTGCATTGTTAATTTAATAAATAAAAAAACTAATACTTTTTAAATTATTTTAAGGCATTTTTCGAAAATAAAAAAACTTTTAAATTTTAAAAAAATAAGAAATTTGAACCGGTCAAACTTACAGATCATATAAACAATAAATATTTAAAGTAAATGGTAAAGCGCTAATGATAAATTTTATTTGGGGTGCGAAATAGGGACAGATTTTCACGATTTTTTACCAAAATAGGGGCCAACTTTATTTTGAGCGTAACTCGTATAGTTTTGGTTCTAGAAACTTTTATAAAAAAATAAAAATAAAGCTTTTTTTTAACATTTAAAAAAAGTTTTAAGAGTTTTTCCCGATAATTGCTTTATTTTTTGGTTATTTCAGGTTGAAATATTCGATTTGGAATTGGACAAATAAGAATAATTGTTCATGAGCTGCAACTGTGTTTTTACTGTGTCGATAGACTTTATGAATAAGTACACCATTTTCTGTATCTTATAAGCTACATTTTTGCTACAAATATTTTTTCGATATCTAATATTTAATTCGATAAATACTTATTTTTGAGTAATTTGCAAAAAGCCCGTCTGAAAACGTTTTTTTTTTTAATAATAAACATTTTCACTCGCAAATGACTTGAAAAGTATTAACATAGATAAAGAAACTCATTTCCGGACTTATTTTAAACGTATGTTTTTCACCCCAACGAGGGGTGTCACCCCCGAAGTAAAAGCAACCAACGGCATAAATCCAACTTTGAAGTGGAGTGTAACTAGAACCTAAATCCAAATTGTCAAGCAAATTCGTCCGTCGTGACGCTGATAATTTCACTCCAAGTAACTGTCATTTCCTGAGCTATTGGTGTATTCATGCATTGTTTATGACGGCTTACATTTTTCATCTTTATTGGTATGGAATAAAATAGAACAAAAATTACTAAATGATTACATTAGTGTTATTCTATGAGATGAATAACTTCCTTCGTGCACTATCTACTATCAGCGAATATATCTACAATTTTATTAATTCGGATGGACAACTTCATTTTCAATACTGCACTGCAGTATTGAAAAAAACGTATGTATGCAAATAATATAACCACACATTTTTACATATATTGGACAACAAGATGGGGGCCTTTGACGTATTGGGGCCCCCCGTAAGCTTCATGCTACTATTACGCCTCTGGATAATTGTATCGCAATACTAAACGTAGGTAAAGATTAAAGAGAAAACCCTAAAGAAAATTTTTAGATTTAGGAATATTGTTCTAAAATTCGGCAAATTTCAATTCTCAAATCTTTCAATAATCACGTACAAAGCATTATAGTTTATTATCGTTACCATAAAATTTCGGAAGGCAGAAGGGATTAAGTTTCTAGATATTATGAGATGATTCACTTGGCAAATACGTCTAATTAGAAATTTACGTTTTTAATTTTAAACACACAATGTAAAATAATATAACAATAACAGATTTTTACATAATATCAGATGACAAAATGGGGCCCCTAAGCGATTGGGTCCCCCCGTAAGCTTCACGCTGCGGGGACCTCTGTTACGCCCCTGCTCACGGGCCTAGTGGCAAAATAGGCCCTGTATACCTATAGTTCCCTTCCAATTGCAAAAATGGACAGGGTAATGGACTATCTTGTCTCTTATTTGACCTGTCATTAGAAAAAAAAAACGAGAGTTCCAGAATAATACGAATGGTACTATCTTTAATCGTACAAATTGTCGGATACGCAGATGACATTGACATCATAGGTAGGTCCACAGAATCTGTGACTGAAGCATTTCTGTCGTTAAGAGCATCTGCACAGAAAATGGGACTAAACGTAAATATTCAAAAGACCAAATATACAGGGTGATTGATTAGTAGGGTAAAGCTCAATAGCTCCGCTATAGTAATAGATAGCGATAAAAGTTAATAACAAAAATTTTAGATACCTTTGAGCTTCACATTACAAAATTAGTTAGAATGTTACAGGGTGTTCGATAACAGTGTTAAAAAAACTTATGTTTTTTTAAATGGAACACCCTATATTTTATTTTATATTCGAAATCCTGTTAACTTCTCCATCACAAAAATATAAAGGTTAATGTTATACAGGGTATTTACAAAGTTATAACCAATTTTGTATGAAAATCGTAACAAGTTCAACTCCCTGTATAAATAAAAATAAGCACAACAGCAATGGTTTAATAATGCCATATTTTTTTATTTATTGTCAAAATTTTTAAGAATTATTGATATTGATAATTTTCTTTATATCAAATACAGGGTGAGTCAAAACGCAAGTACATTATTTTCTCAGTGATGTTAAATGGAACACCCTGTATTTTATATCATTATTGAAAAGTAACATTAACGTACTTTAATTTTTATATAACATTCCCTATGCCCAAATCTATTAGCTTTCGAGATATTTTCATTTTTCAGAGCAAATTATTTTAGGTGTTTAAATTTATCTAAATTTTAAGTAAGCCATGACTGAATTGACAATTGAAGATTACCGATTATCAATCCGGTAATCAATATAACACTGTAGTAAATAAAGAAATAAAAATAATTTATTAGTAATACATTTTACAAACAAAAACACAACCACTACATGCAACATTTTTGAAACAATTAAAAACTATCTTTTTATGTAAATGCAACAAATAAACAAGGAAAATTAGTAATAATTTTTACAAAAAAACACACAAACACAAAATACAATATTTTGTGAAGACAATTAAACACTACTTTTGTATGTAAATGTAACAATGTAACAAATAAAGAACGAAACATAATTTATCAGTAATAGATTTTGCAAAAAACATGTTTGAAAAATTAGAAGTTACTTTTAATAAAATATTTTTAATATTTAATTACATAAGGTGTTCAAAATTATCTCCTAACACATTTATGTACGCCTAAAAACGATCATTGAATGAGCTACTTACTCTACGGAGCATTTGTAAATTAACACATCGAAATACACTTTGTATTCTATTTTTCATCTCATCCCTTGTTGTTGGAGGTATTTTATAAACTTCATTATTAACGTAACCCCAAAAAAATTAGTCCAGTTTATTAAATTCTGGTGATTTGGGTGGTCACGCTACTGGTCCATTGAAAAATGAAAATATCTCGAAAACTAATAAATTTAGACATAGGGGTTATCTAAAAATTAAAGTACGGTAATGGTACTTTTCAATAGTGGTATAAACTACAGGCTGTTCCATTTAAAATTACTGAAAAAATAATGTACTTGCGTTTTGACTCACCCTGTATTTGATATAAAGAAAATTAGCAATATCGACCATTCTTGAAAATTTTGACAATACGTTAAAAAATATGGCATTAATAAACCATTGTTGTTTTGCTTATTTTTATTTATACAGGGAGTTGAACTTGTTACGATTTTCATATAAAATTGGTTATAACCTTGTAAATACCCTGTATAACATAACAAACCTTTATATTTTTGTGATGGAAAAGTTAACAGGATTTCGAATTTAAAATAAAATATAGGGTGTTCCATTTAAAAAAACAAAAGTTTGGTCTGCCACTGTGTTATCGAACACTCTGTAGCATTCTAACTAATTTTGTAATGTGAAGCTTAAAGGTGGCTAAAATTTTTGTTATTAACTTTTATTGCTATCTATTACTATAGCGGAGCTATTGAGCTTTACCCTACTAATCAATCATCCTGTATGTGTTGCACTAGGTCAAGCAACCCGACACCTACAAAAATAATAATTGACGACCTAGAATTAGCACGGTCGCTGCTAACAGTGGCGTACTGAGCATTGTTCCACGGGTTCCGCGGAACCAGGGCCCGGGCCTCGCAGGGGCCCGCCCTAATGCGCTCTTTGCTTTTTTGTTTCTAATTTGATGAGGACGTTTTGAACTACACAAGTACACACTATTAAACGGAAATGCTTAATAAATTTTAATTTTTGTGTAGATACTTTTAAATAAAAACGAGGAATACCCATTCATCAAAAAATTTATTAAGAAACAGGGAACGATTTGGTAAAGCTCCCTCGTTTTTAACTGCTTAAGCCGAAGCCCTTGTTTCAAAGACTAACCGTCGCGTCGGTGCCTTCCTACACGTGTTAACTCAAACACTTATATTTTATATATTAAAACGATCCGTGAATAAGTTGTAGGTAAACTACAAAGTTACAGAAATTCGGAAAGTGAGATATTCAATGCAAGTTTTTAACTCGATGCTGAAATGAAATTCTAAATATACACAATAGTGAATTGTTTTGAACAGCCATATCTTAACCAATTTTTGTCTTCAGGAAAACAAAAAGTCCAAAATATTCACAATAGCAAAACCTATATTTTTTAATAGTTAAGATTTTTGGTATCACCAATAATTTTTAAATTATTTTGAAAAAAAATTTCAAAATTAACAAAATAATTTTTTAATTTAAAACCATTTTCTTTTTCAAAAATGAGCACTTTGATCCGATAAAACTTACAGATTATATAAGCAATACATTGGTAAAGCAACTTGTGAAGTAGTAACGATTAATTTCATTTGAGATGCTAATTAGGGGGTGATTTATACGATTTTTTTACAAAAAAAAGACCAACTTTATTTTCAGCATTACATACTTAATATTGATGCTAAGAACTAAAAACAAAAACAAAAATAAGGCTGTTTAAAAAAACTAGAAAGTTGTAATGAGCATTTCCCGAAAAGTGCTTTATTTTTTGGTTATTTCACGTTGAAATATTTGATTTGGAATTTGGCGAATAAGAACGTACTTTTCATTACCTACAACTATGCTCATATTGGGTCTATAAACAGACTTCGTATATCATATATTTTTGTACTTTTTATAAGCTATATTTTTACTAACAATATTTTTTTTGGTAAAATATGTAGGTACTTACTTTTTGAGTTATTTACGAAAAATCGACTAAAAACGTGTTTTTTCTTGTTGAAAAATGAACAAATCAGTCGCAAATAACTCGAAAAGTATTGACATAGGAAAAAAACTCTATTAGAACTAAAGTTAATTAGAATTAGTCAGTTTATCAAATTCCGGACTTATCTTGAACGTATGTTTTTCACCCCCGAGAAGGGGTGAAACTGTGAAACTCACCCCCAGGACAAAATCAGATATCGGCACAATATCACTTTTTTTGTTTGACATGTTAGCTTTGTGTATGCCAAATTTCATCTCAATCCGAGCGGTTCTTTAAAATTTACAGCAAAAACCGTGAGTAAATGGACGATAAATTAGCTTGAGTTGTTATAAATATATGATATATACTCCGTCTAATATACTTACCGTTGCACGTCATCCGCGTCATAGCCGGTGAAGTCACATGACACCAACACGAAATATTTAGGCGGTAGGTGTGTTTTTTTTTAAGATCATTTTGTGAGTACACTGGAATTACAGCCACTAGACATAAAGCTCGAATAGGTAACCAAGTAATACCCGGAATTAAGCAAAAACACAATGAAAATGTTAAAAAGGAAAATGGAGAACTGATGATAAACTTCTGCGCGAATAACGAACTTAGAATAAACAACATATTTTTTGACCACAAAGACCAACACAAATATATATGCAATAAGACCCGTGGATAAAGATCTATGATAGATTATGTTGTAACCAACAGAGATATACATCCATCAAAAATTATCGACGTAAGATGCCTCAACTCAGCAGATGCAGGTAGCGACCATAGCTTAGTATGTATTATGTAAAATAGGAATCATTATTAAATATTTCACACCCAAGAGGGCAGCACCAACACAAACAAAAATCAAAGTCGAAGGACTACATACGGAATCCACGGAATACTTATACAGGAAAAAAATATCAGAGAAGATTGCTGAGAATGGAATATTAGAAAACGATAACATCGATGAAAGCTGGCAAAAACTCAAAGATAACATATAATCAACGCTGCAACAGAATCACTTGGAGAGAGAAAAGTAACAAATACTCACATATTAAAGAAGGAAACCCCGTGGTTTAAAGAGGAAGTTAAGATAAAATGTGAAGAAAAGAAGAAAGCCTTTTTACAATACAGAACGAAACAAACACAACAGGCATACAACACTACAAACGAATCAGAAACGAAACGAATACTTTAGTGAGGCAAATAAAAAGGGAGCAATGGCAGAGTTTCTCAAAACAGATGGAACACGACTTCTACGGAACACAAAAAACAGTATGGAGAATGATCAGAGGGCAAAGAAAGGAGATGAATGAATCAATAAAAGCGAAACACATTCAGAAGGAAACATGGGCAGACTACTTCCAATCTTTATTTGCTAAAGGCGACGATATTGAACCACCAACACCTGAAGTTACAACAAACGAAGAAATAAACATCGAGGAGGGAGAGGTAAAGGAAGCATTAAGAAAATTAAAAAATAGAAAATCTCCAGGAGAGGACAGAATATCGAACGAACTTCTAAAGTACGGAGGACAAGATCTAACTAAACAACTATTAAAACTAATACAAAAAATAATAGAACAAAACAGAATACCACAAGAATGGAGATCAAGCATCCTAATACCTCTCTTAAAAAAGGAGACAAATCGGACCCGGAGAATTACGGAGGAGTTAACTTATTAAACACCACATTAAAATTAACAACCAAAGTGATAACAAACAAATTGAATGAAATTTTAACATTAGCAGAAGAACAACAATGTTTTAGGCCGGGAAGGTCATGCACTGACGCTATATTTATAATGAGGCAAGTCCAAGAGAAATCTTTGGAATACAACAAACCGGCATATTTATGTTTCGTGGACCTTAAGAAAGTATTTGACAGGGTCACATTAAAGGACGTTATCCATTTGTTATACTCGAGAGAGGTACCTCTAGGAATAATTAAAACGATCGAAAACAGCTACCAGAACAACACAATAAAAGTAAAAGTGGACGATGAATTAACTGACCCAATTGAAGCCGGCAATGGGATAAGACAGGGGATTCCTTGAGTCCTTTATTGTTCAACCTGATCATGGACGAAATAACAAAAAAAGTAAGAACTAAAACAGGATACCAAATGGGAGAAAAACAACTTAAAAAAATCTGCTATGCGGACGATGCAATACTAATCTCTCAAAGTGAAGATGATTTACAACGTATGCTGCACCAATTCAACATAATCGCCAGAAAATTTAACATGTTAATTTCCTCACAAAAGAGAAAATGCATGGTTATAACAGCAGATCCAATAAGATGTAAATTGGAGCTGGAAGGTCAGATAATAGAACAAGTGATGGAGTTTAAATACCTAGGCATCACACTATCTAGCTACGGAAGGCTCGAAACAGAAGTGGAAGATCAAGTGAATAAAGCAAACAGAGCCGCAGGTTGCCTGAATGACACAATATGGAGAAATAAAAATATCGGAAAAGAAATGAAAGGCAGAATTTACAAAACAGTCATCAGACCAATAATGACATACGCGGCAGAAACACGACCCGACACAGAGAGGACAAAAAGATTGCTCGAAACAGCGGAGATGAATACCCTTCGAAAAATCGATGGTAAGACTCTATGGGACAGAGATAGAAGTACAGATATACGACGGAGATGCAAGGTGTATAACATTAATAACTGGGTAAGAAACAGAAGAATAGAATGGAATGACCACATAAGCCGAATGACAACAAATATGATAGTCAGGACAGCGAGAGACGGTTCCCCAATAGGAAGACGATCAGTGGGAAGACCACGAAAACGATGGAACGACAACTTACTAGAGGCACATTGAAAAAAAAACAGACAGAGTCATGTCTATACAAAAAGAAGAAGAAGAAGTTAAGTTTGCTGAATTTATGATGTTGAATTTAACAAATGATAATATTTAAATATTTGCAATTTGTTTTTAACTAGGTGCTGTTATGTTAAACATATTGCGCACAATGTGCACATAAATAATCATAAAAATAATAAACTTTTGATCCAACCCGTACATATTTAACCCTGTCCTGATAGGAGGTCACGGCTGAGCAGCGTTCTTGCAATATCAAGGTTAAAGGTCTATGAACAACAAAAATAAGAGATATTATTAGTCCAGACTGTATGCTCGCCCCCGTTAGGTAAATTATTCCGATTCGTTTTTTTTTGTACAAACAATTTTTTTAAACAAATTAAAAAAATACATTTTTTTACTTTGAACATTTTTTTAGATTCTCTGGGTCATTCTGAGCAAAAATGGTCTCTTGTGAATTTTCTCTATAATTGATTATTGTCGAGTTATATGCGATTTAATTTTTTTTATTTAGGTTAATGCCTCGACAACTTATGGCCATTGGCATGATACAGTAGTGTAATGTGTAGTGTATGTGTTGAATAAATGTCTTGTTACTTAACAAAGTCGACGTCACTGTCTTTGCAAAGAGACGCTAATTAATGTGTACGAACGTCTGCGGCCCCTTCGGTGAGTACCGGTCCCAAAAGGATAGAAATTTTTTTCATTTAGTCATTTTTAATAAATGAAAAATATTCCACCCAGGTGAGATTCGAACTCACGACCTTTAGGTCCAAAGATAGGCTCTCTTACCACTGAGCCACAGAGGGAGTGATTTAAAGTTTGATAAACGAAAAAATGCCAATTTTCAAGGCTTAATAACTCGGTTAAAAATTATTATTATGAATGTAAGAAAGTGACCAAAACAAAGTTTAAAGCCTCCCTACAAGATCCTGTAGAAAATTTTGTCATTATTTCATTAGAAAGCTGTTATTTTTAATTATTATTAATAATGAGCGCTAAGCGCGTATTGAGGCGGCAGTTCAATGGTGCATCTCCCTCGGACTCACGCGTGTTTGATAAATTACTTTCTGGCACTTGATGTTGTTAACGGCAAGTATATTGTTTATATATTTATTTTTTATAATGTTATTTCTAATGATATTCATTTTTTCATCAACTATCGTCAAGTTAAAAGCCTAATATTTTATATAGAATCAATCACGACAATTATTCTAATTCGGTCGCTTTAACAAATAAGAAAATTTTTGAAAATGTTCATAATGTGTTTTTGAATGAATCAGCATAATTGTCATGATGTATTAACTATAAAATATTAGGCTTTTAACTTGACGATAGTTGATGAAAAAATGAATAACATTAGAAATAATAACATTAGAAAAAAAAAATAAACAATATACTTGCCATTAAGTAGCCAATATACGTGCCAGAAAGTAATTTCTGCTCACACGCGTGAGTGTGAGAAAGATGCACCAATTGGACCACCACGCCGCCTCAATGCGCGCTTAGCGCTCATTGTTAATAATTAAAGATAACAGCTTTGTAATAAAATAATGACAAACATTTCTTCAGGATCTTGTTGGGGGTGGGGGCTTAAAGACTTTGTTTTTCACTTTCTGACTTTCATAATAATAATAATTTTTAATCAAGTTATTAAGCCTTGAAAAGTAGTATTATTGTAGTACTGATGGACTATCCATAAAAATCTTCTCAAATCTCACAGATAATGTGTTAGAACTCCTCGTCTCACTAATTAATGATTCCTTTGAAAATGGTAAATTTCCAGAGTGCCTAAAGACAGCCATTATTATTCCTCTTCATAAAGGTGGCGAAAAATCTAGTGTCTGCAACTATAGACCTATTGCCTTACTACCGGTACTCTCCAAAATTATTGAGAGGCTCATAAAATCCCGACTTATGTCCTTTCTCTTTGATAACAATATTTTATCACAAAATCAGTTCGGCTTTTTAACTAATAAATGTACTACTGATGCCATGTTTTCTGTACTTAACGAGGTTTACTAAGCACTAAACAATAATCTTTATACTGCCACTGTTTTCTGTGACTATGCCAAAGCTTTTGATTGTGTAAATCACGACATTTTGATTAAAAAACTAAATTTCTATTGAATTCGAGGTATTTCTTTGAATTGGTTCAAATCTTACTTAGATAATAGGAAACAACTGGTTAGAGCAAATGATACTGACTCTAGTCTCAAAAACATTGTATGTGGAGTACCACAAGGTTCAGTATTGGGTCCTCTACTTTTCCTTATCTTTATTAATGACATCACTAATTTAAAAATCGATGGAAATTTTTTCTTTTTGCTGATGATACCAGTATCACTTGTAGCAACTCAACTATTGCAAATCTTCATGCAACTATAACTTCTGATCTTCTTACGATAAAAACCTGGTCTGACTCTAATTTACTCTCCTTTAACGTGGATAAAACGGTAGCATTATCATATAAAGGTGCTCTTCAACCCCTGCTTGTGAATAACAGCCAGATCTCTACCGTTAATTCTGTAAAATTTCTTGGTATTCCTTTAGACAGCAACCTCAAATGGTTCCTTCATATCGATTTGTTAAGTAAGAAACTCGCCTCAGCCTGCTATGCCATAAGATCTGTTTCGAAAGAACTCAATTTAGCATCTTCTAAAATAACATATTTTTCTTTGTTTAAGTCTAATCTTCGATATGGTCTTCCTTTTTGGGGGTCTAGTACAGCTGCCCAATTTGATGTTATTTTCAAATTACAAAAAAGAGCAATAAGATATCGGTTTGGCCTCAGAAGAACAACCCATTGCAGAAGTTACTTTAAACATCACGAAATTTTAACCCTTCTATCTTTGTATATTTTAGAAACTGTTTGCTTAACTTAATTCGTAAACACCTGCATGTCTTTCCAGCAAGGCCTCATCATGACTACTCCACCAGAAATTCAACTTTTGATGTTTATTTGCCGATCCCGTCTTCTGAGTTAGTAAAGAAATCTATACTATATTCCGCAAAAAAACTATACAACCATCTCCCTCTACAACTTAAATCTGCAACATCTTTCTTCAAGTTCCGTAAAATGACAAAAGCTCATAAATCTAAAAGACCATTTTATTCAGTAGAAGAGTTTCTTAATGACTAACTAAGAAATTATAGTAATGTACAAGTAACTAAAGTATATTTATCTATATTTGGGTGTCACATACAGCAGCTTAAACTAATTAGTTCCTTTGTTTGTGTTTTATTATATGTTGTATGTTCAATTTTGCAATTTATAGTAATTTTGCAATATATTGGTTTTGCTTTTTGCTTCATTCTTTTAACTTGTTTATATATTTTTTTTTGACGATTTATCTAATTTCAGAAAATTGTATTTGTTATTGTTATATATTTATTTTTTTTTTGACTCTATGTTAAGATTTGTCCATAAAATTGTATAATTTTCAGTGACAATAAAGCATATTTCTATTCTTATTCTAAAATGGCAATTTTCGCGTTTTTTATCGCGTATAACTCGACAATAATCAATTTTAGAGAAAAATCACAATATTTTTTTGCTCAGAATGACCCAAATAATCTAAAAAAAAAGTTTATCTGAAGTGAAACAATTGATTTTTTGAATTTGTTTAAAAAAATATGTTTAAACAATTTCCCGACCACGGCACCGCCTGGCACCCTGTGGATTTGTTATAAACACCTCTTTTTGAGTAAGTTTGTGCAAAAAAAAAACGAATCGAAATAATTTACCTAACGGGGGCGAGCATACACCCTGGACTAATTATACTCTTTATTATTACCTCACATTGGATTCCGATAAGCTGGTAAACTGGGAATTACCGTTTAGTGGCAGAAAATGTATTTAAGTTTTTGGCAGTGCAAACAAAAGTTTAGTAAGTGATTGGCCATAAGAATAACGCTAGATATGTATATCATGCGGTCACTTTTACACATTGTGTTGCTATTGTGTTTTTGCAAGAACTTAACATGGGCAATGCAGTCAGGTAAGACAATTATCTTCTTCTTTATGTGCCTTATCAGAATGATCCGACGTTGGCAATCACCATTGCAAAGGCTTGTCGATCTTCCTCAATATGGAATAATTGTCCTGCATTTAATCTTCTTCTTCTTCTTCAAATGCAAATCCACTAATGGATGTTGGCGATCACATTTTCCATTAACTCTCTGTTTCTTGCAATGTGGATCAGTGATTGTATGTCGGTAATCCCTGTCCATTGCCTTATGTTTCGGAGCCAGGACATTTTCTTGCGTCCTATTCCTCTCTTGCCTTCAATTTTACCCTGGATTATAAGTTGAAGGAACTGGTATTTTTCGTTTCGCATGATGTGACCCAAATACGCCGTTTTTCTTTTCTTGATGTTTTCGAAAAGCTGACGTTCTTGGTTGATTCTTTTAAGGACATCCACATTTGTGACTTTCGCCGTCCATGGTATCTTTAGGATACGGCGATAAAGCCACATTTCGAAGGCTTCTAATCTGTTTATATCCCTCGTTTTGAGTGTCCAGCCCTCTATGCCATATAGCAGCACCGACCACACGTAGCATTTAGTAAACCTTAGTCTCAGTGTAAGGTCGAACTCTGAGCAGCTCAGTACCTTCCTGAATTTTACGAAAGCTTGTCGAGCTTGCTCAATGCGACATTTTACTTCCCTGTCCGATGCCCAGTCTTCAAAAAGCCACGTTCCTAGGTATTTGAATTTGCTCACTCTCTCAATGGACTTAGTATTCAGTGTTATGGTGGAGTTTTCAAATGCATCCAAGTTTCTGGAGATGATCATGAATTTGGTCTTTTTGGTATTAATCTCTAATCCCATTCGCTTACTGTATTCTCCGATTATAGTGACAAGTTGTTGAAGATCTGCTATGTTGTCGCAAATTAAGACAGCATCATCAGCATATCCTATGTTGTTGATTAATACTCCATTCACTTTGATTCCCATCTCTGCATCTTCCAAAGACTCTTGAAATATGGCTTTCGAATAAATGTTAAATAAAAGAGGGGAAAGCACACATCCCTGCCGAACACCCCTTCTTATATGTATGGATTTGGATATAGAATTGTCTATTTTTAATTGTGCTGCCTGATACCAGTACAAGTTTTCAATGCATCTTATGTCTTTGTGGTCTATATCAAGCTTCTTGAGGATCTGCATTAACTTGTGATGTTGGACACGATCAAACGCTTTCTCGTAGTCTAGAAAGCACAGGAATACGTCCTTCCTCTGATCGTAACAATTTTGGACCAACACCTGTGTTGCTACTATTGCTTCTCTTGTTCCCAAACCTTGCCTAAACCCAAACTGAGAATCACTGATGTCCCATTCACATTTTTTGTATAATCTTTGATGTAGTATTTTTAAGAATATTTTTAAAGTGTGACTCATCAGGCTAATGAGTCTGTGATCCTCACATCTTTTTGCATTGACTTTTTTGGGTAGGGGAATAAATGTAGAGAGCAACCACTGCTGAGGATAGCAACCAGTTTCATAAATAAAATTAAATATTTTATGTAGTGCTGAAATTCCCCTTTCATCTAGTAGTTTGAGTATTTCTGAAGGGATTTCATCAGGTCCAGGTGCCTTATTGTTTTTTGAATATAATATTGCCTTTTCTATTTCCTCTTTAGTAATTGAAGGGCCAGTCAGCTGGTCGTCTGTATAAACTTCACTCATGGGTCTTTCGTCATGAAAGAGCTCCTGAATATAGTTTTCCCATATATGAATTTTCTCTTTTTCACCTAGCACTACCTGGTTATCCTGATTAACTATAATAGTTGGTCTTCGTTTTCTGTATATTCCAGCAGTCTCCTTAAGCTTTTTATGTAAATTCCGATCGTCGTGCTGTCGTTGTAAATGTTCTAGATCGATACATTGTTGCTTAAGCCATTCATTTTTTGCTATTCTTATCTTTGCTTTTATTTGCCTGTTAATGTTTTTATACATATTGCTGCCATCTGGGTCATTCTTGTGTCGTCGTCGTTCATCCATTAGTAATAGTATTTCTTCTGTCATCCATTTTTGCTTCTTGTTCTTTGGTTTGTACCCCAAGTTGCTTTTCATGATGTCTGTTACAGCACTTGTAATCGTATTCCATGCATTTAATATCTGAGTCCATTCACAATTGTTTTTTAACCAAGAAACTTGTTTTCTTTCTACACCTTACATCCCTCTATTTTGCATTTTAAGGATCAGTTGTAATATTATTTTATATCGATTTCCCCTCACTATATATCCCTGATAAGGCATTTTCCGGTGTTTAACAGTCTACAGCAGTTCTCTATCTTTGTTGACCCTCCTCAGTACTTCTTCATTAGTTTTTCTGGCTGTCCAAGGTATCTTCAGCATCCGTCTATGAATCCACATTCCCAGTGCTTCAATTATGTTCATGATCGATACTTTTAGCGTCCACACTTCTGCACCATAAAAAAGTACAGACCAAACATAGCAATGAACCATTCTTTGCCTTAGTTCTAAACTGAGATGATTATTCATATACATAAAAGTAGTTTTAGTCATTACTAAGCTACAACTATACCAATCTCTTAGGTTTCTCAGCTAGGAAATTCTTCTTCTACCTATAGATCTTTTACCCTTAATTTTACCTTGCATTTATGAGCCTTAATATCTCATATTTCGCACATTTGGTAATGGGGCTTTCCTGTTATGATGTTCTTTATCATCTCGCAATCCTTTTGTTGCCTTCTTCAAAATCCTTCTATAGCGCCACATCTCAAATGCTTCCAACTTCTTTATATTGTCTAATTTAGTGTCCAGCTTTTCATTCCATACAACAGAGTCGAGAATAGTAGCATCTTGAAGCTCTTATCCTCAGCTCCAGAGGAAGGTCTCGATTAATAAACATTTTTTTTCATTTTTATAAATGCTTGTCTTTCAATTTCAATGCGTGTTCTGATTTCTCTATCTTGGCCATTGTTTTCGTTTGCCAAGGTTCCCAGATATTTGTAGTTATTCACTCTTTCTACTTGTTTTCCCTAGACTAGATATCTAGCCTTCCTATTGTATGTAGAAATAATCATGAACTTTGTTTTCTTAACGTTCATTTGTAATCTTTATTTTATACTGACTTGACGTAATCTATTTACTAATCGTTGCAGTGCTTCTAGACTGTTTCCAAAAATAGCAGTGTCGTCTTCGAATCTTATGTTTTTCAAGATTTTTCCGTTTATTGTTATACCCTGTTTTTCCTCTAATATTGCTTCCTTAAAAATAGCTTCGCTGTACAGATTGAATAACAATGGAGACAACACGCAACCCTGTCTAACACCTCATTTGATTTCTATGGTTTCTGTTTCGACATTTTCGATTTTAACCTTTGCTTTTTGATTCCAGTACAGAATGAAAATAACCCGTAAGAAGGCAGTAAGTATGTCTCGACTGTCTACATTCTTTTCTTTTAAAAGTTCTATGAGTTTCTGATGTCATACTCAACGTACTCTATACAAAGCTTTTTGATATTCTATAAAGCAGACATAGAGATCCTGGTTCATATCTAGTCGTCTTTGCGAGAGAACTTTAAAAGCGAACAGAGCCTCTCTGGTTCCTAATCCTTCTCTGAATCCAAACTGGGTATTATCTATATCTTCTTCTATCTTTTTGTATAGCCTTCCATTTCCATATATTATTTTGAGAAATCTTTTTATTGCGTATTATCCATTCCAGAATACGAGCAAAATTAGAACACACCATAAGTAAAACACAGTTCGGTTTTAGATGCGGTTTTGGAACTCGAGAGCCCCTATTTGCAATACAAGTCTTGATTCAAAAATGCCTGGATCAACAGAAAGATGTTTACGCCTGTTTTATCGACTATGAGAAAGCATTTGATACTATCAAACATGACAAACTCATAGAACTATTACATCTTTCAGGACTTGACACTAAGGACATCCAGATTATAAAAAATCTATATTGGAATCAAACAGCCCACATAAAGAATGGACATATGGTGAGTGAAAACATAACCATTTCTAGAGGGGTTAGACAGGGATGTATTCTTTCGCCACTGCTTTTCAACCTGTACACGGAACAAATATTTCTAGAGGCACTGGAAGAGTACAATGAGGGCATCAAGATTAATGGCGTACCAATAAGTAATTTTCGATATGCAGATGATACTGTTATACTGGCCGATAACATCGAAGATTTACAGATGATGCTAAATAGAGTAAATACAACTGGCAACCAATTTGGACTGAAGATCAATAGAAAGAAAACTAAATTTATGGTGATCAGTAAAAAGAACATTCAACGTATCGACCTGAATATTGAAGCCGAACGTATTGAAAGAGTACACCGATTTAAATATCTGGGATATACAGTAAATGATAAGTGGGACCCAGACGTAGGGATTAGGATCCGAATTGAAATAGCAAGATCCAAATTCATAAAAATGAGAAAGCTCTTAAGCAACCGCAACCTAAGCGTTAACCTCCGATGGCGCGCCACAAAATGCTATGTACTCTCTACGCTACTTTACGGAGTAGAAGGGTGGACGTTAACAGCAGTAACTATAAAGAAGTTAGCGGCTCTAGAAATGTGGCTGTATCGACGCATACTGAGAATACCTTGGACAGACAGAGTGACCAACACAGAGGTATTGAGACGAATGGGTAAAGAGGTGGAATTGTTAACAACTGTTAAAAGGAGGAAAGCGTCATACCTGGGCCATGTGTTCCGTAATGATAGGTACAGTCTGCTACAGCTTATCGTGGAGGGCTTGAAGGTAGAAGAGGTTTGGGCAGAAAGAAGAAATCCTGGCTGAGAAACTTGAGAGAACGGTTTCAAATACCAGAAGCTGCGAACATAATACATGCGGCACAAAACAGAGAAACCTATCGTTTGATGGTCGCCAACCTTCGGTAGAAGACGGCACATAAAGAAGAAGATTTTGAGAAATATCTAAGTGTCAAAGATTATCAAAGAAATTGTTCTGTTCTGGGAGCATTCTGTCGCATGTACATGTAGGTACTGACTTTGGTAGTGTTACAAACGTGGACAGCAACCAGTCCTGGGATACTATGCACTCCTGTTGTATAATACTTACCTTATTGAATAGATCTAAAAGTATATGCAGTGTTACTACGTCAATGTATTTAACGAGCTCACTGGGTATCTGATTTGGCCCTACTGCTTTTGCGGTCTTTGCATTTTTAATTATTGCCTGTTCTTATTCGCACATTATTAATTTCGACCCTCTTTGTTCCTGTGGTTCTTCTTGTATCCTTCTGTCATCGAATAGTTTCATTATGTAGGTATTATACCCATGTATACCAACAACTCTGGAGTTGTGGGCAGAATTATTTTATTAAACATTTTATCTTACAATTTATTATTCCACAGTAGGTACCTATTCATCATTCCCATATGCATCTAATTAGATATTTTTTTCAGACTGGCCTGCAATATGCCCAGAAATAGTCTCAAAAGCAAGATGGGGTGGTCGTACAGCAATAGCAGTTGAATACGCCATCATGCCCGTCAAATATGTCATCATCCATCACACTGTAACTCCACAATGTACTACAGAAGAGAGCTGTTCCAAAATTATGCAGAGTATACAAAATTTTCATATGGAAAATTTAGAGTTCCATGATATCGGTTACAAGTAAGCAAACTAATAGTTATTATAATATTATACTTATTAGTGGAACTGTGTGTGTTTTGTGTTTTATTGGCACTAGTTTTCACAATTAACTGGCCAGTCAATTTCGTAATGATTTTTAGACTATAACTTATCACTAACTCAGGGGAGTAATGTGTAGTGTGTGTGTTAAGTAAGTGTCTTGTTACTTTGCAAAGTCGACGTCATTGTCTTTGCAAAGAGACGCTAATTATTGTATCCGAACGTCTGCGGTCCCTCCGGTGAGTACCGATCCCACAAGGACAGAAACTATTTTCATTTACCAATTTATAATAAACGAAAAATTTCTGACCCTGGTGAGATTCGAACTCACGACCATTCGGACCTTTCGATCCAAAGGTAGGCGCTCTTACCACTGAGCCACAGAGGGGGTATAAGTGGAATTACATTTTCATGTTATTAAAATTTAAAATGATAATGTGGTTCATCTTATTCATCTCGGTCTTTGTACGCAAAACGAATTGATAATTAAAAAAAATTTCTTCAACAGAAATATATGTATAGGGCTATTAACACTACAATGTAAAAATAATGTAAATTATACAGGGTACTCCAAAAAAGAGTGGTACCTATATCAAAGTTATATATTTTCTTATGGAACACCCTATATCTAATAACATTTTTGAATTGCCCTTAAAAAAGAAGCTATACTTTTATGAGGGTTCCCTATACGCCTATACCTAAATACAGGGTTTAATTTATTTCGATTTTTATAAAAATGTAAGGTTTCAGAAGAAAATAAATATCTACGAATTTAAGAATTGATGACGAATTTTTTCTTGGATCTTAATAATAGACTACTCAGAACATTTAAATAGATGTTTATTATAGCAAATTTTGTACAGGGTGGTCAAAATATTATATTGTTTTATTAACAAATTCAAGCTGTAATAACGTCCTTATTTTAAATTAAACCTGTATTTTATTATATCACGTGGAAAATTTACCAAGCTTTCAATCTTTATTAGAGTTTATACCTATCTCCCTTCATTTTTTTAAATATTCAAAGATTTCCAAATAGGGTTTTTCATTTACAGTCATTTGTTTCGAGCTTCTTGTCATATGTCGTATAATCCGTGTATAATATTAATATACACAGATTATACAACATATGACAGAAGCTCGAAACAAATGACAATCGATGAAAAGCCTTATTACTAAGCTAACAATTATTAGAATCAAGTATGTCGTGAGTCGTGGTTATGTACAACACATCACCAACACCGGCAATATACTTAGACAAGATACAGTCATTAATAAAATTTACATTGTTGTAACTTAAACTACAAAAAATATTCACATACCGTTTATTACCATTCACTTTAAAGGTGAAGTAACTAATACAAATAATATGCATGGAGTAGAATTAGGGTTATGGCTCCTCTACACATCGGCAGACGCGTCCGCTGACGGCATCTGCGTATGCATCCGCAGACGTGTAGATGGGGTAATTTGATCGTCTGTTGTTTACCTCGGACCTCTACGACGCATTAGTTTTCGCAGTGAATTCAAAGTAGATAATGCGTCACCCGAGAATTAACACAGACTGAACGATTTAAGCCTCCTCTACACATCGGCAGACGTGTCAGCGGACGGCATCTGCATATGCATCCGCAGATGTGTAGATGGGGTAATTTCATCGTTTGTTGTTTACATATCACGTTGGCGGACGCGTCTGCGAAATATCCAATTGTTGTCGGTTTTTCTAGCACAGATCAAAGGGTTTTGGTGCGAACGCCCGATGCCTCTCCACACGTCTGACCTCTACGACGCATTAGTTTTCGCAGTGAATTCAAAGTAGATATTGCGTCACCCGAGAATTAACACAGACTTAACGATTTACAGATGTGTGGTCAGCTCGTGATGATACATCGGCAAATGCATCCGCATAAGCGTCTTCCGATGTGTAGAGGAGGCATTAGATGGATCAAATGGAAGGAGACGAGTGGTATGTTGTGCGACAGGAAGATTGTTATAATGTAACTAAATGGAAAATTATACAAAATATGTATGGAAGTGAATAACGAATACATAATATGGTTGAAATAAGAATACCTACTCAGATAAATGAGTGGTGTGACAAAAAGTTATAATTAAAAACTGATATATTAGGAGAATTCTAGATGTGGCAGCAATTGATGCCAACATGAGAGAGCATAGGTTAAGATGGTTAGGGCTAAGATCTGATGGGGGACGCTGAGGCAGGCTTGTGAAGAAGATTGATACTATTAGCATGATCTAATATATCAACTTATGGAGAAATGCCGTAAAGGAAGATGATCTTGCCTAGGTATAAAGTAAAAGACACCGATGATACAATATAATATTAGTAGGATATAATTACCGTTATAAATATATAAATAAATTATTTGTGAATAAGGAATCTACATTAAGTATTTTTTATTTGATTATTTTGAAGAATTTGAATTAAAAGTTAGTATTTTTGGAACGCAAACGCTATAACTGTTAATATTGTTAACCTTTTGGGTACACGACAATTAGACCGAAATCATTAGACCGAAAGCAGTAGACCGAACTCACTAGACCGAAAAGCATTTTACCGAAACCTCACTAGACCGAACAGCATTAGACCGAAATGGTAAATAAATTTAAAAAGTTTGCAGTAAATTATGCTAAGATTTTGTATATCTGTCTATTTGTTTATTGTATTTTTTTGTATTATTTTATATAGACTGTGTAAATTGTAACTCTGCACACTGTAAAGTCTGATATGAAATAATTTTCATCCGTTAAACAAATTAGTGAAGGTAAAAATAAATTAAGGGTAGAGTGACGTTAACACCATTTTAACTGTTTATAATGACCATCCAAATAACATTTAGTTGTAATTACATTAGTTTTATCTCTTTTACTGCGACAAGTAAAAAGAACTGCTTTTCGGTATTTTGCTGTTCGGTCTACTGCTTTCGGTCTAATGATTTCGGTCTCTTTACAGTAAACCTCCTTTTGGCTAGGCTACAAATCCTTTCCTATAAATATTTCACGATTCAACTATTTCAGGATTTAATTTTTTAATTTATAAAAGAGTTACTGTTAACTAAAAATTCTAAATTCAAAATTTTTTTGTTTTAGTTTTCTAGTGGGAGAAGATGGAAGAATCTATGAAGCTACTGGATGGCACAAAGTTGGAGCTCACACTAGAACTTATAATAGCAAATCACTTGGCTTAGCCTTTATTGGAAACTTTTCAGGTAAAATACCGGTTTTTAAATTTTTATTTCATTTAAGTCAAACTACGTACTTTGTCACCTTTATGAGGAAACAGTAGCGATCAACAGGTAGCGAAAACGCGTTCCAAGATTGCGGCTGTAATTTTGAATATTTTGTCGAGATATTTGGCACACGTATTCGTAATATAATAAAGAATGGCGGTACAGAGCCCAATTTGAAAAATATATTAATATGTAGAAATTACTCTGTAATTAAATACAATATTAAAAAAACGAGCCTGTACCGCCATTAAGAAGAACAAAAAAATACACTTTCTTCAAATAAATTTTTTTATCCGATGCCTAGATTTTGTGTCATTTTGGAACTACTAAAATTTTTTATTTCATTAGTAGTTCCAAAATGACACAAAATCTAGGCATCGGATAAAAAAGTTTATTTGAAGAAAGTGTATTTTTTTGTTCTTCTTAATGGCGGTACAGGCTCGTTTTTTTAATATTGTATTTAATTACAGAGTAATTTCCACACATTAATATATTTTTCAAATTGGCTCTGTACCGCCATTCTTTATTATATTACGAATACGTGTGCTAAATATCTCGAAAAAATATTCAAAATTACAGCCGCAATCTTGGAACGCGTTTTGGCTACCTGTTGATCGCTACTGTATCACCTTAATGCTTTTTAAAATATTCATGATATACACAGCGCGGCTAAACTAAGTAACAAATTCATTATTTTACAATTTACTTTTTACAAAAATCCTGAAATAGGTCGATTTTTAAATTTAAATGTCAATTTTTTTAAATAACCTGCGAATATGGTGACGTCACCAGTTTTGGCGTTGTGACGTAATTAATATTACTGTAATGCCTGAAGTTAAATCCAGAAATATTTTAAACATCACATCTTTTTAACAACATACCTAATGTAAACAATTTAAAAACTTTATAACATTTAAAGGGTTTTTACCCAAATATCTTGGTGGCTCGGGTCGGGCATGTACCTACTTTAACCTGTGATAAGAACTGACGATGTAGCCCTTTTTAGGGATTTTTTTATAAATGTACCTTTTAGAAAGTAATTTAACTATTTTTTGTGATTTATGGTAGGTACCTACATATACAGGCATTTATTTTTCTCCTGAATTTTATTTCAATAATAGTAGATATCTCTCTCTAGTAAAACTGGTATATTCTTCCAAATTATATGAACGGGAAAATACAGCGGTACCGTGTAATTTGCAGGGGCAACTCCGAATTGCATGAAAATTTGTATTTAGGTTCTACTTTCTACTTACCCTCCACTTCAAAGTTGAATTAGTGTCGTTGGTTGCTTTTACTTAGGGGGTTCACGTGGAAATATTCGATTTGGAGTTAGACGAATAAGAACGAATTTTTCAAGAGCTACAACTTTGCTTTTACTCGGTTTACAGACTTCACTGATACAACATTTTTTTTTATTTTTTATAAGCTACACTTTTGCTGAGAATATTTTTTTTGATAAAGTATTTACTTTTTGAGTTCATTGCGAAAAACCGTCTAAAAACGTAGTTGTTTTGTCGAAAAATAAACATTTTCAATCGCAAATAACTGGAAAAGTATTGACTCACATAAAAAACTCTATAGAACAAAAGTTGCTAATAATCGGTGAATTTATCCATTTCCCATTTCCGGGCTTATTTTAAACACCCTTTTTTCACCCCCGAGAAGGGGTGACTGTCACCCCCCAAGTAAAAGCCACCAACGGCACAAATTCAAGTTTGAAGTGGAGGGTAAGTAGAACCTAAATCCGAATTTTCATGAATATAGAACAAAAGTTGCTAATAATCGGTGAATTTATCCATTTCCCATTTCCGGGCTTATTTTAAACACCCTTTTTTCACCCCCGAGAAGGGGTGACTGTCACCCCCCAAGTAAAAGCCACCAACGGCACAAATTCAAGTTTGAAGTGGAGGGTAAGTAGAACCTAAATCCGAATTTTCATGCAATTTGGAGTTTCCCCTGAAAATTACGGTCATTTACTGGGCTAATATTAGGCTTTTATACAGTTAAGTACACGAGTTTTTACCCGTGCGTCATCATTTAAAGCATACAAAATATGTAAGTAGATGATAAGTCGGAAATTGAAATTTACTAAACGCAACAGCAAGCAGCAAGTGACAGTAAGTAGCTACTGCTCCTATTACGGGTTAAAATTTGAGTTATCAAATATGTATGTGTTTTATCTCGCCAGGTATTAATGACGCACGGGTAAAGACTCGTGGACTCAACTGTACTTCAGCTAATTTTTGTGCTATTTTTGTCCCAAACAGACTTTCCTTCTCATATACAAAACTCTTATCATCTTTAACATCTACCATTTGAGTTTTATTGGTCCCCTCCGATATTTTGGTTTGGTGTCGCCTTTTTACTTCAATGTCAAGCACAAACAATTTATATTGTTGGCTCACCGTCTCACTAGTATCATTTTGATAGTTATATTGATAGTTGATGAGCGTATATCTTCTTTTCTTTATCTAAAATAATCTTTTAAAAGGGAGGGACATTTTCTCCAAATTATAGCATTTAAAAGTAATAGGCACATAATATTCACACAAAATTTATTATAAATTAATGTCACTATAGCTGTTTAGACTATAGCCTTTTTCAATTGATGTATTTTACTATGCTGCTACACTTAAAGTCTCAAACTGAATACGTTGGGGAGTGGGGAGCTGTTTGTCTCGAGTTGGTCATTCAGAATTATATCTGTATTTTTTAAATTATTAATTTCCATAGATTCTAATAAAGATAGCTTAAGGCCTTTATTTTGAGAATGAATAATGATACTGTTCATTAAAAGAATGATTATGATCCAGTGGCGGTCTCAAGGGGGGGGGCGACGGGGGCGACGGGGGCGATCGCCCCCCCCCCCCCAGAAACCTTAGTTTTCTGAAAAATTGAGAAGTTAATATACATATTAATCCGAAGTGTGAGATCGAACTAATGCATTGCTATTATTAGACAAAATAATCTAACAGTGTGAAAACGTCCGACCTTGATTTGTGCCTTACTGAACAGTACTTTCATTATCACTGTAGTGTGTATGTGCAACATATTTTCACTTACACTGCCTTTTAGCAAGCTACTTCAAAAACCTGATATTGACTTGAAATGTGCATTGAAACATTTTACGGACATGACTTGCCAATCAACGGAACACAGCGATTGTTTGCTTTAAAGATTTGTTCCAAGAAGCAAAGGACATCGCCGAGAAGACAAATTTTGATATTAGTATTCCAAGAATATCACAAGTGCAGAAGAATCGAGCCAACCACGCAACTAAAGACCCAGAGACATACTTTAGAGTATCAGTGTTCCTTCCCATTCTAGACTCTGTAATAGAAGACACAAAGTCTCGTTTTCCTGAAGAAACATTGGAGTTGTACAATCTTCACGTATGCATGCCTGAATACCTGATAACCAACTCTGTTCAGGACATGTCTGAAAAAATTGAGTGTTTAGTAAGGAGGTACAGTGAACTTTTTGATATGTCTCAAGCTGAAATGAAATGCTTATTAAAAGGTGAACTACAGCTTTGGGAAATGCAATGGAAAGACACGGACTAATTTCCAAAAACAGCGCTGGACGCGTTAGACAGTTGTAACAGAGATTTGTTCCCTACAGTCAGCAAGCTACTTCTAGTCTTAGCTACACTTCCCATCAGCAATGGGTGCATTCAGCAGACGCAATCGCTAAGTAATCGATTAGTAATCGATTTGTGATTTACATGCTGAATGTCACAATTTATGTGGCATTCAGCAGAAAATCACTAATCGATTAGTTAGCGATTGTGTCTGCTGAATGCACCCAATGCTTCTGCAGAGCGTAGATCCTTGTAGACCCAACGAAAGTTTTAGAACGATTCGCCAAAAGTGGCCATCGAAGACTTGAATTCGATTTGTAATTACATTCTTTTTAAAACCTTATAACTTGTTATTTTATTACTTATAACCTAATAAAACTATTACAATGTATAATGTGAACCTCCTTTTTTCCATTCCAATAGACTAATTTGTATTGTATATTTATTGTAAATTTTAACATTTAAAAGGTAAAATATGTTTTGAGCTCTTTCAATTCAAGCGTAAAACTAACATTGTCAGACAAAACCTCTGAAGTTTGACGTTTGTTCGTGATAAAGTAAAACCACCTAAATCGTCAAAGGTTTAGAAAGGTGAGACTTGCTTCAGAGGCTTGCCATTGAAAAATACTATCACCCACAAACCTTTTCTATTAGACTTTGAGTTGTTTTCAATAGTTCTAAATTGGTTTTTGATACAATCACAAGAATACAAAATATATTTTGAATATTTTATTTGTAAGTTAGCCGAACAATATTTACAACAAGCTGTAGAGGCTACTAGCTTTTTTATTTTTTATTATAGTGTAAAACTGTTTCCACTCATACTAATTGTAATAATAATAAGTGATTTTCCTTTTTCTCCTTTCGTCACAACCACTAAGTGACAGTCAGTCCATATTCGGTCCATCAACTGTTCAAATGAATAAAATGCCTTTAAAACTCTCAAAATCTTGCCATATTTTAAAAAATTTTCCGGACCCCCTTTCCGGCTGGGGGGCTGCACCCCCAGACCCCCCTGCAACAGCGTGTTGCGACACACTGGTGTGCCAGGAGAACCTATCAGGTGTGTCGCGAGATTTACGAATACGATATTTTTATTTATATTTTTTTACTTGTTATAATATACCAATCATGCATTCAACCATTTTTTTAACTATTAGGTATATACCACGTTATACCAATCAATAAGTGCAATAAAGTATAAAGAGTTAATATATTCATCTGTACTTACCTACCACTAGCAAAAATTTGTACATATATGGGTGTCGCGAATCTGTAAGGAGTACATTAGTGCGTCGCTGAGTAAAAAAGGTTGAGAACCGCTGATCTAGTGCGTAGAAGGTAAAGTGCGTACGTAGAATCTGTTTTTCTATTATTGAAAGCGTTTTTGTGTTCTGCTATGCGTTTGTCAAAGGTTCTACCAGTGTGACCGCTGTAAGTTTTGGACAGTTACCACGACATGTCAGTTTCTATAGGCACATGTAATTGTTTTTCTTGTGGCTCTTATTGTCCTTATAATGTATTCGCCTCAGTTATTGTTAGTTCTGAAAGCGGGTGTTATTCCTTTCTTTTTTGTGTTTGCCTATTTTGTTGATATCTTGCCTGTATATCTGAACGAGCGGAAGGTACTGGGTTTTTCTGTGGTAGTGGGAAGACTAATTTCAGAGCTCTTAGACGTTTTAGGCGTTTAGTTTTCAAGCGTTGGTATTTTGTATTTTGGGCCAAATAAAATATTTTTTTTTCTTTTAGAAAAACGACCAAACAGTAAAGCATTAAGAGCAGCCAAAAATTTCATAAAATGTGCGGTGGAGCTTGGAGAAGTTGACAAAAATTACATCCTAATTGGAGCGAGACAAGTTAGCCAGACTGCTAGCCCCGGACTATATTTATACAACGACATAAAAGATTGGCCACATTTTACAAGAAATCCATAAATTACTTATATGTAAACTACATATAAATCGACTGAATGCGTATTGAATTATACGATTAATTTATGTATATTATATTAATAAACTTTATTTTTAATTAAATGCAATTTGAATTAAAAAACTTGTGCCTTAATTACTCGCCGTGTGCAAGTACTTGGAGGGGATACGAGAAACGATCGTGCGCGAATAGCGGAGAAATCTTACAACTTTCTTAAATAATTCATTGTCAATTGAAATTGTCTAATTGACAATTGATTGATATCTACTGTCAATGAAGAAGAAAAATTATATGTTGCTCCACAATATTCATATGATATGCAATATTATATAAAAGTAAATTTAATTAGACAGAGTTGAGACTTCTGAGCTTCACCGATGAGGCATAAGGATGCTGAAATAGCTATATGGAGATGGTGTTCCAACTCTGAATCAAATATAAACAAAACCTGCCTTGATCTTTTTTATCTTTTAAATTTAATTAATTGTATTTTGCTTGTAGTACTACATTTTAATAATTAATTTTATTTACTACATACAATTGTTTACCTTTTAATAACATAACCTTAATACTACTTTTTCTTCTTATAATTCTTTTGGTCTATGGCCTTGAGAATTGTCCAGCAACCAGGACTAATCTAGGTAATTGGCCAATATAATTAAAAGTGCGAAAAATGTTGCTGAGCTATGAAACCAGGTGTCGCTTTTCCGAACTTGCACGGCCCCAATAGGTATTGGGCCTACACTTAAAAAAATGTATTACCTCTCTCAGGAGACTAATTTTCGGGAGGGGGCGTTTCATATATATAGATGTTTCTAAACTTTGGGGCGTCCGACAACTGGAGTACCTACCCTTAAAAATTTGTCGGGCAATATTATCAGTAAATTGTAAGTATTTTAATCAAACAATCCTACAAAAAAGTACAGTGGAACCTCGATAAGTCGGCCCCCGATAACCCGGAACTCCGGCTAACCCGGACCGATTTTTATCAGACAAACATTTCAACAATAAAAATGTATTGCTGTTACAAAATCTCGTGAACCTAATTCATTCATTTGGTGACGTCAATATACGAACGAAACGATTGATGAATCCGACATTACTGAAAATATCAGGGTGCAGATGGGACCCTGTCGCGCAATTCGCAGCAAATAAAATAGTCGTAAGTTATTGGCTTCATTTTATTTCGGTTATAAATACGCATTTTCAAGGTTCACGAGGTTTTGTACCAACTCTATGTAATATAATATTTGAGAGATAATGGTACACCACATTCATTGTCGAAAACAACAGGCACCTGTATTATCCTTTATTTTTTTTGAAACTGTCTGTGTTAGCATTGTTTAGAAAAGACTATTAAAATTCTTTTTTTAACAATGGTCTTAGTCATCACTGTTATTAAATAACATAACATCAGAGACGGTATTGTGTGTAGTAAAGTCGTATTATTGTTCGCTTCCGTTTTGTAATCGTTCGTAAATTTATTCAGATTTTGTGTTTGCGTGTCTTTTGTCTATAAGGGCAACAAAACGTAAGAATGTTGTAGTGACAATGGAAAAGAAACTAGAAGCATTAAGTAGAATTGATAAAGATGAATCTTGCAGCATTATATTATGGTGTCGGTACATCTACAGTATCGGATTGGAAGAAAAATAGAACTAAAATCGAAGAATTTTTTTTTCAAAATGATAACAAAAGACAGTTTAATCGGTGCAAAGCTAATAAAGCTAAGAATGAGACTTTTGACGACGCTTTGTATGTGTGGTTTTGTGTGGAATGCGAACGTGGTTTACCAGTGTCTGTGTGACAATTATAACGGAGTTTATCTGTAAGCATACCATATTTTATTAATTTTTACCATTTTCTTCGGCTAACCCGGATTTTCGATAACCCGGATCGGCCGCGGTCCCAATTAATCCGAGTTAACGGGGTTCCACTGTAATCATTTATGACTCCATGACGCCCCCCTACCCATCATATTATAACCCTCCTAATGGGGGGGGTTATAACCCCCCCCCATTTGCATGTACATTGAGCTTTATACGCTTAACGCCATTACTATTCCATACCCACAGAGACCATCAAGTAGTTGTAACCCCCCCTTAGGATCATCCTGGTTCCACCTCTGCCATATTGAGCCCATTTATAACAATCTGTTTTTGTCACCAGGAAGTCAAACTTGGAGAGCAGATGATTCATCTTGTTTGGTGTCAGTGTTATTGGTGATTTATTTTGGGCAGTTGATAGACTAGTTTAGTGTTAAATTTTCTACGAGCTGGTATCTTATTCCAGAGTAGATATTTAAAGACTGTTTAATTCAAAGAAGTTTACTTTAACAAACTAAGTTCTCAATCTAATAATACATAAACCGACAATAAATATTTAGTCCAGGATAAATATGCATCTGTTTTGAGATGGACGTTGAGAGGTGACTCATATTTTTTTGCAAAAATTGCTTGGAATTAACTCATATAATAATAATTGAGTTATCCTCCCACTCCAAAAGGCCCGGAACGTTGTTTAAATAATCAAAATGTCAAAAAATGAAGGAAAAATTTGATTTTTTTCTTGGTTTTTTCATTATAACTTTCAAAGTATTCAGTTCCAAGAAAAGTTGAACTGACGTAAAAGTTGTGTAATTAAATTTCCTACAATATAGGATTGATTGAAAATTTTAAAAATTGTCAAGCTTGTTGCAAAATAGCAATAATTGAGGAAAAGCCATAAAAAACAAGTATTTGCATTTTACGTTTTTCAACCATTTATGCAACACTGAGAACCTTCATATTTTACCCAGAAACACTATATGATATAATATATGATATAATAAAACAATACTGTCAATTTCATTAAGATCGGTTCCATAGACTTTGCAAAATAAATTTTGAAATCCAGCATTCGCAAAAAATATTCATTTTTTCAAAATGTGACAGGACTGAAAATAAAGCAGATAGTCAGTTGAAATTTTTTTACATATAGAAGAATACTGTACCTTTCATTTTCAATTTGCAAAATTAAAATCGATTAACTATTTCGGCGTTAGGAATTTTTTTAAATAAACATTAATTTTTGGTGCTACGTGAAGGACAGCGGTGTTCGATTCACACAAGTTGATTTCCACCAACATTTCTTTCAATCTTTATCTAATTTTCTTACTCCATATTTTGTTGTATTTTAATATTTTAATTCCACAAAAATCAAACCATTTTGATTATTGTTTGTGGAATATTGTTTAAACAATAATTGCAGATGTTTAAAAATAATAAACTTTTATCCTCTAAGTTAAAATATATGAACAGATGAATATATTCAAAGGACAGAGTATGTGTTTCTATTTTACAATAAACAAATTTATTTATTTATATAGAAATGTAATAAAATTTTAAAATTTATCAATCATTATCAAAGGTCATTGGAATGCCCAAGCAGAGCAAACGTATCCGCTGTCCTGCGCGTAGCACCAAAAATTAATGTTTATTTAAAAAAATTGCTGACGCCATGGTAGTTAACCGATTTTAATTTTTAAAATTGCAAATGGAAGCTACAGTATTCTTCTATAAGTAAAAAAAATTTTAACTTGCTGTCTGCTTCCTTTTCGGTCCTGCAATATTTTGAAAAAATGAATTTTTTTTGTGAAAGCTGGATTGCAAAATTTATTTTGCAAAATCTATTGAACCGATCTTACTGAATTTTACAGTATTGTTTTATTACATCATAAAGTTTTTTAGGTATAATATTAAGGTTCCAAGTTTAGCATAAATAATTGAAAAACGTAAAATGCGAATACTTGTTTTTTATGATTTTCTCGCAATTATTGCAATTTTGCAACAAGGGTGACAATGATTAAAATTTTTAACCAATCCTATATTGTAGGAAATTTAATTACGCAACTTTTATGTCAGTACAACTTTTCTCGGAAATGAATACTTTTAAAGTTATAATCAAAAAACGAAGAAAAAAATCGAATTTTTCCTTCATTTTTTGACATTTTGATTATTTAAACGATGTTCCGGACCTTTTTGAGTGGGAGGATAACTCAAAAATATTGTTATATGAGTTATTTCCAAGCAATTTCTGCAAAAAAATTTGAGTCACCTCTCGACGTCCAAATGTACTAATATTTTTACAGATGCGCCCTGGTCTAATTGTTCTACATACCACCAGATTGAAAACAGTGGAAAAATAGTGGATCTTCTGATCGTCTTGGCACCCGCATGGCTTATAATTTTTAAAAGCCTCGGAGGTTGTTACCAGAGAATTTTTCCACTGTTTTCAATCTGGTGGTATGTAGAACGATAATTATTGTCGGTTTATATATTATCAGATCGAGAATTTAGTTTGTTTCTTAGCAGATGTCGCTACGACACCCTAGCCATTTCGTTCGTTGCAATGGGGACGGCACGCGTCGAAGTATCCTAGTTCAATCAGAGAGAAGAGGACATGTATCTACTGATGACGGGCAAAAAAGCCCCGAAACCAGTATAGACTCTTCTTCCTGTACTCTCTGACTGAACTAGAATGTGCTGCTGCATTTTCGGTTTGCAGCGAAATTGAAAATGTTTATACATTTTTAAAGTTTATTTTAATTGTTTTCATGTCAATCCGTAGAGTCTCGAGTCTTTGCAATGCTGAACTACCCAACGGCGTAACCAGGATGATCTTATGGGTGGGGGGGGGGGTTACAACTATTGAAGAGTCTCTAGGGGTATGGTGTTAAGCGTATAGAGCTGAAAGTTCATCCCAATGGGGGTGGGTATAACCCCCAAAACCCCCTGGTTACGCCTATGGAACTACCCATATTTTGGGTCTATTGAATAGAAATAAGTAGGTATTTGCTTTTACTTACAAGCATTTAAGTATTTACTTAATACTAATTGAATAAAGTCATTTCTTTAATGCTTTATTCAATTACATACCTACTATTAAGTAATTAGGTACTTAAATACGAGGAAGTAAAAGCAAATACTTATTTTTATTCAATAGACCCATTGTCTCACCTGTGGCAAAACGTTTACAAAAGCGTCCTAATCGTACTGTGAGATTTGTTCTGTCAAAACCGTCGAAAGATATTTCAGTTTATTTTATTTAATCACAGAATAAGAAAAAAAAAATCTGCAACCAAAAATAGTGTTAGCGAATGAAGAGACTTCCCGCCATCTCATGTCTAATAAAATAAATAAATTATGAGTGTGTATATTTCATCCCTTTTGCCTTCCCTTATAAAGAGGATTCGCTTCAGTAGCGGATCCAGGGGAGTGCGACGGGGGCGATCGGCCCCCCCTCTCAAACCAAGTTATATAAAGATTATAAAAACATTCATTTATTCATTATAGAAATTTAGCCAATCGGCCCCCCTTTTGACGATGCTGGATAATGCTGGATCCGCCACTGATTCGCTTACCCATGTCTTCACATACAAACAACAAAGTCAAACTGAATTTTTTGATGTCTCGAATTTCCTAAACCTGTTGTCCGGTTTAAGTAATTTTTTAATATGTTATATATAGCCTTATCTATTCATTAACAATATCGCTGTATGGTTTGTTCAACAGTAAATGGTTTGAATTCAGTTAGTGCGGTCGTAAATATTATTAAATTTATCTGACCTGGCCCATTGTTAAGACCCACCCGGAGCGATAAGCCACCGAGGTAGACAGAGTTGGTCTTTTGCAATTAACACTGACTAGACGGTACTCCCATAATAAAGCCTAAAATAAATTTTACCTGAAACCGGGCCTTTTATACTATTATCGGTTAATCCGGGCTGTTTATAGTGGTAACTAATTGAACTTAACCATTTACTGTACATACCATAATAATATTGTTGCTAAATAGTCCAGGAACCGAAGCTTTTCACCTCGCAATTTTTACGGAATAGATCGATTTGCTTGAAAATTTGAGAATAAGTAATGGATAGTCCAAGGATCAAAATCTATATGATGCCGAAAGGCGCTTTTACCATGGGGGTGGTTGCCACCCCATTTCGGGGGTGGAAAGTTTTTATTATATTTTGACCACAAAAGTTGATAAAAACATTAAGTAATTCTAAACAAAACATGTTCTATACATTTTTTTGAAATAATTAATAGTTTTCGATTTATTCGCTATCGAAAGTGTTAGTTTTATATCGAAAAAATCAATGTTTTTCGATAATACTCATTTCCGATTCACTCAATTTTTGCCGTAGAAAAATTTGTTCAAGCCAAGATCTTGAGAATTAAATAACCTACAATTTCATATTTAAACATTTTTTCGTATCTCTGATACTAGTTTTTCTATTCTGAAGCAAATGGCATTTTTTACAAAACTACAAAAATTCGTTATTCGTTTTTAACTCCAGTTTTTTAAAAACTAATCATTCTAAGCCAGTCAAACTCCTAGAATTTATTAATAATACATAAATAAAGAAGAATAAATAAGGCCAATGACTAAAAACACAGCTAACTTATATTATTTTGCTTCTAATTGGATTTATCCTTTTTTTTTTTCAAAAAAAATATATTGATTTTTTAAAAGTAACTTTTTTTATTTTTTATCTTAGAAAGTTTGTTAAAAAAGCATTATGTATTTTTAAGACTATTAGTATTAAATCTTCTTAAAACCCTCAGTCGCAAAAAGAAGTGACTTTGAAAGGGTTGGTAAAGGTGGTTTTTGCATGTTATTACAAGTTTTAATTGTCAATAGCTCACTCAATTTAAGCTGTAGAAAAAATTTTTGCAAAAACAAGTTTTTTGGGAATTACATAAACTACAATATCATATTTAAACATTTTTTCGTACCTCTGATGCTAATCTTTCTATTCTGAAGAAAATGCCTTTTTTCCAAACTACAAAAATTCGTTATTCGCTTTTAACTCATTTTTTTTAAACCAATCATTCTAAGCCGGTTAAACTTTTAGAACCTATTAATAATACATAAATAAATAAGACCAAATAAGGTCAATGACTAATTTTAATTAGGGTGGTGATTAGGAGGTTGCTTCCGATCACTTTTTCGCTGAAAAAAATAGGGACTGACATTCTTTTCATTATAAGTCACTTAATTTTTGAGCTACTAGAGACTTTTTTTATTTCTGAAGATAGATATTTTTAAATACTTTAAATTAGTTTGAACAAGTTATCCTCGAAAAATGTGTATAGTTTTCCCGTCTTTTGACTTTGAAACTACAATATTTAGCATTTGACGAAGAAGAGCCAACATATATAATAAAGTATAGCTCGATTACTATTGGTCTTAAAGAAAATAAATAAAAACGGTTTTGTTTATTTTTTTAAAGGTACATTTTTGTTGAGTAAAGTTGTTTTGATAAAACTATAAAACGAAAACTTTTGGAGTTATTAGCAGAAAACTTATTAAAAACATTGATTTTTCGATATAAAACTAACACTTTCGGTAGCGAATAAATCGAAAACTATTAATTTTATCAAAAAAATGTATAGAACGTTTTTTGCTTAGAATGAATGTTTTTACCAACTTTTGCGGTGAAAATATAATAAAAAATTTCCACCCCGAGATGGGGTGGCAACCACCCCCATGGTAAAAGCGCCTTTCGGCATCATATAGATTTTGATTCTTGGACTATTCACTACTTATTCTTTAATTTTCAAGCAAATCGGTCCATTCTGTAAAAATTGCGAGGTTTTGTCCTATTTTAAACTTCATTACTTGGACTAAAACAGGTAAATTTTCATTGTATACCGGGTGGACCAATCAAATTGTATTTCTTTATCAAAGTTCGCAACACCCTGTGGAATAAGTATCTATCTCTATACTCAGGTTTTCTTAACATTCTTTTTTTATTCATTCGCTTATGTTGGATAATAAAAAAATTAGGTAGGTACTTTAACAATTAGCCATGTTCTTCATTAATACAGGGTGTTTCTAAATAAGTGCGACAAACTTTCAAGGTGCAATTCTGCATGGAAAATAATGACCGTTGGCTTTATAAACCTGTGGCAGATCTACGGGGAGGGAAAATGGGGAAACTCCCCCCCCCTAACAAGGTAAAAAATTTAAGAAAAAAATTGTTGAAATATAAAAATATATTCCCTGACATGAAACATAAACCACAGACAGACAAATTCAACCCAATAAACACGCTAGTTAGGAAAATTAAGAGAACTTGATGCATATGTTATTATTTATGTTTTTTATGTAGTTTGGGTTTATCTTTTTTGTCTTTTGGTTGGTGTTTCATGGGAAGTTCCCCCCTAAGGCAAATTTTCCCTCCCAAGGCAAATTTCTAGATCCGCCACTGTTATAAACATATGTCCGCAAATGCTTTGTTTCCGAGACACGGGATGTTGAATTTTTTCTTGCAAACTGACGATTTATTTATTGCTCTAAAACCGATTGAGATATGCAAATGAAATAAGTATGCTAGGTTTTAAGAAGTAGTTATTGCGCATTTGTTGACATACAATTATGAATTTTGTATTCACCATTGGCGTGCATACGGGTAATATGACCCGAAATTGCGAACTTATATCACTTAAATCGGACAACAGGTTTAGGAAATTCGAACAATCAAAAATAACCAATTTTGTGGGCCGCCCGTTTTCTTTGATGCGCAGTGTTTTAAATTATTATTAGATATAGGTACCTACCTATACGTAATAAATATTTTATCTATACGTAAGGTCTCGTTTTATGCGGTGGATACGTTCTACAGAAAAGCGCATATAAAAAGTCGCATTAAAAAATACTTTACTTGCATTGAAAAAGTAGGGATACGTTCCGTAATTTTCTAAAATTATCTATATAAAACCAAAACGTTTGTCCACCAAAATTTCAAATAAAATCTTAAAAAAGAAATAAAAAAATAGACTTACGATATTGAGTTGGCAAAAACCTCTTCTTATGAAAAGTAAAACTTGACGACACTCCCTTCTCTTCTTCTTCTTCTTCTTAACTCAGGCGAGACTCGTTAGTCTCTGGCACTTGGTCATAAGACCTTTGTACCAAACCCTGTTCTTCTTCTTAAACTTTAATAAGTCCTGTGGCCTCAACGAAGGCCAACAGTTTTCTTATTGGTAGTTTTAAGATCTCTTCTGGTTCAAACCTCATTTGACCAGTGAAGTTCTGCCTTACATCACCTAGCACACTGCAATAGCATAGTATGTGTATGGGAGTTTCTTCTTCCATTTCGCACTTTCTGCACCATGGTTCATTCACCTTACCTAGTTTGTATAGGTGATTTCTTAAACGACAATGTCCAGTCACCATTTCAGTGACCGTTTTGATCTCTCTTTTATTGAGGTTCATCAAACTGTTCGAGAGTTTTTTATCAATATTCTTGATTATTTTTTTAGTCTGGATTTGCCCTTGAGTGGTTCTCCATTTATTTTGATGATTCTTTATCAGCCATTTCTGAACCTCGTTTTTCATAGCATCTTTAGTGACGCCACAGAAAGGTTCTGGGCCTTCAAAAGTTTTTCTCGAGCCTTGTTTCGCTAACATATCTGCTCGTTCGTTCCCATGCACCCCTTCATGACCCGGCACCCATATTAAAGACACTTTGTTGTCTTTTGCCAGGTTATTGAGGAGATCTTTGCAGTTTCTCACCAGTTTTGATTTGGTGAGAGTGTTCTTTACAGCCAGAATAGCCGATTGGCTATCTGTGTAAATGTTGATTCTCTTAGCTTTAGGGTGCTCATCAATTATTTCATCAATGCAGGCCACCAAAGCAAAAACTTCAGCCTGGAACACCGTTGTATGTTGACCTAGGCTGTAAGATTTATTATAGTTACATGTTTGCCCAAAGACTCCTGATCCACTACCATGGGCAGTTTTAGATCCATCAGTGAACCATATTAAGTCTCCATTAATGTTTGGGACTTTTTGTTCTCTAGATGGTATAATTGTGTTAATCTTCTCAGTGAAGATTAGTTCTGGTGTCATCATATCTAAGTTCATCATAAAGATGTATTCCTCAAGTATAGTCCCAGTAATGTTTGTGTGGCTATTCAATACATAATTTGGCCTCCAAGTATTGTTTGCTTTGAGCCTCAGGATGGTCATAAAGGCTACCGCCGAAATATACAATTCCAGCGGAGGGAGACCTGTGATAGCCTCTAATGAAGCCGTTCCTGTACTGTTCAAGGCTCCTGTTATATTTAGAAGCGCTTGTCTTTGTAGGGTGGTGAGAGTGGTCACACACCCTTTAAACGTTTCACTCTAGAAATCAAAATGTGCTGCATATAAAGCCGCGTCCTCAGTGGTAAATTTTTACGTACGTATTGAACTAATGGTTTGTCGCAAAAATTTGCGCCCCGATTTAACTGCTCGACCATCGAAAATTTGTTTATCGTTCTTACACACTGAAAACCGTATGCGACGCAAATCCTTTTATCTTCGCTCAAAAACCGACAACCGATGGAGCGTGTGTTGTGTGCGTCTAAAATTAGCACAATTTACCTCGAGAATGAAAATATTTGCGACGAACAGCTGGTTCGTTGTAAATTTTTACCAGTGAGGACGCGGCTTTATACTGCAACTTGAAATCAGCAAAATTTAAACTCGTCACTTATAAAAATGAACGAAGCGCCGCTAAGAGAAAATTTAATTTCAAAACAACTAGGTACAAGTTACAGGGACGCGCCGTCCACGTGTGCAATGTGTGCGGCGCACACAGGCGCCAGCAATTAAGGGGCGCCACTAGAGTTTTCACAAAAGTTTTAGGCGGATCAAAATAACACTTACCCATTTTATTTAGCTTCTACCAAACGTTGGGATATCATAAAACAACACTTTGCAAGTCTGGCTTTAAAGCATTTATCTAATACACGCTGGTCCAGTAGAATTGATGCTTTAAAGCCATTATACAAAAATTTGTCAGAAATTTATTATGCTTTATGTGATATAACTCATTATGATAAAGATCATGATTGAAATTATTAAGCTAGATATTTAGGAGATAGTTGTTAGATAGTTGATAGATAGATGTTTAGCTCAGTTGCGCAGTCTACATTCCTATGGTATAAAGTTCTGATGAAAGTTAACTTCGTTAGCAAAATTTTTTAATCAAAAACAATGAATATGCAGCTGGCCTTAAATGCTTTACAAGAGATAAAACAATTGTTGCTAGAGTTTTGGACATATATCAAATTAAATGATGTAATTACTACAGCAAATGAAACTGCAGAGAAACTGGATGTGGACCCAGTTATGAACCAGTCACACAGTTACGGCTTCGGAAAAAAGCTGACAGTTTGATTACGAACATAAAAACGAACCGATTTTGGATTCTAAAATGTCATACAAAGTTAATTTCTTTCCTCAAGCAAGCATTAATGTCAGTAAACGAAAGATCTTCATATTGGAAAGTCATGTTAATTCTTTCAAATTTTTATATAGGTAATTTTAACGACGGTACAGAAAACTCACAATTAAAACTTTTGTGAAGAAACTTGGAAAAAAACTGAGATTTAATGATTATCTATATTATAGAGGGAGACGATTTGTTTAAAGAATTATATGAATTATACAGCTTCAGCCTTTGTTAAAAGAATTAAATAATGATGTTTTCGAGATTTGATGGCGGTCAGTTCTTCTTGGTTCTTCTTAATTTCTCTGAGGACCTTCTCATTTGTGACCCGGTCAGTTCAAGAGATTTTAAGAATTCTACGGTATAGCCACGTCTCAAAGCTTCTAATTTTCTGCACATCAAGAGAGAGGTTGTGACTCTTGAAGAAAGCTCCCATACGGTTGAAGGTGGATTCAGTTTTTCCAATGCGCGCTCTTATTTCTTGGTTGTTAGTCCGTTCTTCATTTATTATGGTGCCAAGGTAGTTGTGTGCGTCACTCTTTCTTCGGGGGTTTGGTTGATTTAGAGTTGCCCTTTTGTTACCTTTTTCTTGCTAATGATCATAACCTTTGTCTTTATTACGTTTATATTGAGTCGACTGTAATATGTGATTTTGTTCATAAGGACTTGTAGGTCTTCTGGTTTGTCCGCAAATATTATGGTGATTTTTATATATTATTTTGAGTTTTTTTTAAATAGATATTTATTTTTAAGTTTACCTGTATGTTTTGTTATTTATGTTGTTACACCAACGATTTATTTTTACTTAATTATTTTAACTTAGTGTATTTTCCCGTTGCATATATGAGAATTTTTAGTTATTTTTGTTTGGTTACAATAAATAATTGTTCATTTTCAGATTATTTAATTTAACGAGACGATTTAAAAAAAATGCGTATTTTGGGGCGCCATTAAATGATTTGCACACAGGCTCTAACACGTGCTGGCGCGGCACTGACAAGTTATACCTTTCAATGTGAAACTCAGAATGATGTCATAGCGACATCATGTAACAAGTGGAATTCCAAATCAAATTGCAAACGCTCACTTTACTGATATCTGGATGTGAATAGTTAATATTAATTATAATAGTTGTTAATAATAGAAATTTTTGAATGAAATACAAACCGCACAACTTCAAAATCGCATTAATATTATAAAAAAATCCGCATAAAAAGAGACCTTACTGTATATCAAAATATTAATAACGTAATCTATAAACTACTGTTTAGGCAATACCTATTACATACGATCTAGCTAAATTATGAAAAAACAAATAAATTATGTATTCTGAGCGGGCGCCATCTGATAGCAGAATGCTATATTAATTAGTATTCAGACAACTAGACCAGAAAACAAAACAAAGAAAACTCGTTTATTAGGTGGATAATATTGTAAATTATTGCCAAAGCGTGTATTTGATATTTAATGCAATTTAATGAAAAATGATCCCAGTATTTTTCAACAAAAATAATCTACAATCAAGGTGGATCATCTCAAGTAAAGTTGTTTATCATACCTACTTGATGCTTGACGATTTCGGCTAGGGGTGAACGGGGGAATGACCCTGTAGGCGCAAAATTTGGGTCCAATGCTTTTTTAAATGAATTAATTTTTTTCGATCCTGAAAAAACTAATATTTTTAAAAATACTTCTTCTTTTTGTATACACGTGGCTCTGTCTGTTTTTTCAATGTGCCTCTAGTAAGTTGTCGTTCCATCGTTTTCGTGGTCTTCCTATTGGGGAACCGTCTCTCGCTGTCCTTACTACTATATTTGTTGTCATTCGGCTTATGTGGTCATTCCATTCTATTCTTCTTTTTCTTAGCCAGTTATTAACGTTGCCCACCTTACATCTGTACTTCTAGCTCTGTCCCATAGAGTCTTATCAACGATTTTTGGAAGGGTTTTCATCTCCGCTGTTTCGAGCAATCTTTTTGTCCTCTCTGTGTCGGGTCGTGTTTCTGCCGCTTATGTCATTATTGGTCTGATGACTGTTTTGTAAATGTTGCCTTTCATTTCTTTTCCGATATTTTTATTTCTCCATATTGTGTCAACCATGGTTTCCTTGTAAAATTTTCTATTCTCTCTACTTATTCAACATTTTCCTTCTACATATTCTCTTTGCATCTTTTCTCAGTTCTTCATATGTGATGTGCCCTTCTATTCAATCGGGAATTCCTTTGTAGACATTTCTGTCTAGCTATATTTTTGCTATTTATTACTTGTTGAAAAACAACAGATACAAGATGAAAAATACATACTACATAGTATAACAATATATTGTTTCAGAGGTTATTTGCAAACCCTGAATGAATAGTTCTGTCATCAGTGTGTGACACCGATAGCGACTTACGGAGGGTTAATTTTATTCGGTTTTGTTGCACAATTTATGAGTTGTATTACACTCGACACTATAACACACAGTGCCTTCATTATGAGACACATTTAAAACACTTTTCACACGTTTATGGTTGTTCTTCAGAGTGCAGCCTCGAATGTTCTTTCAAATATCGTGTTTGACTAAACTGCTTAAAACAAATTTCACACTTGTATGGGTTTTCTTCAGGGTGAGATCTCATATGATATTTAAAAGAACTAGCGTGAGGACATCAGTGGCGGCTGGTCAGAGGAGGCAAGTGAGGCTTAGCCTCCCCATAAATTTTTTACACACGCTACACTATTTTGTTTACTTTGCTATTTTGCTTCGCGTTAGAGATATCGCAAAAAGTTATTTGAACAAGTTGTTCCAAATAATATTCTAACCCCACATACCAAATTTCAGCACAAAATTCGCACTTTTAGTTTTTTCATTATTTGTAGTCGGGATCCTAAAATCGCAGAGGAGGCTGCTGGCCGGAAAATCTCACTTGCTAATGCTCCGCGTAGCCCAGCAGCGTTTAAGGATGGTTTAAGGAGACCCGGTCTCCGTAGAGCTGCACATTGCACATCGCTTAACGCACACGCTGCCCGGAGATCTGGCAAGTGAGATTTTTCGGCCAGCAGCCTCCTCTGCGGATTTTAGGATCCTGACTACAAATAATAAAAAAAACTAAAAGTGCGAATTTTGTGATGAAATTTGGTATGTGGGATAAGAATAATATTTGGAACAACTTGTTTAAATAACTTTTTCCGATATCTGTAATGCAAAGCAAAATATCGGTAATTTACCGTGTTTTTGCATTCGCAGAGTAAGCCGCTTTTAGAATTAAAAAAATTCAGTTGAGTATCTTAAACAATGTAAACCTTCAACCTGTATGGACTGCAAAACTTCAAATCTGTATTTATTTTGATATGCATATCTACTTACAGAGATAGAATTGTTAACAAATAAACGACACAAACTTTGGTAATACACTTTTACAATTATACTTACTAACTATTTTTAAAATGATATGATATTATGAAATAATTATGAATTATGATGATATTATAAAATGTAAATAAAAAATGGTCAAAAAATGGGGGCTTAAATTAGATTTTTTTTTTGCGTATTTTTTTTGCTAGTACAAATTTGTCTAGATAATTGAGTTAGGTATAGCCTCCCCTATTGAAAAAATCACGAGCAGCCACTGTAGTACATATATAGTTTAGAACAGATCTGACACTTAAGGTTTTTCTTCAGTGTGCAACCTCAAATGTACTTTATAAGCATCTCTCCTAACAAACTGCCTAAAAGACACTTCACAATTGTAAAGTTTTACTCCAACGTGCTCTTCCGAATGTGTTCTCAAAGAACTTGTTTCGCTAAACTGTTTACAATAAATTACACATGTGTTTGATTTTTCTTCAGTATGTGATGCCATATGATATTTCAAAGCATTGGCTTGAGAAAATAGTTTAAAACAAATTTCACAATATTGTGAAGTTTTAGTCCAGTGTGCCCTCTCAAATGTGCGTTCAAACTACTTGATCCACTAAATTGCTTAAAACAAAGTCACATTTGTAGTTTTTTCCCAGTGTGCACTCTCAAATGACTTTTCAAAACATCAGTGCAAGAAAACGGCTTAAGGTACTAGTACACTTTAGAAGGCTAAAAATAAGCGTTTTTTCAAGAATGTTTCTCTCAGTCCCTTTATTAAATATGAACATAAAACTTCTTACATATTATTATTTAGGTCTTAGGGCCAGTATTTCCAACCGCACTTAAGCCAAAGCTTACTTTAAGCCTGAGCTTAAGCCTAGATGCCTGTATTTCCACTTCAATTTGAGGCTTAAGCATAGGCTTAAACCAAATAATTTTAAGCTCGCGCGAGAGTTGGTTTAAGCCTTTGCTTAAAATTTGTTTTCTGTTTTTTTGAGGTTATTTGTATAGATTAATAATTCTCGAGTTATTTTGAAAACCAACTTTGGCATAATAACATTATTATTGGATTATTAACGATTATTAAAATAAAATTCTTAATCTCTACAATGCTTGGTATATTTTGCAAAAGTAAACTTACATTTCAATTTGACATTTAGGAATATAAATCCAATAAACACAATTACAAAGATGGATCTATTGCTTATGCAGAATACCAATAAAAAATATAACCAGAGAAAATATATGTACACAATACGCTAACAACTTGCTATTCTTGTTCTCATGATCATTTTTCAGTGCGTCATTAATAGGGCTTTTCATTCACAGTCATTTGTTTCGAGCTTCTGTCAAGTGTCACATAATGTTAATACATCTACGTCATACGTTATTGGCATATACCAATGATACAAATCAAAGACGTATGACGTAGATATATTAATATTATGTGACACATGACAGAAGCTCGAAACAAATGACAATCGATGAAAAGCCCTATTATGACGTCATATACTGTATTGGCTGTGTCGAGACTTATTTCATTTAATTATTGACGAATCTGACAGATGCCAGAATCGTAATTTAGATGAAAAGCTTGTGGAATTAAACTAATTAGTAGTTTAGTAGATTTGATTTTTACACAATATGTTAACATGCAGGTATTTTTTAAAAAGGGGAATAAAATTAAAAAGTAAACAATATTGTTAATTAAATTTATATATGGAAACATTAAAAAATGACACAAAACTATCCATAAACTGTGTTTTTATCTTCTCTAGGTGCTGTCTCCGCTTAAAAAGTTGGTAATCATCAGAGCGATCTTTATTTCTGAAACCGCGGCTCTAAATAATTCATTGTTATTACATCCAAGCCAGTTCCTAAGGTTCTTTAGCCATGAGTTACGTCTCCTTACTATGGATATTTTTCTTGCATAATGACCTGGAGTATAAACTAACTTCTAACGAATTAAATTCTAAACCAAAATACAAAACTAACTTTTAACGAACTAAATTCTAAACCAAAACACAAAATAATGCACAAAAAAGTTGTGAAACACAAGGGAAGTCGAATTCGAAATTTCAAAATGACAGGTACACAAAATACTGACCTGAATAATAACCGTCACTTGACTCTTTGACACTTCTAAAAAATGGCCAAAATGGACGAAGTTTTCGTCAAATGTTCGTAATACGTGTATTTGATTGGCTAGAAAAAACGCGCATTCTAAATATCAACGAATCAAACGTAGGTTAGGAATAGACATCTTATGTATGTAACCATTGTAATGCTGCATTATTTTTGTGTTTAATCACGGAGCTACCGCTTTTTCCGTCTCATCAAACTTAATGCATTAGAGAGAAATCGAAAAACAGTGACGCACTGAAAAATGATCATGAGAACAAGAATAACAACACATTTACCAGGTACACAAAACAAAATTAAGTGAAGTAAAAATAAGACTAACACAGATGACAAGATAAAATTAAATGTCAACAGTAGTGGTTATTACCTCAGAACAGTTAGATCTGGCATTTTGACGTATTCAGAGGTACCAAACCAATTAACTTGACTGTTGAGGACGAGTTTAGTTAAGGAAATGATGGAAATACGGCACCCAGCTTAAGCTTCTCCTTAACTTATGACAGAGGCTTAGCTAAGCAAAAGCTTAAGTAGCTGTTGAAATACCGGCCCTCTATAACTCGATTAAAAATTATTATTTTGAAATTTAAAATGTGACTAAATCAAGTCTCAAACCCCTTCTTCAAGGTCCTGAAGAGATTTTTGTCATTATTTTATTACAAAGCTGCTATTTTTAATTATTAACAATTAGCGCTATAGTCCAACTGAATCGTAGCCCCCGTTAGCGAAACTATTTCGATTAGATTTTTTTGCACAAACTTACTCAAAAAGGGGTCCTTATAACACATCCACAGGGTGCCGGGCGGTGCCGTGGTCCAAAAATTGTTTAAACATTTTTTTTTAAACAAATTCACAAAAATAATTTTTTCATTGCGAACGATTTTTTTAGATAATTTGGGTTATTCTGAGCAAAAAAGGTCTCTTGTGATTTTTCTCTAAAATTGATTGTTGTCGAGTTATATGGCCATTTTCGCATTTTTCAAATTTTAAATCGCGTTTAACTCGACAACAATCAATTTTAGGGAAAATTCACAAGATACCTTTTCTGCTCAGAATGTTACAAACTATCTAAAAAAAATTTTTTGAAGTAAAAAAATTATTTTTGTGAATTTGTTTAAAAAAAATTGTTTAAACAATTTTTCGACCACGGCACCGCCCGGCACCCTGTGGATATGTTAAAGTACCTCTTTTTGAGTAAGTTTGTGCAAAAAAATCGAATCGGAATAATTTCACTAAAGAGGGCGACGATACATCCTGGACTATAGCGCTAATTGTTAATAATTAAAAATAACAGCTTTGTAATAAAATAATGACAAAAATCTCTTCAGGACCTTGAAGAAGGGGTTTGAAAATTGATTTGGCCACTTTTTGAATTTCATAATAATAATTTTTAATCGAGTTATTAAGCCTTGAAAATGGCTATTTTCGCATTTTTCAAATTTTTAATCACATATAACTCGACAACAGTCAATTTTAGAGAAAAATGACAAGAGACCTATTTTGCTCAGAATGGCCCAAATTATCTAAAAAAAAACTGTTCGAAATAAAAAAATTATTTTTGTGAATTTGTTTAAACAATTTTTCTACCACGGCACCGCCCGGCACCCTGTGGATATGTTATAGGTACCTCTTTTTGAGTAAGTTTGTGCAAAAAAATCGAATCGGAATAATTTCACTAAAGGGGGCGACGATACATCTTGGACTATAGGGCTAATTGTTAATAATTAAAAATAACAGCTTTGTAATAAAATAATGACAAAAATCTCTTCACGACCTTGAAGAAGGAATTTGGAAATTGATTTGGTCACTTTTTGAATTTTATAATAATAATTTTTAATCGAGTTATTAAGCCTTGAAAATGGCTATTTTCGCATATTTCAAATTTTTAATCACATATAACTTGACAACAGTCAATTTTAGAGAAAAATGGCAAGGGACCTATTTTGCTCAGAATGGCCCAAATTATCTAAAAAAAAACTGTTCAAAATAAAAAAACTATTTTTGTGAATTTGTTTAAAAAAAATTGTTTAAACAATTTTTCGACCACGGCACCGCTAGGCACCCAGCAGATATGTTATAAGGACCTCTTTTTGAGTAAGTTTGTGCAAAAAAATCGAATCAGAATAATTTCGCACGACCGAAACGACTGCAATCAATGACAAAAATCTCTTCAGGACCTTGAAGAAGGGGTTTGAAAATTGATTTGGCCACTTTTTGAATTTCATAATAATAATTTTTAATCGAGTTATTAAGCCTTGAAAATGGCTATTTTCGCATTTTTCAAATTTTTAATCACATATAACTCGACAACAGTCAATTTTAGAGAAAAATGACAAGAGACCTATTTTGCTCAGAATGGCCCAAATTATCTAAAAAAAAACTGTTCGAAATAAAAAAATTATTTTTGTGAATTTGTTTAAACAATTTTTCTACCACGGCACCGCCCGGCACCCTGTGGATATGTTATAAGTACCTCTTTTTGAGTAAGTTTGTGCAAAAAAATCGAATCGGAATAATTTCACTAAAGGGGGCGACGATACATCTTGGACTATAGGGCTAATTGTTAATAATTAAAAATAACAGCTTTGTAATAAAATAATGACAAAAATCTCTTCAGGACCTTGAAGAAGGAATTTGGAAATTGATTTGGTCACGTTTTGAATTTTATAATAATAATTTTTAATCGAGTTATTAAGCCTTGAAAATGGCTATTTTCGCATATTTCAAATTTTTAATCACATATAACTTGACAACAGCCAATTTTAGAGAAAAATGGCAAGGGACCTATTTTGTTCAGAATGGCCCAAATTATCTAAAAAAAACTGTTCGAAATAAAAAAACTATTTTTGTGAATTTGTTTAAAAAAAATTGTTTAAACAATTTTTCGACCACGGCACCGCTAGGCACCCAGCAGATATGTTATAAGGACCTCTTTTTGAGTAAGTTTGTGCAAAAAAATCGAATCAGAATAATTTCGCACGACCGAAACGACTGCAATCAATGACAAAAATCTCTTCAGGACCTTGAAGAAGGGGTTTGAAAATTGATTTGGCCACTTTTTGAATTTCATAATAATAATTTTTAATCGAGTTATTAAGCCTTGAAAATGGCTATTTTCGCATTTTTCAAATTTTTAATCACATATAACTCGACAACAGTCAATTTTAGAGAAAAATGACAAGAGACCTATTTTGCTCAGAATGGCCCAAATTATCTAAAAAAAAACTGTTCGAAATAAAAAAATTATTTTTGTGAATTTGTTTAAACAATTTTTCTACCACGGCACCGCCCGGCACCCTGTGGATATGTTATAAGTACCTCTTTTTGAGTAAGTTTGTGCAAAAAAATCGAATCGGAATAATTTCACTAAAGGGGGCGACGATACATCTTGGACTATAGGGCTAATTGTTAATAATTAAAAATAACAGCTTTGTAATAAAATAATGACAAAAATCTCTTCAGGACCTTGAAGAAGGAATTTGGAAATTGATTTGGTCACGTTTTGAATTTTCTAATAATAATTTTTAATCGAGTTATTAAGCCTTGAAAATGGCTATTTTCGCATATTTCAAATTTTTAATCACATATAACTTGACAACAGTCAATTTTAGAGAAAAATGGCAAGGGACCTATTTTGTTCAGAATGGCCCAAATTATCTAAAAAAAAACTGTTCGAAATAAAAAAACTATTTTTGTGAATTTGTTTAAAAAAAATTGTTTAAACAATTTTTCGACCACGGCACCGCTAGGCACCCAGCAGATATGTTATAAGGACCTCTTTTTGAGTAAGTTTGTGCAAAAAAATCGAATCAGAATAATTTCGCACGACCGAAACGACTGCAATCAATGACAAAAATCTCTTCAGGACCTTGAAGAAGGGGTTTGAAAATTGATTTGGCCACTTTTTGAATTTCATAATAATAATTTTTAATCGAGTTATTAAGCCTTGAAAATGGCTATTTTCGCATTTTTCAAATTTTTAATCACATATAACTCGACAACAGTCAATTTTAGAGAAAAATGACAAGAGACCTATTTTGCTCAGAATGGCCCAAATTATCTAAAAAAAAAACTGTTCGAAATAAAAAAATTATTTTTGTGAATTTGTTTAAACAATTTTTCTACCACGGCACCGCCCGGCACCCTGTGGATATGTTATAAGTACCTCTTTTTGAGTAAGTTTGTGCAAAAAAATCGAATCGGAATAATTTCACTAAAGGGGGCGACGATACATCTTGGACTATAGGGCTAATTGTTAATAATTAAAAATAACAGCTTTGTAATAAAATAATGACAAAAATCTCTTCAGGACCTTGAAGAAGGAATTTGGAAATTGATTTGGTCACGTTTTGAATTTTATAATAATAATTTTTAATCGAGTTATTAAGCCTTGAAAATGGCTATTTTCGCATATTTCAAATTTTTAATCACATATAACTTGACAACAGCCAATTTTAGAGAAAAATGGCAAGGGACCTATTTTGTTCAGAATGGCCCAAATTATCTAAAAAAAAACTGTTCGAAATAAAAAAACTATTTTTGTGAATTTGTTTAAAAAAAATTGTTTAAACAATTTTTCGACCACGGCACCGCTAGGCACCCAGCAGATATGTTATAAGGACCTCTTTTTGAGTAAGTTTGTGCAAAAAAATCGAATCAGAATAATTTCGCACGACCGAAACGACTGCAATCAATGACAAAAATCTCTTCAGGACCTTGAAGAAGGGGTTTGAAAATTGATTTGGCCACTTTTTGAATTTCATAATAATAATTTTTAATCGAGTTATTAAGCCTTGAAAATGGCTATTTTCGCATTTTTCAAATTTTTAATCACATATAACTCGACAACAGTCAATTTTAGAGAAAAATGACAAGAGACCTATTTTGCTCAGAATGGCCCAAATTATCTAAAAAAAAACTGTTCGAAATAAAAAAATTATTTTTGTGAATTTGTTTAAACAATTTTTCTACCACGGCACCGCCCGGCACCCTGTGGATATGTTATAAGTACCTCTTTTTGAGTAAGTTTGTGCAAAAAAATCGAATCGGAATAATTTCACTAAAGGGGGCGACGATACATCTTGGACTATAGGGCTAATTGTTAATAATTAAAAATAACAGCTTTGTAATAAAATAATGACAAAAATCTCTTCAGGACCTTGAAGAAGGAATTTGGAAATTGATTTGGTCACGTTTTGAATTTTCTAATAATAATTTTTAATCGAGTTATTAAGCCTTGAAAATGGCTATTTTCGCATATTTCAAATTTTTAATCACATATAACTTGACAACAGTCAATTTTAGAGAAAAATGGCAAGGGACCTATTTTGTTCAGAATGGCCCAAATTATCTAAAAAAAAACTGTTCGAAATAAAAAAACTATTTTTGTGAATTTGTTTAAAAAAAATTGTTTAAACAATTTTTCGACCACGGCACCGCTAGGCACCCAGCAGATATGTTATAAGGACCTCTTTTTGAGTAAGTTTGTGCAAAAAAATCGAATCAGAATAATTTCGCACGACCGAAACGACTGCAATCATAGGCGTAACCAGGGGGGGTTTTGGGGGTTATAACCCCCCCATTGGGATAGACTTTGAGCTCTATACGCTTAACACCATACCCCTCAGAGACCTTCCAGTAGTTGTAACCCCCCCTTTCCAGTAGTTGTAACCCCCCCCCTTAGGATCATCCTGGTTACGCCTATGACTGCAATACATCGCGTAAGGGCGGAAAAAGTACTTCACGCACAGTTTCATACAATATTTTATCTACGATAAACAAATAAAAAAGCTTAGGTCTGGATCCCGCGTATGAAAAAAAAGTTGATTAATATAGCAAGCTGAAAATTTGTTAATAGCTTAAGGGTGTCTAGTCGGATAAACTTTGATATATGGGAAGACTGTAACCGGGGCAGTTTTAATTGTGGAACAGGTTAAAAATTTGGAACGGTCAGACCACGAAAATGGCACATTTATTTTGTCCGACAGAACAGACTTAAACTCTCCGAACAGAGATTAAACTCTCATGAAAAAATCAGACTGCTATTTATCACCTGTCATTTGACATATTCTACATGTTCCACTCATTAAAACGCCCATTTGGTGATAAATAGCAGTCTGATTTTTGCATGAGAGTTTAATCTCTGTTCGGAGAGTTTAAGTCTGTTTTGTCGGACAAAATACATGTGCCGTTTTCGTGGTCTGACTGTTCCAAATTTTTAACCTGTTCCACAATTAAAACTTCCCCTGTTCCACTGTTCCCATATATCAAAATTTGTCCGACTAGACACCCTAAAGCTATTAACAAATTTTCAGCTTGCTATTAATCAACTTTTTTTCATACGCGGGATCCAGACCTATATGATTTTTCTTCAGTGTGGGATGCCATATGATATTTCAAAGCACTATTTTGAGAAAACAGCTTAAAACAAACGTCAAACTTATAAGGTTTTTCTCCGGTGTGCAATCTCAAATGTACTTTCAAATCACCTCTCAGCGAAAACTGTCTAAAAAAAAATTCCACAATTGAGCCCATCAGAATCAAAACCTGCTAAATCCTAAATTTTTCGTTCTGCTAAATCCAAAAAAGTACAAATTTCTGAAGATGTACGGGCATACAGAAAAATGACAAATTAGTGTGCAATTTTATGACATTTATTGATGACCCTTGGCTTGAGAAATGCCGGATACTTTTTGGAAAATGGACATTTTTAATGTTTTTTAGTCGCCTGACAAAATTTTAAAACATGGATCTAGCAGGTTTTGATTCTATAGGCCTCAATTGTGAAGTTTTAGTCTTACAAAATACAACAAACTTACAACTTAATCTTACAAATAAAACGCACCAAGATTTATTTAAATCGGTCCAGCCAATCTGGAGATTAACTGTCCGCCAGCTGAAAATGACATTTCGAGAAAAACGCGTTTAAAGTTTTATTTGTCAAAAATTCTGGTGAAAAATTGAATTCTGACTCTTGACGTCAATTATCCGCAATGCCTGGGAAACATAAAAGTACACCAGTGTCAAATAATTCTTCTTCGACTTGTTTCTGTTTTTTTATCCAAACAACCTTCTTTCGTTGCCGCTTTGCTTGTTTTATTGGCATTTGAAATTCTCTCTTCGTCTTTTTTGCACGTAATTATAAGCAGCGAAGCCAATGGTATAACCCATAACTTTCATAATATTTAAAAGTGTCATACGACATTTATTAAAGATCGCAGTGATATTTGGACTGAAAATTCAACAATATTTTTAAGAACGAAATTCTGTTTAGGAACGATGGCCCAAAGAATTTTATTATAACATTCATTATTATTTTGTGTTTTGTTCCACAGAAACATCGTGAACGTAAATTTTTATTGGTTATTTATCGAAGACAGGTCTTACAAGCTCTTGTACTTCAAAACTTAATGATGTGTAAAAAATATATACAAAGGGGTTTTAAGACTATTAAATAAAGAAATAAATTACGTCTTATGTTTTCCCAAATGGTATTTTGTGTATAAATATGAATTTAGAAATAATTTACACATTTTAAAATTTCAAATACAATTTATTTTCCAACTATTCCACATTATATTTAAATATTTTAAGCTATATTCCAAGCGAAATTAAATTTTGAAATTCCGCGTATTTTCCCGCTTGGATTGGTTCCGATGCAAATCTCTTGGAGCGCTTAATTTCATATCGCAATCTAGAGGTAGGTGATTTTTCATTTAGAACACGTGAGAAACTCAAAATTATTCTACTGTAGTGTATACGAAAGAAACCGTTTCAGAGAGAAATACGCTTTCCCTCCGGCATCTGAGCGAGCACCTCGAGAGAGCCGAAAACACGCATGCACTTCAGAGTGACATAGACAATTTTAAATTTCAAATTTTACCAAAATATTTAGAAACTTGGTTTTGAAGCTATAAAGAATTGAAGAATGCAAAATAGTTATTTATGAAACAGTTCGTTAAGTATGCTTTTTGAGCACGCAAGCGATGTTTAGAGCACGAGCGAAGCGAGTGCTATACATCGCGTAAGTGCGCAGAAAGTACTTCACGCACAGTTTCATACAATATTTTATCTGCGATAACAAATAAAAAAAACTGCAACTTTTCGTCACTGGAATACATTTCTATTCTACAATTTTTAGAACTTTGACATTTAAAAATTCAAACTTCTTTCAAACCACAAAACTGTCAAAACTTTTGTTGTAATTTAATGCTCACATGTCATCACCACGACAACGCGAAAGTTAAGGATATTTGATTATATGAAAGTATGTCAAAAAACAGTGCGACAAAGTAAATCCCATTTAAAATACATTAAAAATGAATAACCATTTTCAATTTCGTTGCAAAACGAAAACACAGCCGAACCATATTCCAGTCCAATCAGAGAGTGCTGCAAGCACCCCTAACGGTTTAGAAACTTATTAGTCTCTCATCAGGAGGCACATATGCTGCTGTCCCTGATCCAACCAAAACAAATCCCAGCGTGCAGTCCCGGATTGCAACGAACGAAATGGCATAGATGCCCTAGCGGCAACTTCTAGCAAAAAGACTAAGTTTTCACTCTAATGGCATATAAAACAACATAAATGGTGGGGTGTAGGATAGCATTATGTTGTTTTATATGCCATTAGAGTGAAAACTTAGTCTTTTTGCTAGCAGTTGCCGCTAGGGCATCTATGCCATTTCGTTCGTTGCAATCCGAGACTGCACGCTGGGGTTTGTTTTGGTTGGATCGGGGAGAGCAGTATATGTGCCTCCTGATGAGAGACTAATAAGTTTCGAAACCGGTAGGGGTGCTTGCAGCACTCTCTGATTGGACTGGAATATGGTTCGGCTGTGTTTTCGTTTTGCAACGAAATTGAAAATGGTTATTCATTTTTGATTTACATTTACTCTGTGTGGAGTATGAAGGGAACCATTCTCGTTCGAACTTTACCGCACTGAGCAGATGGGACGTGAATTGTAAATTGTAGAATTCCCTCATCTTCCTTGGTCTCAGCATCCGTATGGCTTGCAAATTGTAGAAGCCTCGGAGGTGTAACCAGAGAAGGTTCCCATTGTTTTCATTCTGGTGGGGTGTAGGATAGCATTATGTTGTTTTATATGCCATTAGAGTGAAAACTTAAGTCTTTTTGCTAGCAGTTGCCGCTAGGGCATCTATGCCATTTCGTTCGTTGCAATCCGGGACTGCACGCTGGGGTTTGTTTTGGTTGGATCAAGGAGAGCAGCATATGTGCCTCCTGATGAGAGACTAATAAGTTTCGAAACCGGTAGGGGTGCTTGCAGCACTCTCTGATTGGACTGGAATATGGTTCGGCTGTGTTTTCGTTTTGCAACGAAATTGAAAATGGTTATTCATTTTTGATTTACATTTACTCTGTGTGGAGTATGAAGGGAACCATTCTCGTTGGAACTTTACCGCGCTGAGCAGATGGGACGTGAATTGTAAATTGTAGAATTCCCTCATCTTCCTTAGTCTCAGCATCCGTATGGCTTGCAAATTGTAGAAGCCTCGGAGGTGTAACCAGAGAAGGTTCCCATTGTTTTCATTCTGGTGGGGTGTAGGATAGCATTATGTTGTTTTATATGCCATTAGAGTGAAAACTTAGTCTTTTTAAAATACATTGTTACTTCACGCACACTGCTATCTATAATGACGGTTTTCACAAACTAAAAATTTATACATAATATGAGATAGAGTAGATAAAAATATTTTTTGATTTTTTCGAAATTCCAAAGTGTACTTGTAGGTATTGTACCCTCGGAGATCGCTGGGAAATTTTCCACTCAAAATAACAAAATTCAGTTTGGCAACACTGTGTGACTGTTGATAGTAACATATCCTTTTTAAGATAAACACAACTGTAATTTAGTCCAAACAAATTAATATATTTTTTGCCAACAAAAATGAGATTTTTCAACCAAATAATGTTTCAAATATGACGTGCAAAATAATTTTTAATTGGGTTCTGCTAATAAGCTTGCATTTTTTGTCATTAAAGTAAAAAAAACTTAAAATTTCACTCATTAATCATTATTGTCCAGTTATCGTCTTAATTATTTTAACTGTACTAATATCAAAAATGGAACTGAAAAACTATATGAGCACCTGACAATACTCTTTCAAAATTGCATAAACAAAGTAGAGGTTCCAGCCGAATTTAAAACCTCTACCATTTCAACTTTACATAAAAAAGGAAACAAACAAAATTGCGATAATTACCGTGGAATAGCAGTTACTAGTACCATTAGTAAAATCTATGGGAAAATGATCAAAAATAGAATAGAAAGAGAATACACTGATATGGAGGCAGAAGAACAGGCAGGTTTTAGAGCTGGTAGATCGACCATAGACCACCTTTTTTGTATCACTCAACTTATAGAAAAAAAGGTTGCCGTAAATCAAGAAGTCCACTTTTTGTTTGTTGATCTAAAAAAGGCCTACGATAGCATCCCCCAAAATAAGTTATGGAACACTCTAAGACAAACGAACATCAACTCAAATCTCATAACAGCAGTGGAAAAACTATATGATAACGCCAACGCCAAAGTTAAAATAGGAACGAATGTTTCCAAAGGTTTCGTAGTAGACAAAGGACTGAAGCAGGGATGCTGCCTATCGCCGACACTTTTCAAAATATATCTGGAACAAGCATTGAAACTTTGGAAGCGGAAATGCAGCGGCATGGGTATACAATTAAATAATAACAACCTGTACACTCTATGTTTTGCTGATGATCAAATTGTGATTGCTAACGAATATGACGATCTGGAATACATGACTCGAAAATTAATCGAAGAATAAAAAAAATGGAGATTAGAAGTTAACATAGATAAAACAATGTACATGAACATCGGTTGCAACGAGCAGAGTCTAATTTTAAACGATGGACAACACATTAAGTACAACAATAAATATTCTTATTTAGGAGTAGAAATCACGGACGACGGCAAATCAGATCAGGCTATAAAAAAAACGAAACATTCAAGGTAGAAGGGCCATATCGCAACTAAATAGTATTATTTGGGATCGACATATATCCAAAAAAAATAAACATCGAATATACAACACTATTATAAAGAGCATAGTAATGTATGGAAGTGACGTGTGGCAATTAAAGACAACAACTGAAAGAACACTACAAGCCACGGAGATGGATTACTGGAGACGTGCCGCAGGAAAATCAAAACTCGAAAGAGTTAATAACCAACGTATTCGAGAGATTATGGGAGTCACACATACGATTGTCGAAGATATAAGAGTACAACAATTAAAGTGGTATGGACATGTGCAGAGAATGCCAGAACACCGTCTGCCCAAACAGATTCTAGATTGGTCACCAAATGGAAAAAGAAAAAGAGGCCGACCCAGAAAGAGTAAGGTGTAGTAGGGAGTACGGACTCTCTCTCAATATCAAAAAGACGAAGTAAAAACAACCATAATACTAACGAAATCTTGATAGTAGAGGGCCAGCAGATCGAAAGAGTAAAAAAGTACACTTACCTAGGAACACTTATAACAGAAAATAACGACTACACTGCAGAAATAAAAGTCAGAATCGAAAAAGCACGTTCTAATTTTATAAAAATGAAAAAGGTCCTATGTAGCAAAGATTTAACATTAGCTCTTAAAGTACGCCTAACAAAATGTTACGTCTACAGTGTTCTATACTATGGAGTGGAATCATGGACGTTAAATGTAGAGACAATGAGACGACTTAACGCCTTTGAAATGTGGACCTATAGAAAAATTATGAGGGTTTCCTGGGTAGATAGAGTTACAAACAATGAAGTACTGAGAAGAATAGGTAAAGAAAAGGAAGTTGAACTTACAATTAAAGAAAAGAAGCTACAGTATCTCGGACATGTGATGCGGGGCGAGAAGTATGGCATCCTACGACTCATAATGCAGGGAAAGATAGATGGCAGAAGAAGCATCGGAAGAAGACGAATTTCATGGTTGAAGAACCTGAGAGAGTGGTTTGGATGCAGCTCGAAACAACTATTTAGAGCTACTGCCTCAAAAATTAAAATAGCTATGATGATTGCCAACCTCCGTAGCGGAGATGGCACCTGAAGAAGAAGAAGGACATGTGCAGAGAATGCCAGAACACCGTCTGCCCAAACAGATTCTAGATTGGTCACCAAATGGAAAAAGAAAAAGAGGCCGACCCAGAAAGAGCTGGAGAGAAGGAATAGACAGAGAGATCCGAGAGAGAGGTTTAGACGAAGACCTTTGGGAAGATAGAGATGCATGGAGATTGGGCATCGGAAGACGTCGGAGGACGTATATATATATATATATATATATATACATATATATATATATATATATATATATATATATATATATATATATATATATATATAATGATGTTGGATAATCGAGTACAAATATAAAAATAAATAAGCAAAATCATTGGCTAATACTCGTAAAGTAAATGTGAATTTAGTTGGAAATATATAAAATGATGAAGGGTCATCATTCCATACATCTTTGTGCAACTATATACACCGGCGTTTCGGCCTATTTGGGCTTCGTCAGTATAGTGTAGCAAGTTAAAAAAGTTGTTTGTTAACTTGTAAAAGGATTACTACAGGAGCCAGGTTACCAATTTTGGTCAGGTTGTTAGAAGACCCGCAGTCGCAAGGCTACAACTAACATTGCCAAGGAGGTAAAGCTACCTGAGGAAATGAAAAGCCATAACATTATTAAATAAAATGATGTTGGATAATCGAGTACAAATATAAAAATAAATAAGCAAAATCATTGGCTAATACTCGTAAAGTAAATGTGAATTTAGTTGGAAATATATAAAATGATGAAGGGTCATCATTCCATACATCTCTGTGCAACTATATACACCGGTGTTTCGGCCTATTTGGGCTTCGTCAGTATAGTGTAGCAAGTTAAAAAAGTTGTTTGTTAACTTGTAAAAGGATTACTACAGGAGCCAGGTTACTACCTATTCCAGATGTATGGAATGATGACCCTTCATCATTTTATATATTTCCAACTAAATTCACATTTACTTTACGAGTATTAGCCAATGATTTTGCTTATTTATTTTTATATTTGTACTCGATTATCCAACATCATTTTATTTAATAATGTTATGGCTTTTCATTTCCTCAGGTAGCTTTACCTCCTTGGCAATGTTAGTTGTAGCCTTGCGACTGCGGGTCTTCTAACAACCTGACCAAAATTGGTAACCTGGCTCCTGTAGTAATCCTTTTACAAGTTAACAAACAACTTTTTTAACTTGCTACACTATACTGACGAAGCCCAAATAGGCCGAAACACCGGTGTATATAGTTGCACAGAGATGTATGGAATGATGACTCTTCATCATTTTATATATTTCCAACTAAATTCACATTTACTTTACGAGTATTAGCCAATGATTTTGCTTATTTATATATATATATATATATATATATATATATATATATATATATTGTTATATTTCTATTTGATATGAAAATTAAAATTTGATAATTATAGACAAATTCAATTTAATATAAAATATTTTCAATTTTCTCAACCACGGGCATATAAATTTAGAACAACCTGTATACAACAAATTGTTATATTTAATTTTAAGAAGTGATTAAATAAGACTCAAGTGAAATCGTTAATAGGTCATTATCGTTTGTTCGCGGAAGGATCGGTCATTAGCCGATGCTAAATACGACTAAGTGGAAATAGAGAATAGGTCATTAAAATTTGTATATAGTAGAAAGTAATTTTAGAATGGGAATTAACTATTTTCTTTGAAATCCATTAAGCATATTTAGAAAGTTTAAAAATTGGTTTTGAGGAATACTGCGAATGAGAGTTGGTGGTGGAATTTTGATTTGTGAATCTGGAAGGGATATTTAGAAAGTAGCGGAATGAATGACAAATAGAGAGCAGAATGTTTTGAGCTGTCGAGAAGTGAAGTCGAGTAGTAGACGGTAGTGTACGGAGAGTGAGAAAGCCGGTGTAGTTCCGTGAGTGTGGAGTATCTATCGTAGAACGAGAGATAGGCCAGGTTGAGAGTAAAAGAACCTCCTTGAGCCAAGAGTTCCCGGTAGCTGATTGCAGTTTCGAAAAAGGTAGAACACAGCATCACGACAGAAGCAGGAAACGAGAGCTATACGAGCTAGTTTCAGAGGAGAACATTACTGGAAGCCAGGACGAGGTTTTGATTGCAGCCAAGGATAGCAGGAAACGGGTCTTGTGTGAAGACATTCTCAGTTCACCAGAAAAAGGTCAGTCTCATTTGTTTGGACATGAATGTATGGGTTTTTCGTATTAAATACCACATTTAAAATTGAAGAAACATAGTCAATAATATCAGAAAAGCTTCATCAAACTTAAATAGAATTGTTGCTAATAAATCATAATAGTTAAATGTTAATAAAAACTTTCAATTGGAAACCAAAAGGAAATAAGATTCCCATGTGTAAATGTTATTTTTAAGAATAATAAGATATAGCAAATAATAAGCAGTGATTGCCATTTAAATAAAATAAACAATATTTTGATTACAATTGTAACCCATATGTGTTATTATTTTACTCTTTTCTTTCCTATCCCGATTAGGAACCATTGAGAAATACTTAGAAGCCACGTATGTAAGTAATTAATTTTATAAAAAGCCCTGAGATTGAAAACATATTGATATGTGATCTGGTAAATTAATTAGATTATTATTAAAGCATTGATTAAATTAAATGACATATAAAATTATTATCTCATATCAATAATCAAGATCACAACAACTGTCGTCCAACGTGGAGGGCATTGTAAAGTATTTCTAGTGGCAAATTTGAAGGATAGAAAGAGTAAAGCCGGTATTTGAAAATTTATATGCCTGTGGTAAAAAGTGAGATACTTACATTTGATAACATAAAATTTTAGATCTCTTTAGGTACAAATTTTACATAACTGATTTAATATTTTATTTTTACGATATTTACATTTGATATATTTATTGACAATTTATAATATTTGGGTGAGAAAAAGTCGTCTTGGTAACATACTAGTAAAATTTCATATTTGGCGGGGACAGTACTTCTTGAAAACAAATGTCTGTGACAAGAAGCCAAAGCAAGGACAACAAAAAACAAAAAGAACATTCAAATCAAGAGAATAATTCAGACCAAGAAGATATTTTAGACACTACAATCATGGCATCAGGACAGCAAGAATTATCAGGAATAGATAAATTATTGCAAATGATGCAACTCCAGTCACAAAGAATAGAACAGAAAATGGATGAAACACAACAAAAACTGGATGACAATCAAAGAGAAACAAAACAAGCAATGGATGAAGCAAAAAGGACGATGGATAAAAATCAGGAAGAAACATCAAAGAAAATGGATAAAGTGGATCAAAAAATGGATGAAACACAGCAAAAAATGGATGACAATCAAAAGGAAACAAAACAAGCAATAGAAGAGAACAATAAGAAAATAGAGGAACGCATAGAAAAGTATGAAAAGGAAATAAAAGGATGTTTGACAACAATGAAAAACGAGATAGAACAGCAAGAAATGAAAATTAAAGATCACATGCAAGAACAAGAAATTAGAATGAAGGACCACATGAAAGAACAAGAAATGAAAATTCAAAATAAAATGAAGGAGTTAACGAATTGCCAGAAAAAAGAAATAGAAAATGTGGAAAACAAGTTTGAAAACGCTATTCAAGCAATCAGAGAAGAAATGAAAAGAAAGATTGCGGAAATCAATATTCAACAAAATGTAGGAGAAAGAAGAGAAAATGTTATACATAGCACAGATGACGTGAAGATAAGGTTTGGCGGGGATGTAAGAAGATTACACCCAGTGCCGTTCATAAATAGCCTGAAAAAGAAAATACAGCACATCGGAAATTTCGAAACAGCAAAAGAAACTATCAGAAACCATCTAAAATATGAAGCAAGCCTATGGTTCGATTGCAAAGAAGAAGAATTTGACAGTTGGCAACAATTTGAACAAAAATTTTTGAATTATTTCTGGGGAAAAGTCCAACAATTGGAAATTAACAAGGAATTGCAAAATGGGAAATACAATGATAGGATGGGTATATCAGAAAGGACATATGCATTACAAATTTACTATAACGCAAAACATCTACAATATAATTACTCATCGGAACAATTAGTTGAACTGATTGCAAGACATTTCGAAGAAACGCTGGAAGACCATATCACATTGCAAAACTACAAAGACATAGATAGTTTATGCCAATTCCTACAAATAAGAGAATCACGTTTAAGAGAAAGAAAATCAAGAAGGTCGCGAGAAGATTACAGGCCCCGAGAAACACAGGATTACAGAGATAGAAATCAAAATAGGAGGGACTATACAAGACGAGATTTTAATCCCAGAAGGGAAAACGAAAATAGAGACAACGGAAGAGGAAATTATGAACAAAGAAATAGGCAATGGAATGAGGACAGAAATCGAGAATACCAGAATAGAAACACCACACGCTCAAATCAAGAAAACAGAAATAATGGTAGACAAAATGAACAGGGATATCGAGAAAACCGAAACAGATCCGACAGACCAAGAGAAAATAGAAGAGAAGTAAATAATACCCAGACAGATGAATATGACGGAGAGAGACATTATGACGAAAATATAAACAACGATGAGCAACCGGCGTCTTTTCACGACGGCGCTCACTAAAAACCAAAAATCAAACAGGAATCTTTTGTCACCCCAAGGAGTTTATTAAATTGGCAGGAAACAACGAAAAGAAAAATGGAGTTAATTTAAAATTTGTGGATGGATTTATCAACGAGAAACCAATTAAAATTATGATAGACACTGGATCTGAAATAACATTGGTCAACAAAAAACTAATAGAAGAAGTTAACTTAACAAATTTAATTTACAAAATACCTAGGGTAAATTTAGTGGGCGCAAACAAACGGACATTGGCAACTATAAATGAAGGCATACGAGTAATGGTACGACTGGGTAAGAAGATGTATGCACTACAATGTGTAATAATGCCAAACATGTCACATGACATGATAGTAGGAGTTGACGAATTGGCAGAAAAACATGGAGTGATAGATTTTAAAAATAATACGATGAATCTAACAGAAGAAAAAGAAGAAGAACAGAACAAGGAACAGGAGAAACAAAATACGGACGAATCAGGTAAAGAACAAACAGTGGAAATGAATTTGGCAACGAAGCAAGGACAAAGAAGAAAAGGGAGAAAAAGTCAGAAAAAGACAAAAGAAAATGAAACCTGTGGCTCCTCAAAAGAAGAGTTGAGCCCAGAAGAAAAAAAATTGAGAGTATCAAAAGCAAAAGAAAACTGGGATTCCTCAAAAGAAGAGATGAGCTCAGGAGAAGAAGAAATAAAGCTAACAAATGAAAGCGAAAAAGATATGATCGAAACAGTGGCATTTGAAGAGGAGGCATATGAAAAAGAGGATGCAGAATGCACGGTAAAAGTATGTGAAAAATCTGAGGAAAAAGACAGAAGATTGATATGGGAAAAAGGGAAAGACAACATAATAGCCGACACTCTAACACAGGATGAGGACACTGAAAATAAGGAAACAATTACTCTACAGGTGGGACTAATTAGAGTAATACAAGAAGAAGGGGTATAAGACGTAGATTAAAGTAAGGAAATATACAGGGAGTTGATTTTGCCTCGAGAAAATTTATTTAAAAATGCAGATAAATTTTATCGAATACAAGGCGGGGATTTGTTATATTTCTATTTGATATGAAAATTAAATTTTGATAATTATAAACAGAATTCAATTTAATATAAAATATTTTCAATTTTCTCAACCACGGGCATATAAAATTAGAACAACCTGTATACAACAAATTGTTATATGTAATTTTAAGAAGTGATTAGAAGAAGCTTACGAAACTCGGGACAATGCGCCGAGAATAAACAAAGTGAATGGCGCGTACCATTATCGTTGTTCGCGGAAGGTTCGATCATTAGCCTATGCTAAATAAGACTCAGTTGAAATACATAATAGGTCATTATCGTTGTTCGCGGAAGGTTCGATCATTAGCCTATGCTAAATAAGACTCAGTTGAAGTAGATAATAGGTCATTAAATTTTGTAAATAGTAGAAAGTAATTTTAGAATGGGAATTAACTATTTTTTTTGGAAATCCATTAAGCATATTTAGAAAGATTAAAAATTGGTTTTGAGGAATACTGCGAATGAGAGTTGGTGGTGGAAGGTTGATTTGTGAATCTGGAAGGAATATTTAGGAAGTAGGGGAATGAATGAAAAATAGAGATCAGAATGTTTTGAGCTGTCGAGAAGTGAAGTCCAGTAGTAGACGGTAGTGTACGGAGAGTGAGAAAGCCGGTGTAGTTCCGTGAGTGTGGAGTATCTATCGTGGAACGAGAGGTAGGCCAGGTTGAGAGTAAAAGAACCTCCTTGAGCCAAGAGTGTCCCGGTAGCTGATTGCAGTTTCGAAAAAGGTAGAATACAGCATCACGACAGAAGCAGGAACGAGAGCTATACGAGCTAGTTTTCAAAGGAGAACATTACTGAAAGCCAGGACGAGGTTTTGATCGCAGCCAAGGATAGCAGGAAACGGGTCTTGTGTGAAGACATTCTCAGTTCACCAGAAAAAGGTCAGTCTCATTTGTTTGGACATGAATGTATGGGTTTTTCGTATTAAATACCACATTATAAATTGAAGAACATAATAAATAATATCAGAAAAGCTTCATCAAACTTAAATAGAATTGTTGCTAATAAATCCTAATAGTTAAATGTTAATAAAAACTTTCAATTGGAAACCAAAAGGAAATAAGATTCACATTTGTAAATGTTATGTTTAAGAATAATAAGATCTAGCAAATATCAAGCAGTGATTGCCATTTAAATAAAATGAACAATATTTTGATTATAATTGTAACCCATATGTGTGTATTATTTTACTCTTTTCTTTCCTATCCCGATTAGGAACCATTGAGAAATACTTAGAAGCCACGAGAGTAAGTAATTAATTTATAATTCGCCCTGAGATTGAAAACATATTGATATGTGATCTGGTAAATTAATTAGATTGTGATTAATGCATTGATTAAATTAAATGACATATAAGAATATTATCTCATATCAATAATCAAGATCACATCAATATATATATATACATATATATATATATATATATATATATATATATATATATATATATATATATATATATATATATATATATAATTAAATTTTGTATTTCTTGGGTTTAGGTTCAGTGAATAATGTTAAAAAAATTTGGAATTAGATTTTATTTTTCCATTTAAATCGACGTTTCACTGAACCTAAACCCAAGAAATACAAAATTTAATTAAATATAGTATGGTTCAAGAAACTTAGAAAAACTATATATATATATATATATATAATTATTAATATGTAGTGACTGTTAATAATACAAAAAGAATAATTTTGGGGAATGCAGTCAATGTGTTTTGGGCTGATTAGAAGTGAAACACTTTGAACTTTTGTCGAGCTTTCGGACAATTTATTTCCTTTATCAAGACAATCTAAAAATACAAATGTTTAAATTTAGATGAAAACTAGAAAAATAAAAACTTACTGCTCGTGGTTTACAAAATAACTAACATAATTATAAAAAACATAAAAATTCCTTCTAAAAAATATAAATTGTAAACGTAAATTAATTTTGAAATATGTCAAAAAGACATTAATTAATAAAATAAATCTATCGAGTTATTAAAGTAGTCTAACTACATTTGATTAATGTCTTTTTGACATATTTCAAAATTAATTTACGTTTACAATTTATATTTTTTAGAAGGAATTTTTATGTTTTTTATAATTATGTTAGTTATTTTGTAAACCACGAGCAGTAAGTTTTTATTTTTCTAGTTTTCATCTAAATTTAAACATTTGTATTTTTAGATTGTCTTGATAAAGGAAATAAATTGTCCGAAAGCTCGACAAAAGTTCAAAGTGTTTCACTTCTAATCAGCCCAAAACACATTGACTGCATTCCCCAAAATTATTCTTTATATATATATATATATATATATATATATATATATATATATATATATATATATATATATATATATATATATATATATATATATATATACTAATATCATTCGACTAATTCTGAATGATTAATAGATTGTTAAAACATTTTATCTGTAGCGGCTTCTGGAATGTCTTAAAAATATCGAATTTCATTGATAAAATGCGAATATCCCACCGATCTTCGCTTCGACATTACCTTAAAACATCTTTCACACTTTTATGATTGTTCTCCAGAGTGCAGCCTCGAATGTTCTTTCAAATATCGTGTTTGACTAAACTGCTTAAAACAAATTTTACACTGGTAAGGTTTTTCCCCAGTGTGCCTTCTCATATGTACTTTTAAAGCACTTGGCTTAGGAAACGGCTTAAAACAAATTTCACACTTGTATGGTTTTTCTTCAGGTTCTTCACTGTGAGATCTCTTATGATATTTAAGAGCACCATAGCTAGTATATAGTTTAAAACAAATCTCACACTTGTAAGGTTTTTCTCCAGTGTGCAACCTCAAATGTGCTTTATAAGCATCTCTCCAAACAAACTGCCTAAAACAAGTTTCACAATTGTAAAGTTTTACTCCAACGTGCTCTTCCGAATGTGTTCTCAAAGAACTTGTTTCGCTAAACTGTTTACTACAAATTACACATGTGTATGATTTTTCTTCAGTGTGGGATGCCATGTGATATTTCAAAGCACCATTTTGAGAAAACAGCTTAAAACAAACGTCACACTTATAAGGTTTTTCTCCGGTGTGCAATCTCAAATGTACTTTCAAATCACCTCTCAGAGAAAACTGCCTTAAACAAATATCACAATTGTGAAGTTTTAGTCCAGTGTGCCCTCTCAAATGCCGTCTCAAACAACCTGATCCACTAAATTGCTTAAAACAAATGTCACACTTGTAGGGTTTTTCCCCAGTGTGCACTCTCAAATGATTCTTCAAAGCATCTGTTCGAGAAAACGGCTTAAAACAAATTTTACACTTGTAAGGTTTTTCCCCAGTGTGCACTTTCAAATGTTGTTTAAAATTGCCTTGTACTCTAAACTGTTTAAAGCAAGTTTCACACTTATAAGCTTTTTCTTCAGTGTGCAATGTCAAATGGGTTTTCAAAGAACTTGCTTGGCTAAACTGTTTAAAACAAATTTCACACTTGTGAGGTTTTTCCCCAGTATGCACTCTCAAATGTAATTTCAGGTTACTTTCTTCTCTAAACTGCTTAAAGCAAGTTTTACACTTATAAGGTTTTCCCCCAGTGTGCACCCCCAAATGTGTTTTCAAAGAACTTGCTTGGCTAAACCTTTTACAACAAATTTTACACTTGTGAGCTTGTTCCCCAGTGTGCACTCTCAAATGTGTTTCCAAATGACACGCTTGAAGAAATTCCTTAAAACAAATTTCGCACTTGTGAGGTCCTTGTCCAGTCGCAACTTTCTTATTTTGATTTATTATTTCTTCTTCAGCTTGTGGATTCGTATCATTGCCATCGTAAGATGAAGCTCTAATTAGTGTTGCCGTAATTTCTGTTTTATTTTCTTCTTGGAGATAACCTAAAATATAAACTAACTATAATATAAATATTTACATAGTACATATACAGGGTGTCCCGAAAAGATTGGTCATAAATTATACCACAGATTCAGGGATCAAAAATAGGTTGATTGAACCTCACTTACCTATATACAATAGTGTACACAAAAAAAGTTACAGCTCTTTGAAGTTACAAAATTAAAATTGATTTTTTTTCATATATCGAAAACTCTTAGAGATTTTTTATTGAAAATGGACATGTGGCATTCTTATGGCAGCAACATCTTAAAAAAAAATTAAAGTGAAATTTGTGCAGCCGATAAAAATTTTATTGGGGTTTTATTCCTTTAAGCCCCCCAAACTTTTGTGTACGTTCCAATTAAATTATTATTGTGGCACCATTAGTTAAACACAATGTTTTTAAAACTTTTTTGCCTCTTAGTACTTTTCGATAAGCCAGTGCTTATCAACATATTTTGGATATTTTTCGAATCCACCCCACATTTGTATAGGGTTAAGGACGGTTATAGACCTGTTAATAATCTGAAAATTTATTTATAATTTACATTTTTAGGTATATTTTGAAAAAGAGGCCACATCTCGATAAAAGGTGACTTGTCAAAAAAAGACTAAGAGGCAAATTTTTTTTAAAAACACTGTGTTTAACTAATGGTACCACACTAATAGTAATGGAGACAATGAAAAACAATAATAACGGAATCTGCAGAGGAAACTGTCGGAAAAGCCAAAAGACAAAGAAATGCGGAATGGTATGATGATGAATGCAGAACTGCAGTAGAGGAAAAAGGCAACTAGGCTGACCTAGTTTGCAAATTCTATAAAAGAATACAGGAAACAAAAGCTAAATACATGACCATCAAAAGGATACCTGAGAATGAAAATAATATAGCAATAGACAACTATACTATTTAACGTGTGAATGCCTTTACATATCTGGGCACAGAAATCAATCAGAAGAATTCTGCAAGTAGCGAAATTAATGCACGTATTTCCAGTGGAAATCGTACATACTATGGCTAATAAAAGATTTATGACATCGAAATTACTAGACAAAATAACCAAAATGGCTGTCTACAGAACATTGATTAGACCCGTAGTAACTTATGGTTGACAAGCCTGGGTAATGACGAAAAAATATGAAGCATAACTCAGGACATTCGAGAAAAGTATATGGCCCGGTGCAAGAGGAAGACGGCACATGGAGAATCAGGAGAAACGACGAGGTTAATGAACTGAATGAAGGTTATGATGCAGAGGCGTGTGGTCCATGGAAGCGGGGGAAGCGCCGCTTCCCTATTTATTCGTCGATATAAGAAAATATATTATTAATTAATATTTAATAATAAAATTTTTTCCCTAATCCAAATAATCTACATATTACCTAGCCAAGAGGCATTGAAAAATATTAAAAATTAATCGCGTACGAACGAACTCAATATGCACACAATTCAACTATTTGGTCCACTCCTGGCAGAAGCGCATCTCAAAATCGCCGCTTGTCATGAAGTTGTTCCTTTTAAAATTGGTCAGGGTTCAATGACCGCAGCCACTAGTCGCGCGAATTTTGGTATGCCATGGAAGCGCTCGTCGTAGCGCCTTCCCGAAAGTGAGATGCTCCGACTGTTACTGCTGCTAAGGGGTGCTTAGGTATTACATACATTCGCTTAAAGAATATTTCGATTTAAATTTTTTGCAGAGATATTTCCTTTTACTGATCTTTTATTTGACATTTTACAGAAATCAAATGGTATTGCATTTTGTATAAGACAAATTGATGACTTTATTAATACGATAATTAAAAAAACGAGAGCAGTTTAAAAATATTTGGGATAAAACTGAACATATGGGGTTTGAACATGAAAGAAAAATGATGAAGATTGATAATTTCGGAGACAGAGAGACAGAGAAAACAGAGGAAACAAAGAGACCTTTTGATAATATTCTACAACAAATGAATTCTAGCTTTCAAAATTTTAACGATTTAAAATTTGTAGAATTATATATAATCTTAATATTTCTAATTATAATTCATCAAAATTTCCCACAGAGGAATTTATGTCATTACGATTAAATAATGAAAATTTTTTGATATCCCAGCTTTGCATTCTCAGTTAAGTATCATTTATGAAACAACTGACATGAATGATAAAGAAATACCCAGAAATCTGGGATTTCTTTATAACTACTGGTTTAAACAAGTCGCTGTGTGAAGTGGTCAAGTTGTGTGAATTAGTACTACTAACTATCCCAGCCACAAGTGCATCAGTTGAACGAAGTTTTGCAGTATTAAGATGCATTAAAACTTTCAAATTAAGAGTTTAAAAGAAATTCAACAAGCGAAGACAGACTTTGAAAGTTGGCCCTATTATCCATTAAAAAAGACTGCATTCAACAATTATCAGTTGATACTAGAATAGACCTCGAGTATAAATAAGTGTCATTTTAGTGGAAGTTGTGTGTAGCGGAAAATGCCTCGGAGTATATTTTTTTTAAATATGATTCTTTAGAAAACCAAGCCCGGCGCGAGGACTCAAGGCCCGAGCTAGCAATACAGATCAATGATAGGTCACTAGTCACTATAAATAGCGGGAATAGAGTGCCTCACGCATTCACGCGTCACGGATTTAGTGTGTGAGTCCTTGTACGCAGGACGTCTCACATAATTAAGTACTTTGCTGATAGAGAGCCCCTGCGCATCAGAGTGTTATCAGGTGGAAAGTTGCTCGACCCTCGACCCTTAAGAAAATATTTTTATATCCTTATTGAATCGCTTCCCCTTTCGAAAAAGTCACCGCACGCCACTGTGATATTGTAAGATTTGTGAAAAGTCAAAGACTGTCATGGCCGGGACATGTCATTGAGGCGTAATCAATTTTGGACAGATCCAGACGAAAAATCAAGATTTGGACGCCAGTCAGGTAAAGAAATCAAAAAATTGATTTCGGAAAATGTCCCATTGAACACGCAGAGGTCCAGAAATTCTATTTGGACCCAATTTTTGGAGTTTACACTGGTGAGAAATTTTAGGCTTGAAAGATGTACTACCATAACGAAACTAGCAAAAATGTTTGAGGATTATGACTTTAACATGAAAAAAGGCAATGGCGAAGACTATCAAGAGTCGTCTGTAAAGTCAATGTAGAATACTACAGCCAAAATGGTAGAAGGAAAATATTTTACGGAGTACGGCATAAAAATCGACCCTTTCAAATGTGCAAGATTGGCCAGAGATACCAAGCGGGGGCAGCTTCAAAGTGTTCAAGAAAAAAGAAAACTCAGTTCAAAAGCACTATCCACTGAAGAACTATTAAAAATCATCCAAAGCTACGACGAGAAAACCCCCGATGGAGCACAAAAAAAGTTTTTTCACCTTTACTCATTTGAACTTGCTTGTAGAGGCAATGAGGCCGTAAACTGCAAGATTCACTTTTTCCAGAAGGAATTTGACGTTACAGGAGAATTAACGGGCCGAATTGAATACGACAGCATTTTTTCCAAAACAAATCAAGGCGGTTCGAAAAGTTTGGCAAGCAGCAAATGGCTGGTAAGAAATTCATCAAACGAAAATTTATGCCAAGTTAGATTATTTTTGAAATTAATGGAAAAAGGGGACCAAAGATTTTATCAGACAGATTCTTTCTTACCGTTAAGTGTTTTTATGCATACAAAGAATTAATGAAAAGTAGGTTACTGAATTGTGAGTCTAGGCTTAGAATCTACAAAACAGTAATTAGACCAGTGGTAACATATATGGATATAAAACGTGGACCCTCTCAACCACTGATAAATATCAACTGAGAACATTAAAGCGCAAAATACTAAGGAGGACATTTGGACCAACACATTGCAGCGTCGTTCGTGGAGAATTAAAATGAACCACGAGCTGTATGAACTAATGCAAAGCGCAGATATTGTTAGATTTGTAAAGTCTCAAAGACTAAACTAGCTTGGTCACTTATGTAATCCAGAGATGGAAGCCCCAAGTAAATAGAACAAGAGTCCCGTTGAAAACTTAGTCTTTTGCCAGCAGTTGCCACTAGGGCATCCCAGCCATTTCGTTCGTTGCAATCCGTGACTGCACACCAAGGTTTGTCCTGGTTGGGTAAGAGAGAGCAGCATATGTGCCTCCTGATGAGAGACTAATAAGTTTCGAAACCGGTAGAGGTGCTTGCTGTACTCTCTGATTGAACTAGAATATAATGCGGCTGTAGTTTCGTGTTGCAAAGAAATTGAAAATGGTTATTCATTTTTGAAAAAAACATTTTTCAGTGAAGGAGGTGAAAGTGAAACAATTCTACAGGGACAAGAAAGATGCAAAATTGAAGTAGGTATTGAATGTTATATGCTACAAAGAGATTTAAATGCTACAAAGATGTTACATCAGCTGTTAGATATTTTCTTATTTATTTTATTTATCAATGGACAAGCCCAATTACAATTAATGTTAAACTATAAATTCATATTACTGACTATGTATATCTACGGTTACAATACAAAAAGTTAATCTGTATTATTAAACAATGCAATACAAAAGTTATCTACATCTATTATCTTTATCTCTATTACTCGAGCCAAGAGTACACAAAACCTGACGCAAGAAGGAGCCAAAATTTTCTACGCTAGATAAAGAAGCTAGCAGTCAAGACGTCACTTAATACTTCATGTGTAAAATAGAAAAAAGATGGTAATGAAACTAAAGAGAAGTTGCATAATGAAATTACTCATTCTATAACGTTATGCCAAAAGTTGAATAAACATTTGAAAAATTAGATGCCATCCATCAAGTAAAGGCAACATTTCCCAATACTGTACCTTTACTGCAAGTTTATTTGATGATACCAACTTCTAATGCATTAGGCGAGCAGTCTTTTTCGGCTTTAAAAAGAATAAAAATATATTAACGCCAAATTTGAGTCAAGAAAATCTAGACGCATATAAATATTGTAGGTATTATAGAAAATGAAGACCTGGAGCAAATGAATTTTGTTAGTATTATATGACAGATTGCTAATGCATAGTCAAGAAAAACGAGTGAACTAATTTTTGTATGTATTTTTTAGAATAGGTATATTTTTTGTTTGTCATGTGTTGTTTTGTGGAACTTTCCGTTTTTTTATATTTTTAAATGTATTTTTTGGAATATTTTTTACGTTTGCTATTTTTTCTATTCTACAATAAACATTTATAGTTAATACATGTGTTTTTCTTGTTAAATAAACTGAAAACGAATAGCAATATCCCTATCCCTATAGCCCTAAATATCCAGTGCCCAGGGCCCGAAGTTAGGTTAAACCGGCACTGCTTAAACTAGACTAAAAATTGAGGGTTAGTTCCAAAACAGGCTAGTTCTGATTAGTTCCAAAACTTTAATAAAAAAAATCTTTTTATTTATTTATTCACGGGCAAGCCCTATTCAGATATAAGTGTTACAGTGTTCTAAATTATCATAATAGAACATAACAAAGTGGTTTGAGAAAAAATAATTCTATGAGTAGTACAGTTACAAAAAAGAAAATAAAATAAGATGACATATACAGTCGGAAAAATGAAAGAATACCCATGAACGATCACATCAATCACTTATTTTGTATTAGCTATATTTGTCTATAACAAACGTTTGTTATTTATAGAAAAAGACAGCAAATACAAAATAAGTGATTGATGTGATTGTTCATAGGTATTCTTTCATTTTTCCGACTGTAGGTCAGTACAATTACAAACAAAAGATAACACATAAATCAATTCAGAAATGTTCCCAAGATATTTTATTTTATTTTATTTATCAACGGGCAAGCCCAATTACAATAATGTTAAACTCTAAAATCCTAACACTGACTATATCTATGGTTACAATACAAAAAGTTAATCTGTATTATTATACAAAGCAATAAAACAAGTTATCTATATTGAATGCAATACAAAAAGCTATCTATACAAAAAGTTAATCTGTATTAATATACAATGCAATACAAAAAGTTATCTATATCCATTACTCAAGTCAAGAGTACACGAAACCTGAAGCAAGAATGAGCCAAAGGTTGCAAAGAAATCTATGTTATCATATTGATTGGCTAGTCTGGCAGTTCTTGAAATGAAGTTATTAAATCCATAGTTAGTGCGATGTATAGGGTAATGGAAACTAGCTACAGATCTGGTAGGTCTAGATGGAACATGTATATTAATTTTATTGAGCAAAGAAGAAGCAGCAGCTCTACCATGCAGAATATTGTAAAAAGTAATAAGATCTCTCTTCTTATGACGCATAGAGATGGGTGGCATATTTAGGGCCGGTTGTTCGAATGCTAATCAACAATGATCATTATCAAATAATTAATTACTGTCAATGTCAATTGTTAAAACATAATTAATTACAATTCTGAGACTATAATCAATTAATATAACAATAATTATTAACATAATTAATAATAAATCTCATAATTGTAATTAATTATGTTTTCAGCAACCCAAACAAAGTTGACATTGACAGTTTTGGTACAGTTTGCTAATAAGGTGAGTCAAGTGTTTAGGTACACCCATTGTCGTCAATATGTTCCATAGTTTGTCCCATCTAACATTATCAAAGGCCTTTGTATAATCGACGAAACATATAAATATCGGGATCTGGTATTCTCTGGCTTTTTCTATGATGTTTCTTACATTAAGGATTTGTTCTCTAGTACCTCTGCCCTTTACAAATCCAGCCTGCTCAGGTGCTATTTGCCAACTTATGAAGTTTTCTAAACGCCGTTGCAGTATGTAGAGGATCACCTTACTGGCGTGTGATATTAGAGCTAATAGCCTGTAGTTGTTACAGTTATTTGTTGAACCTTTCTTATGAAGAGGTATGATTATGGTCTTTCTCCAATCCTCAGGCCAAACGCCTGTGTGCCATATTTCATTACACAATCGATGTAATATTTTCACTCCACATTCCGGAAGATGCTTCAAGACGTCTGCAGTAATGAGATCATATCCTGCTGCTTTGTTTAACTTAAGTCTTTTTAAAGCGAATTCCACCTCGGAAAAAAGTATGTCAGGTTCAGATTCAAAACTAGTGAGGTGTGTCTCTGTTGAAAGAGAATGGAAAGTGGAGGTCTGGCAGTCAGGTACAAACGGGGTGTCCGCCGGCATCTGGTCCGTATTGGCGTATAAAGACTTACAATACGCCCTCCAAACATCAATAACCTTGTCCAAATCCGTCTGTACATTACCTTCATCATCTTTGATAGACCAAGATTTCTGTTTGAATTTACGTGTGAGTAGTCTGACTTTATCAAAGAGTTCTTTGGTGTTATTTGTGTCGGCATGTAGTTGAATTTCTCTGCAGATTTTCTCTATATGCTTGTTTTTGTCTCGTCTACAAGCAGCCTGAATAGCTCTAGATAGCTGTCGGTACTGGGAATTCCTGAGAGGGTTCTCGATTCCAGCAATTTTAAGTTTTCTACGTTCTTCAACGAGGTCAAAAGTATCTGCAGATATCCACACTTTTTTTGGTCCGGTTGAGACGGCATTAGACTGTGCCTCGCAGTCAGCCAAGGTCTGCATCAAGGTATTTTTAAAAGATAACCAAATCTTTTCGGAATCATGAGTGGCGATAGTTGGTAAAATATTTTCGAATCTTTCATTACATTGGCTTTTAAATTGTTGTGTATCTTTTATTTTTGATATCCTCTTGTTTCGGATCCTAGCACATGCCTTGAATTTTTGCTTTAGCGTTGCAAAAAGAAGTTGGTGGTCAGAGCCGCAGTCAGCGCTAGGTCGTGTTTTACATTGGCTAATAGATGTTTTCCAGCGATGCTTAATCATTATGTAATCGATTTGATTTCGGTGTCGTCCGCCAGGTGAGATCCAAGTGTACAATCTTCTGGGGTGGTGCTTATACATAGAGTTCATTATTGTCAAGTCATTGTCAACGCAGAACTGGATAAGGTGGTCTCCCCTTGAATTACGTTCACCTATTCCATATCTACCCACAATATTTCGTATATGTTCGTCATCCATAGTAACACTGATTTTTGAGTTTAAATCACCCATGATGATAGCGATTTCTTTATTTGGGATATTTTGCAGATATGATTCCAGTTCGTTGAAAAAAGATTCAGTTGTATCATCATCAGCAGTTGAGGTAGGCGCATATACCTGAATCAAATGGACGATAGAGGGAGATCCATTTAGTTTTAAGGAAATTATACGATCACTGATAGCTTGATATCCCAGTATATAAGGAGAAAGAGATTTTGAAACCCAAAAGCCAACACCATTGATACTTTTGTTAGTGTTGCCTGAAAAGCACATGAAATGTCCCAAATTAGTTATGTAGTGCCCCTCGTTACGGAAGTGAAGTTCAGAGAGCCCGGCCACAGAGATATTGGTTCGTTCCAGCTCCTTCTCCAGAATAGCTTGTTTGCCCGGTTGTAAAAGGCCACGGACATTCCATGTGGCTATGTTGTATGGTTTGCGGTTATTAAGTTTTTGTTTTTCACCAGTAGCACATTTCGCATGATCAAACCATCAAACTCGAGTCCAGGTTCATCATAAGTCAGGTTACATTTAATGGTAATTGAGAGTGGTGGATGAACGACTGGAGGAACCAGAAAAAAAGTCTGCTAGCTCCGTTTCTGCTAGGTGGTCATTTGTCAAGAAAAGATCTAAAAGACTGTCGTGTATTGTAACATGATGATTACATTGGAAAAGGTTGTGGAAACTGCAAACATTTGACATAATCTGGATGCAAGACACTTCCTGTAATGATGCTCCACCTGCAGTCGCAACAGAACTAAAGGGACCATACTGATATTCGCGGTGTGCAAGTAGTTGGAAAGGGAAACGAGAAACGACCGTGCGTGAGTCGCGGAGAAATATTGCAACTATCTTAAATAATTCATATTGTCAATTGAAATTGTCAAATTTACGTATATTTCATACCTTCTGTCATTGACTCAGAAAAATTATATATTGCTCCACAATATTGATATGATATGCAATTATTATATAAAGGTAAATTTAATTAATTGTATTTTGCTTGCAGTACTGCATTTTAATAACTGATTTTATTTACTACATACAATTGTTTACGTTTGCTAAACATAACCTGCATCTTATTTTTTCTTCTTATTATTTTTTTGGACTATGGTCTTGACAATTATCCAGCAACCAGGACTAATATAATTGGCCAATATAATTAAAAGTGCGAATAAAAGTACAGAGCGTAGAAATAGAGGTCGCTTTGCCGAACTTGCACGGTCCCAATAACGGTTTATCAGTATAACTGTATATCAGTTTTCTTCATTTTGTAAAAATTGCACTTTTTGCAAATGGCCGGTTTGGGAGCATTCAAGTATTACATAACACGTTTTTGACCTCTCCCTCCCCCCTATGTAACACACCTTAACGGGGCGTTTAAGTATTTTTTATGTTAAGTAATAATACTTGAACGGCCCTATTGGAACTAGATGATTCATATATAGACTGTATCAATTTATATTTACTGTTATTCCGAATAATAATACCAACAAATATAGACACAATATATTCGTTGATTATACCAAAGAATATGGACGATAAGAGTATACATTTGTTGATTATACTCTTTCCAAATATGGGAGGACCATAGACATATAATATCTACACTGTGCGCTGATATCTAAAAATGGGTGAAGATTGAGACAGAAATAAATGAGCCTATTAGGTGAGAAGTCTCATTCTAATCGACGGAGTCTATCCTATGACGTTTGGTTTATCAATCAAGCTACTTTCCCACTGTCGCTGATTGGATGAACTCCTCCGATTAGAAAGAGACATCCCACCTAATAGGCTCATTTATCTCTGTCCCAATCGTCAGCCATTTTTAGATAGCAGCTCGCAGCCTAGATATTATAGGTCTATTAGGAGGACTTATATTGTTACTAACCTTTTTCAGTCTTTTGGTTTTCTTCAAATGGGTCAAGTTTATTTCCATCCTCTATTTTAATATTTATAGGATATTCCTTTAAGTCTAAATAACCGTATGTGTCATGTGCATGTGTACTTTGCCTGTTTGATTCTTCCTGAAGTTCACATTTAAAGCCATCCAAAAGAGCTTCATCCAACTCATATTTTATTTCTACTTTAAACGTTTCCTCACTAACTTCTTGTTTTACTTCCCTTTGATTAGCCATAAAAATTCTATAAGGAAACACACAACATACTCAGTTTACATCAAAGACAAGAATAATAAATATTATAAATATAAACTTAAATAATAAAATATTATAAAAATAAAATATTAAACATAAACAGCAAACACAGGGTTGTTAACAACGCAACTGAATATTTCCGTAGAGGGCGCTTCAAAAATCCGTAGAAATCCGTAGTGCAAAAATCTGACAGAAAATGACACTTGGCAGACCAAAAAAAGAAGAAGAATGACACTTGACAGACAAAAAGAAGAAGAATGACACTTGACAGACCAAAAAAAGAAGAATAATAACACTTGACAGACCAAAAAGAAGAAGAATGTCACTTGATAGGCCAAAAAAGAAGAAGAATGGCATTGACAGACCAAAAAAAGAAGAAGAATGACATTTGACAGACCAAAAAGAAGAAGAATGACACTTGATAGGCCAAATAAGAAGAAGAATGGCACTTGACAGACCAAAAAAGAAGAAGAATGGTACTTGATAGACCAAAAAAGAAGAAAAATGACACCTTGGGCCTGATTCTAATTCATTTCGACAGTCGCAATTTCATTTCGACACCGCCATGACAGCCGCAGAATATAGCGATTCTTATTCATTTCGATATTAGTTACAACTGGGGATATTAATCTTATCATGTTGAGACTGCTCAGGATTTGGGTTGGCGCTCCCGTTTATTGGAACTTGTTGATAGTCTGGGAAAATTATCGAAAAAATGCCATTTTTGGGAAAAATTATTTACCAGCTATTTTATTGCTAAAATCGAATCTTAAGATTGCATATACAGTGCGTCCATAAAGTAACGCATAAATTCATTATTTCGTAAACCAGCGACATTAATGAAAAATCCTGAAACGGGTCGATTTTTATTTTTAGATTCAGATTTTTTGGCATATATATCATACTAGTGACGTCATCCATCTGGGCGCGATGACGTAATCGATGATTTTTTTAAATGAGAATGGTCATGTGATAGCTCATTTGAAAGGGTATTCAATTCTCTATTCACTAATATAAACATTTACCTAATTATTTATACAAGGTGTTCAAAAAACATTTTTTTAATTAAAATAATTGAAACAAAAAGAAGAATGTACGTAATTTATTTAATTCAAAATACGTTTTACTGTTGTCAGAAAACAGGAAAAAAATGTTTATTTGAGAAATAAATATTGTTTTTTGCTTAAATTCAATGTTAAAGCTGCCACCCACCTGTCGCTTGGCAGTTTGAACATTTCGTTTAAGCGAAAATCAATGTTTATTTGTCAAATAAAATTTTTTTCTGTTTACTGACAGTAGTAAAATTTATTTTGAATTAAATAATTACATTATATTCTTCTTTTTGTCTCACTTATTTTAATTAAAAAATGTTTTTTGAACACACTGTATAAATAATTATGTTAATGTTTATATTCTTGGATAGAGAATTGAATACCCTTTTAAATGAGCTATCATATGACCCCTATTCTCATTTAAAAAAATCATCGATTAAGTCATCACGCCCAGATGGATGACTTCACTAGTATGATATATATGCCAAAAAACCGTAATTTAAAAATAAAAATCGACGTGTTTCGGGAATTTTCCTTAAAGTAACCACTTTACGAAATAACGAATTTATGCGTTACTTTATTAGTAATATGGGGTATGACAAGTCCGCAGAAAGTGTGTTATTTTATTTATAAACAAATTAGCACTTCTAAATCTTCTTTATTTTTCAATTAGTGGTCTGTAACTCCTAAAATTTTTCCTTTGAGCCAAAAACACTCAAATAAAAATTCACCGTAATTTAGTTCTGCACAAAGTTATTTTTTTTCCGATTTCCTTCAACAAAAATTTTACTCAGAAAATCCGAGTTTTCCCAAAAAATCTGCAATTTTCAATTAAAATTTTAGGGAAGTACCTAATTATTTATCAATAATTAAATAATTGATGACATGAAAGATTTATTATAGTAGATTATACAGAGGGGCTAAATTATGGAATAAATTCATTTCTTTAAAACGGACGATTTTGGAGCAAAATCCCGAAAGAGGTCGATTTTTATTTTTAAATTACAATTTTTTGGCATATATTTCTTACTAGTGACGTCATCCATCTGAGCGTGATGACGTAATCGATAATTTTGTTAATGGGAATAGGGGTCGTGTGGTAGGTCATTTGAAAGGGCGTTATTCTCTATTCAGTAATATAAACATTATTATCATTAGGTATTTATACAGGGTTGCCAAAAAAAATTTTTGAATTAAATTAATTGGCGCAAAAAGAATGTATGTAATTTATTTAACTCAAAATACATTGTACTGCTGTCAGAAAATAGAAGAAAAGGTTTATTTCACAAATAAGCATTTCTTTTCGCTTAAATTAAATCACAAACAGCCTCCCTCCTACCTATTGGCAGTTTGAACATTTAATTTAAGCTAAAAGCAATGTTTATTTGCAAAATAAACATTTTTTTCTATTTTCTGACAGCAATAGAATGTATTTTGAGTTAAATAAATTACATGCATTCTTCTTCTTGCGTCAATTAATTTAATTCAAAAATTTTTTTGGCCTCCCTGTATAAATAATGATATTAATGTTTATAATACTGAATAGATAATTGAACGCCTTTGTAAATGAGCTACAACACGAACCCCTATTCCTATTTAAAAAAAATAATCGATTACGTCATCACGCTCGGATGGATGACGTCACTAGTTTGAAATATATGCCAAGAAATTTAAAATAAAAATCGACCTGTTTCGGGATTTTTCTCTAAAATCGTCCATTTTAGAGAAAATGAATTTATTCCATAATTTAGCCCCTCTCTGTATATCAGGAGACCGGCGACAATCTAACCAATAGTTTAGCAATAATTAAAATGTTAATTAAAAAATTTCGGTCGAAATAATAACCAGAAAGATTATGATACACCAGAATAACTATGATTTTCGTATAAAAAAGCACTATACCTATTCAACGTTCCTTACAGGATTGAAATTGGACCATTTGAGCGGTCTCAGGAATGTTATAAAGAAACAATTTTTTGGCTTATAAACAAATAGAACCCCTCAGAAAATATTAGATTTAATTAAATTAAGTTAACGCTGTTGAAAAGGGCACGGCTTCTGTGTCCTTTACGAAGAAAAACAAATTGAATTGCGAGGAGTGATTCCAGGTATAACCGGTCAAATTTGACCGGCATTTGCGACAGAGTTATAAACAACAGGATTTTAATCTTTGAACCATTAGATACCTTTTAATTCCGGTCCTCTTTGTACATACAAATTTTCATATCTTCAAGACACTTATAACAAAAAAGATTTATGTCACTGTCACCAAATTATTTAATTATTGATAAATAATTACTTCCCTCAAATTTTAGTTGAAAATTAAAGATTTTGTTTGGAAAACCCGAATTTTCCGAGGAAAATTTCCGTCGAAGGAAATTGGAATAAATTATCAATGTGCAGAATTACTGTCAATTTTTATGTGAGTGTTTTGGTTTAAAGTTAAAATTTTCGGAGTTATAGAGCAATAATAAAAAAAGATTTCGGAGCACTAATTTGTTTATAAACAAAATAGCACACTTTCTGTGGACTTTGCACAGCTATATTACTAATATAGGAAGTCTTAAGATTTGATTTCAGCATGTCCAGCAATAAAATAGCTGGTAATTAATTTTTCTTGTTTTTTACTAATTTTCCCAGATTATTACCTTACATCTTTCATTGAGTTGATGATTCATGTTGTGGACATTCTCAATTATTATATTTCTAATTTAATACTATTCTATCTAATTCCTCAAAACAAGCAAATTTCAATTAAACCCAGCTATATTATAATACCTTTTGCTTTAGTTTTCCTTGCAAGAAATAAACAAAACACATCTAAACTAAACCTAACCTCGCTTTTGGCCAATCATTCATCTCCGTGTCAAATAATTTCGACAGTCGAAATTATAATATCAACACCCTTTTTAAAGTCGCTATTAATTTCGATAGTCGCTATTTCATGACGTCACTTCGTTAGTTCAACTAAAATCCACAAGGCTCGCACAATCGCATTTCAACCGTCGCCATATTGAAAGCGACTTGTTTAGTGTCGAAATTTGATTTAGAATCAGGCCCCTTAAGAGTAAAAAAATCCTCATTTTAGCTTCTTGATGGCTGAAGCTGAAAAATCCGTAGAAATGTGGTCGATATCTGAAAATCCGAAATAATTTCGAAAATCCGTAGATCTACGGAAAAATCCGTAGAGTTAACAACCCTGAGCAAACAGCAACAAGGCAATGAAAAATTGACAGCTGACAAAATTAATGTCAGTGTCAGTACTGTCACTGTCACTACTGTCACTGTCAGTGGACATCTGAATCTGACCTAACCCTACTTTTGGCATTTGATTTCAAAATGTTAGCATTAAAACATTTTGAAAACACTTAACTGACTTATATGCTACGAAAACAGTAAATAGTTTAATTTATTTTGTGATGTAATGTAACCAAATAAAGTATAATATGTACAAAGGTGTAATTTTAAATATTAGGTTACATAAAAGTCTAACCACACATACCACTAGTTTACTAAAGGTAACATTTTTATTAATATACTGATATGTAAGTATAAATAATAACTGTGTTTATTTTAGCAATACAAATGTGGAGTAAACTTCGTTGTTCCCAGCACTACTTATGTTAATAAAACAAACTCAAAATCTTCACCTCCACTTCTTGTAGATATAGCAGACAATGGTGCGTTACCTTTGTCAGAGCTATTACCTCACAAGCCGAAGGTGGCCCCAGCTTGGCAGGTTACTCCATCCACCGACAGTTCCAACTTAGTAAAGCATTATATGAAACTATCAAAAATCAGGCTTACATGTAATTATATAGTTCTTTTTTATTGACATTACGATAATAGCACCAGTAGCTGATGATATATTGTGACCTGTGTGATACTGTGAGATTTAAAATAGTATAATATAAATTGCAAGTATACAATATTAACCCTCTAGCAGACTAACGAGGCCTGTCAGGTGTCACTCATATGGATATATAATGTACTTTGTTTCGCCTGTCTGCTGAAGAGTTAATATACTCATTCATTTAGTATTATTTTTTAGATGTCACCATCAACAGATCGAGTTCTTTGCAAGTTATTTATTGTCACTTCTGGTTATGTAACCAATTTGAATTATTGTGATCTTTTAGATACTAAGTGACACATACCAGGTCCCTGTCATCTTTATACTGAAGAAGCTATGAATAGTTAATGCTGAGCAAAAATTAATCATTTGGGTGAAAAAAGTGATTGTACTAATTATGATGCTTATAATACTGATGGCCAAAAAAATGGAACCCCTAGGACAAATATTTTTTTAAATATTTATTTATGGAAGTATACATTATAATATTCTTATTATTTGATAACATTACAAACAAATTTTCGTCAAAAAATTGATAGAGGGATCCTTGATTTTCTATTCGTGGCGTGCAAGTACTTGGAGGGAACATGAGAAACGATCGTGCATGAATAGCGGAGAAATCTTGCAACTTTTTTAAATAATTCATATTGTCAATTGAAATTGTCAAATTGACGTATATTTCATAACTACTATCATTGAAGAAGAAAAATTATATGTTGCTCACAATATTGATATGATATGCAATTATATAAAAGTAATTAAATTATTTGTATTTTGCTTGCAGTAGTGCATTTTAATAATTCATTTTATTTACCACATACAATTGACCATTCCAGGTCACGTGACTTTGACAGCGTGGGGCAAAAATTGTGTTTGAGGGGCAAAAATTGTGTTTTCAGTGTTCTTTTTGCTATTTTCTCGTTTTATTAGAAGAAATCTGTTTTTTTAACTACAAAAATTTCAAATATTAGTTATATAACACCCTCATAGGGGATGCAAAAACCCGGTATAATCAGAAAATCAGTTTTCTTGACCCATATCGTCATTCTGTTTACAGTGCATTGTGATTATAGTGATTTAAAACATCTGTCTTTAAATGCGGCTGGTATTATAAAAAAACTCACTTTATCTCTTTTACTTTTACTGTAACAATTTACAACTGAACAAAACACTGGTATTTTAATCATATTCTTAAATTAAACAATGGTTTTGTACTTTGTTTAAAAGATCTTTGCCCTCCAGTCGCTGTCAAATGACATCACCCTGGAATGGTCTATTGTTTATCTTTTAATAACATAACCTAAATCTTACTTTTTCTTCTTATAAATTTTTTTTGGGTTATGGCCTTCACAATTATCCAGCAACCAGGACTGCGAAAAATGTTGCCCAGCTATGAAACCAGGTGTCGCTTTTCTGAACTTACACGGTCCCAATACACTCAGTTACTCTATGGGGCATAGATTGAATTAAGTGGTCTATATCATATTACAGAATACTCATCCAGATTGTTCTTATAGCATGCCACAGGTCTTCTAAGTTGGCTGGAGGATGTAGAGCACAATCGATTTAGGTTTTGACCTACCATATCCCAGTTTTATCCACATTTTTGATTCTTAACAAATCAGCTGATCTTGATGCCCATTCCAATGTCTCTATACCAGAGTCGTGTATTATAAACTCCATGGTTTCACGGGCAATATGAGGTCTTGAGTTTTTTTTCTGCTTGGACTATAGTCATTCAGTCTCAATAAAAAGTAAATGTATTAAAGATATTGCCAATTAGTGAAACATGGTTATTATAATAATATTACAATTTTTTACGTCTTATTTTGCCTACTTATTACAGCTAATGTACATACTATGTTAATAAATATTATAAATATAATGTTTATCAAGAACGCATAGTGTATATATACATTTTACAAATAAAATTATTAATCTTAATATTTAAAATAAATGCATTCTTTTGTTTTGTTTTTTGCTTTGTTTTTTTTGTTTTGTTTTTTTCTTTGCTTTTTTTGTTTTGTTTTTTTTTTGTCACTACGATAAGATGTCAACCCGGTTCAACCCCTCGGAGGTTTAAATCCTCTTAGTGATTTTTTTTCTTTAAAATTTTTTTTTATATCTTTTGTAATTTTTTTTGTTTAATTTTTTTATTATTTTTTTTTAAACATATTTTTTTACAAATACCTATAACTAATTACAATAATATTTTACTATCCGACAAGAAAGATACCAAACAGTCAAAAATTTTCTTTTTATTAAGTGACAGAATAAGGTCTTGAGTTATCCTGTTGAAAGATCGCATTTGGAAGGGTGTAAAACCAGTTGCAGTACTTCACCAATACATCGTCGTTATCAGAGTGCCGTTAATAAGAACTAGAGGTGATATGTTTCTCAAACATAGATCACCTCATACCATAATCATTGGTTGTCTTGCAGTATGATGTTTAAAAACCAAGTCTATATTTCTTCCGTCACCTTGAAAACGTCTTACCCTTATGGGCCCATTACAGTCACCGAAACAAAACCACTAAAGCATACAAAATTCCATTGGCCATTCCAGTCTTGCCAAGGTGTGCACCATTCTAAGCATTGAGTCTTATGCTGTGGTGTCAAAGGTAACACCAAAAGCAGATGGTAAGCTCTCAGTCCCATTCTAGTCTGGGCTGATTATCGGAGAATAGGACATTTTTGGGAAAAGTTATTTACCAGCAATTTTATTGCTGGAATCGAATCTTATGATTGTATATATTAATAATATAGATATGCAAAGTCCGCAGATAGTGTGCTACTTTTTTTATAAACAAAATGGCGCTTGAAAATCGTGTTTTTTTCAATGTTTGCTCTATAACTCCAAAGATTTTAACTTTAGACCAAAAACACCCAAATAAAAATTCACCGCAATTAAATTCTGCATAGAGACGTGTTTTTTTCGGTTTACTTCGACGAAAACTTTCCCCGGAAAAGCGGGTTTTTCCAACAAAATCTTTAATTTTCAACTAAACTTTTAGATAAGTAGTTGTTAATCAATAATTAAATAACTTGGTAACGTAAAAGCTCTTTCCGTATATATTATAATTCCAGAAGCCGATGGAAATTGAATGAACAGTTTAGCAACAATTGAAATGTTAATTAAAAATTTACGGTCGCTATAATAACGACAATAATTATGATGCATAAGAATAACTATGATTTTTTCATAAAAAGACACTATACCTATCTAATGTACTTTACAGAATTGAAATTGGACTATTTAAGCGGCCTCAGGAATATTTTAAAATTATAAACAATTTTTTGGCTTATAAACAAATAGAATATCTCGGGAAATATTAAACTAAATTAAATTGTGAAAACGGTACTCGAAAGACAGCGGCAGGCCGCTTCTTTTAAAAGAAAAAACTTTTAATTATGACGAGTAGTTCCTGAGATACAACCGGTCAAAGTTGACCGAAATTTACGGCAAAGATATAAAAAATAGGATCATAATTTTACCATCACCTTTTTATTTTTGACCTCTTTCTCCACACCAATTTTCATATCTTTAAAATCCTCATAACATATATTATTATAATAAAAACTATCGATAATACGTGTGAAAATTGCCAAAAATAGCAAAATTCCAATCAAAAATTAGGTTGGAGAAAATGTAACCCTCAAAGTTCAAAATCGGTATACGTTAAAAAAATGCATTTTCTCGGCTTCCCATGGAGCAATTTCCTTCATTCTTTTTTTGTTCCCAAGTAACTCGAGTAGAGCCATCGAACTAACGCATTATTAAATGTCAAACTTGCTTTTCTTTTGTTATAATAAATTAATTTATTTATTATAACACAATATTTTAATTTGTTTAAATAATTATACAGCTTTCAAATGAGAATATTTATGTTTTTAACTTTAATAGGTACACTTGTAGTAAGTTTATCTAAAAAAAAGCCTACAACTGGAAAAAATATGTAATTTTTTGTTCTTATAAATAAATTAATCTATTATAACAAAACAAAAGCAAGTTTGACATTTAATAATGCGTTAGTTCGATGGCTCTACTCGAGTTATTAGGGAACAAAAAAAGAATGAAGGAAATTGCTCCATGGGAAGCCGAGAAAATGCATTTTGTTAACGTATACCGATTTTGAACTTTGAGGGTTACATTTTCTTCAACCTAATTTTTGATTGGAATTTTGCTCTTTTTGGCAATTTTCACACGTATTATCGATAGTTTTTATTATAATAATATATATTATGAGGATTTTAAAGATATGAAAATTGGTGTGGAGAAAGAGGACAAAAATAAAAAGGTGATGGTTTGAAAATTATGATCCTATTGTTTATATCTTTGCCGTAAATTCCGGTCAACTTTGACCGGTTGTATCTCAGGAACCACTCGTCATAATTAAACGTTTTTTCTTTTAAAAGAAGCGTCCTGCCACTATCTTTTGAATACCGTTTTCACAATTTAATTTAGTTTAATATTTCCCGAGATATCCTATTTGTTTATAAACCAAAAAATTGTTTATAATTTTAAAATATTCCCGAGGCCGCTTAAATAGTCCAATTTCAATTCTGTAAAGTGCATTAGATAGGTATAGTGTCTTTTTATGAAAAAATCATAGTCATTCTTATGCATCATAATTATTGTCGTTATTATAGCGACCGTAAATTTTTAATTGTTGCTAAACTGTTCATTCAATTTTCCTAGACTTCTGGAATTCTAATATATACGGAAAGGGCTTTTACGCTACCAAGTTATTTAATTATTGATTAACAACTACTTATCTAAAAGTTTAGTTGAAAATTAAAGATTTTTTTGGAAAAACCCGCTTTTTCCGGGGAAAGTTTTCGTCGAAGTAAATCGGAAAAAACACGTCTCTATGCAGAATTTAATTGCGGTGAATTTTTATTTGTGTGTTTTTGGTCGAAAGTTAAAATCTTTGGAGTTATAGAGCAAAAATTGAAAAAAACACGATTTTCGGGCGCCATTTTGTTTATAAAAAAAAGTAGCACACTATCTGCGGACTTTGTATACCTATATTATTAATATATACAATCATAAGATTCGATTCAAGCATAAAATTGCTGGTAAATAACTTGTCCTTGTATTTTCCTAATTAGCCCAGAGTATTCCACGTAATCTTTGATTAACTGTTCTTCTTGAGACTACCCTTCCTCTACCTGCAACTAAATCATCTCTTACTTGATATACACTGTCCCGTCTATTTCTGAGAGCAAGAAGCATTGCAATATTCTAGGACATCCAGATCTTCCACGATGCTGATAATTCTCATCATTGGACCATCTCCTCGAAACTCAACACTGTTGATGGATTAGCTTCAACTCTTCGTGAAATTGGCTGTAAACGTATACCAGCCTCTTTCATGAATACAATGCTTCCTGTTTCAAAGTCACTTAAATGACAAAATTGCCAATGACCGTGAACTCTTAGCATTTTCAATTTTTTGGGTAGATCAAGAACAATTCAAAATAACTAACACAAATAAACTAAAGTTAAATACACAGGAATAAACTTTTTTATCTTTTTTTGTTTTTGCGAAAAAAAAATAAAAAAAGACTTAAAGACAGTTAAAGAAAAGATAGATAAGTAAAACCTTTATCACATTTAAATTTTTAGATAAGAGTTACAAAATAAATACTTTTACTTACTTAATCCAGAACTCGTCTACCTTTCGGTGTGAGTTTTTACGGAGTTAGGTTCTCCATCGTTTTCTTCCACATTTCGTTCTATCCATGGCCAATGCTTTTGTTTCCTCCCATTTTATTCCTATTTTGTCGGCCGCTTCCCTCACTTCTTCTGTCCACGGGTGGAATGCATAAAACGTAGTACCTGCTAATGCTTCAAGTATGTACTACATTTTTGAAGATTTTACTACACTTACAAAGCATTACAAAACTTACAAATGCTTTGTAAGTATTTTACTACACTTACAAAGCATTTAATGGTTTGCAAGTGTAGTAAAATCTTCAAAAATATAGTACATACTTGAAGCATTAGCAGGTACTACGTTTTATGCATTCCACCCCACGTCTTTCTTGGTCTTCCTCTCTTCTTTCTTCCCATATCTCTCGCTTCATATATTTGTCTTATTATTTTCTTTTCTCCTCTTCTCAGTACATGTCCGAGCCATCTAAGTTGTCCTTGTTCGATTGTTGTTGTAACTGGGTGTATTTTCAGATTTTCTCTAAAGGTTTGATTTCTAATTTTATCTTTCCTTGTTTTCCCCTCTATTGTTCTCAAAAATGTCATTTCTGTGCTTATTAGTCTATTCTTTTGCCTTTTTGTTAATGCCCAAGATTTACAGGCATAGGATAGAGTGGGTTTCACAATCTTTTTCTATTTCCGTTTTTATATTCATAGGTATTTTTTTTTTAAAGTTACTCTTCATAATATTGTACAGCTTACCAGTCTTTGCAATTCTTTCATTTATCTCATCTTATAATTTTCCATCCCGGCTTATGATTACCCCCAAATACTTATATCTGTCTACCTGTTCAAGTTGCTTGCCATCTACTTTTATTTCATGTTTTCCTTTTTGTCTTCCAATTATCATTGTTTTTGATTTTTCTTTGTTTATTTTCATGTTTCTGATTTTTAGCTCTTCATACAATATGTTTATATTTTCTTGTAATTGTTTTTCTGACTCCCCAATGATCACCAGGTCGTCTGGGTAGCATAGTTTTGTTATTTGTATCATTCTCAACTTCTAATATCCTACATTATATTTTCTCCATTTGTGTTTGCATTCTTTTATGACGTCATCTAGTACTAGGTTAAAAAGTAGTGGGCTCAGGACACAACCCTGTTTTAATCCAATGTTGCTGTCGAATACTTTTGATTTTTCATTTCTTGTCCTTACATAGCTTTTCGTTTTTTTTTTGTGTAAACTCTGGATGCATCCTATTAGATCTTGTTCAATTTTTCTCTTCTCTAGTATTTTCCAAATATCTTCTCTTTTAATTGTGTCGAAAGCTTTTTCCATATCTATGAAACATACATGTATTTCTTTTTCTCTTTTAAGAGCTTTTTCTGCTATTTGTCTTTTTAGATAAGAGTTACAAAATAAATACTTTTCATCAAAATAAATAACTGGATTAACTATTTAGATGGGAAATTTATTTTTATACAATTTCATGAAGTCCACTTGTTGGAACAGACTCATCTGCAAACGACCACACCTTAAACTTATCATCTTTTGAAGACGCTTTATTATAAAATACAAATGTCTTAAATCCACGCGCATACAGGTTAAACCTCATCAAACTCTTCTGGTTGCGTAATCGAGAAACAATCCTGCGTCCCCCGAAATTCCGATGCAAAGCCCTCTTCACTCCAAGAGCAAACCTCTGTGCTCTTTTTCGACGAAACCACCTCTTCCGAATCGGACGACGACTTATTACTCTCCGACGATATCGAGACCACTTCTTCTTCGGATACGACCGATAAATATATTAATAATAATAATTTTATTACAAATTCAGAACAACATTAAAATAACTGGATACAAAGTGTGGCATTTTTTTGCCATCAGTACATTTAAAAATACATAAATTATCAACTACTGGTAGCTTTATTGTAGATTTATATCATATTTCATTTAATTCATATTATTCTATTGCATTTTAGCTCTCGTGGTGATAACATCTATGGCTGGTTATGCAGTAGCACCAGCCCCTTTTGAAATCACAACATTCTTGTTGTGTACTGCTGGTACTGGATTATTATCTGCAGCTGCAAATGCAACAAACCAATTCCATGAAGTGCCATTTGATGCACAGATGTCAAGAACAAAAAACAGAGTATTAGTTTGTGGAAAATTAACGTAATGTTCATAAAATATTTACTTGTTACCATCTAATTTGGTTGTATTTTAGGCTTACACATTCAATGTTGTTTGCTGCTACTACAAGTATTACTGGGTTAGGAATATTGTATTATGGGGTAAATGGTCTCACTGCCAGTTTAGGACTAACAAATTTAATTCTATACACATCAGTTTATACACCATTAAAAAGGATAAGTATTTTAAACACATGGGTTGGATCTATAGGTAAATATTTTTATTTAGTTCTATACTTTCTTTCTATATGTGATTCCAACTTATTTCTATTTGTGTATAAGCTTTTCTATATGTTTCTCTCTTTCAACATTGGATCATTATACAGGGCGTTTAATTGGGAAACGGAAATACTTTAGTGGTGAATAGAGGTCACCGAGCCGGTTCTAGATATAGTACATTTTTTGCTCTACCGACTTTTATAACCGAGTTACAGGGTGTTTTATCGATTTTTCCCATTTCTTTCCTAAGCCATAACTTTAGAACCACCCTGTATATTTTTTTAATATTTGGTACACATATGTCTCATTCAAAACCCAAACGACCGACATACTAACCATAAGAAAAATCCAGGTCCGGATTAACAAAAAATTATAAAGTAATTGTGACCTTAAAACAACACCCTGTATATTGAAATTTTGAAAATCTGTTTGCATATTTGAAAAGAGCACAAAAAAGTAAGTTTAATGGTTCGCTTCAATTTTTCGGCCAGACAATTTTATGACTTTCATTTTGAAATTATATTGAATTTTTTAAGAACTTTGACATTAAATAGCAGATATTATTAACTTTTAGTTATAAATTATTAAAGTTAATGAATAAATACTCATTTTAAAAATAATCAATACTTATTTACCACGTTGGAACGACCCAATTACTAATGACAAGAAAAATCCAGGTCCGGATTAAGAAAAAAATATAAAGTAATTGTGACCTTCAAACAACACCCTGTATATTGAAATTTTGAAAATTTGTTTGTGTATTTTAAAAGAGCATAAAAAACTGCGTTAAAAGGTGCATGTCAAATTTTTGCGCCGATAATTTAATTATGGCAATTTTGAAATCATATTGATAAATTCTGTCAAGGTCACAAGAAGCTACCAGAAAAATGAAGAACAATCCCAAGGTACTTAGAAAATCGATTCGAAATATTTTAAAACGAGCAAGGAAATGCATATTTTTTGAGCCTGTTATAGTTCAAATATTTTTAATTTATGAAATATGAAAAATATGAAATGTAACGAATTTTTGTTTTATTAGATATAGCAGTTTTTTTAATTCTTTACTAAATCATTAAAATATCCAAATTCTCGCAATTCTAATTTTTAATGATGTGCATATAGCTACAAATCCAGAGAATATATGAAGCCAGCGTAGTAAATAAGTATTAAGTTTTTTTAAAATAAGTATTGATTCATTAACATTAAATTATTATTAAAAGTTAACAATACCTGGTTTTTAATCTCAGAGTTCTTTAAAATTTCAATATAATTTCAAATTGATGTAATTAAATCAATGGCGAAAAAATTAAAATAAGCCTTTAATCACAGTTTTTCATGCTCTTTTAAAATGCGCAGACAAATTTTTAAAATTTCAATATACAGGGTGTTGGTTCAAGGTCACAATTACTTTGTATTTTTTTCTTAATCCGGACCTGGATTTTTCTTGTCATTAGTAATTGGGTCGTTCCAATGTAGTAAATAAGTATTGATTATTTTTAAAGTGAGTATTTATTCATTAACTTTAATAATTTATAACTAAAAGTTAATAATATCTGCTTTTTAATGTCAAAGTTCTTAAAAAATTCAATATAATTTCAAAATTAAAGTCATAAAATTATCTGGCCGAAAAATTGAAGAGAACCATTAAACTTACTTTTTTGTGCTCTTTTCAAATATGCAAACAGATTTTCAAAATTTCAATATACAGGGTGTTGTTTTAAGGTCACAATTACTTTATAATTTTTTGTTAATCCGGACCTGGATTTTTCTTATGGTTAGTATGTCGGTCGTTTGGGTTTTGAATGAGACATATGTGTAGCAAATATAAAAAAAATATACAGAGTGGTTCTAAAGTTATGGCTTAGGAAAGAAATGGGCAAAATCGATAAAACACCCTGTAACTCGGTTATAAAAGTCGGTAGGGCAAAAAATGCACTATATCTAGAACCGGCTCGGTGACCTCTATTCACCATTGAAGTATTTCCGTTTCCCAATGAAACACCCTGTATATATTTTTTTGGTAACTAAAGGTATGTTTTTACTGGAGCGGCTGTGGCGCTCATCACTGAACAATTTTAGCTGAGCGATGATTGCGGTATACTGCTTCACTGCTTGTGTGGTTTGTTTAGACTGAATCGTCTACAGCCGCTGTATCGCTGGAGCAGCTAGCGTCGATTTTTGGCGACTGGTCTGAGAGCAGACACTGAACAGTACAGTTATGCATCCTGTTTTCGCTGTGTCGGAGTTTTTTATTTGAGATATATTTAGCAGTTTGTGCAGTGAAGCTTGGTTTTATAAGTATGTTTCATTTCCTAATAAATTGTTGTTTATCAAAATTTTGAAGTATGCTTTTTCTCGTCTTCTTTTAAATATTGCATGTTTTTCTAATCTTGGAGCACTTGATATTTCTTCGTCCTCTATTTCTTCTGCTAAAAGGTATTTTAACAATGATTGTTTTCTTGTAATAATAATAATAATATTAATAATTAAAAAATGACTTTTTGTTATAAATTCTACTAAAATTATTTCGGCCCGAACAGATATTATTTTAGATTGTTTGGATCATTCGAAACAAAAAAGGTATTTTGTAATTTTCCATTAAGTTGATCGTTTTTGAGTTATAAACAATATAAAACTGATAAAAGAACGAAAAATGACGATTTTCAAGGCTTAAAAAACACAAGTTAAAAATATTTTTGTAATCATTAAATATCTAAATTCAAATTCAAACCTTCCATCAGGTCCCGATAATAATTGTTGCCATGTATTATTTTAAAATCTAAAATATATTTTTTTAATTGTTAATGATTAAGGTTCCTTAGATAAGACGGGCGATCGGGCTAATTAACAACTAAAAAACAATGTTTTAAAATGAAATAAGCCCAAAATACTTATCAAGAATTGATATAATTAGGTTTGAACTTGAACTTAGGTACTTCGTAATTTCAAAAATATTTTTTAATTATGTTTTTGAGCCCTAAAAGTCTTTATTTTTTTTAGTTTTAAATTGTTTATAACTTGAAAACCAATTACTTAAGAGAAAAATTACATAAGACATTTTTTTTCTTTCAAATGATCCAAAAAATCTGAAATAATATCTGCCCGGACCGAAAAATTTTTAGTAGAATTTACAATAAAAGTAATAATAATAGTCTCCCATTTTATACCGCTAACGCGGCTTTGGGATTGTAGCAGGGTAGTCTGCTATGTCTAGGGCCTACAGTATACAAGGAAGGTAACAAAGTCAGTGCTACGCTTCAACCGCCTATTATATTATTACTCCTGGTTTTACCCATGGTACTCATTTTATTCAGGCTGAGTCGACCTGTAGCCCATAGACATTTTCAAAAATGTCTATCTGTTCTCGCCGGTGCTGGGATTTGAACCCCGGCCTACCTGCATGGAGGTCAGACATCCTACCGCTGAGCTACTCCGGTCCTATCATAAAAGCCATTTTTTTATTACGAATTAATTATAGTCTGGATAAATCGGGGACTCCTTGTTTGTTATAATTTTTAACATACTAAATTACATATTACCAAATAATTTTTATCCATTAAACAGACCGGTAAAGGTCGTTCTTATATCGGTTCTATGGAACTGACTACAAGTTTTTCAGTCGTAATGCTCCAATCGCCCAGATACTTCTCGCCCGTCTCCGGAACGTCGCGTCTTTTTCACCAATAAACTGCTGGCGGATTTTTTGCGGTTGAAGCGCTATAGAGGTTGAAGACTTAGAGCCCGTTCACATGAGAGGCGCTTAACGCGCGATTACAACTACATACATTTTACGTGAGACCGATCATATGCTAACGCGCGTTTTAGGTCATTAAAAGGCGCGTTAGCATGTGAACGGCGTCAAGTAAAATGTATGTAGTTGTAATTGAGCGTTATCAAAACGCGCGTTAAGCGCCTATCGTGGGAACGGGACCTAATTATCGCTTCAGTAAAAACACTCCGGTTGCGATCGTCTCATACTGATCATCGGTCTGCGACGATCTTTAAGCGATGAGCGCAACAGCGCTCATCGCTGTTAACGTACCTTAAACCGGCTTAATATATGTTATTATTTCAAAAAATTCATTATTTGAATGGACACCGCACACATCTTATAGAAAATATAATGTCACTCAAATGCAATAAAATATACATGAATAGATTCGTCTCTAAATTATCATTTCATATCATTGCGCCAACTCTGCATTTGGTTGATAACGGCATAAATTGATATACAGTGGAACCTCGATTATGCGTCTCTCCATTAACCGTCACCTCTGTTAACCGTCAGGGTACATACAGACATTGTATTGACTACATAAGCAAAAATTTTAATGTAAAAAAATTAAAAAAGAAAGTTAATTTGATTTGTGTGATGAGGACACAAACGGCTATCCATTGCTGACAGATAAAGAAATCGTTGAAATGGCAACAAACGCGGACCAAACAGATTCAGAAGCCGACAACGACTTGAAATTTGACTGTAGATATGTTGATGAACCTATTGTAACTGACAAAGATTTGCGTAAATAATCTAGAGAAACTGCATCGCACATGCAATAATTCATCGAGTGGTATTCTCAACAAGAAGAAGCCAATAAAGTAGATTACATGCTCTTATGCCGATAAAGAAATTCAGCCGTCGCAAAGTGTGAAGTCCCAGAAAACATTATACATGAAGATGACATTGAAACGGTTGAAAAGTTTACATACCTGGGAGTAGAAATATATGCCGACGGATCAGAAGATGGAGAAATAAGGAAAAGAATAACGCAGGCAAACAGAGCTTATTTTGCCCTCTCCCATATATTTCGGTCAAAAAGTGTCCACCGAAATACAAAGATTAGAATCTATAAAACCTTAATTCGACCAATAACATGCTATGGCAGTGAAGTCTGGGTGCTGAAAGAAACATCCAAAAACAAACTCGACACATTCGAAAGGAAAGTACTTAGGAGAATACTAGGACCTGTGAGGGAAAACGGAATCTTCAGAAGTCGATACAACAACGAGCTTTATCAACTTTATAAGGAAACGCCCCTGTCAGACTTCATTAGATTACAAAGATTGCAATGGGCCGGACATGTGATAAGAATGGGAGAGGATAGGCTACCAAAACGAGCACTGAATGCTAGAATGCAAGGAAAGAGACCGGTTGGGAAGCCACGAAAGCGCTGGGAAGACACAGTAAACAGCGACGCACAAGCCCTTTTAGGAGTCCGTGTATGGAGAAGAGCAGCCACAGACAGGCAAGGGTGGAGGCAAAAAATAAAGGAGGCCAAGGCTCAATTTGGGCTGTAGTGCCGTAGAAGAAGAAAGTGTGAAGCAACAGTAAAAAAAACAAAGATTTCAGAATGTTTTAAATTGATTCGGTTGTACGAACACAAATCCCTCTTATATTGTCAAACAAACCATACAAATGAAATTTGCGAGTTGTACTATGAATTTTTAATTTTTTTTAATGTTCTGTTAACCGTCTTTTCGATTATCCGTCATACCCTTGGTCCGGTGCCCTGACGGATAATCGAGGTTCTACTGTAAATAAATCTAAAATCAAATGGGTATATACGTGAATGATAAATGAGATTTTGTGAATTGATAATTCATAAATCTTTCTGCAGGTATTAAGGCAGTATAGTTCTTCTAATCCACTAAGCTCACGCTGGGTTAAGCTGTTCAACAGCAACTAGACTAATAGTATTCATGAATATGACAGTTCAACATGTGATTTTCATAAACTTTAATTACAATTTACGCCGTTATTAATCAAAATTTAGAATTGGCGCAAGAATATGAAACGATTGTAATTTCGAGACAAATCTATTTTGTGAGACAAAGATGTGTGCAGTGTCCTTTACTCCCTTCTTGAATGCTTATTTCGTACATTGAAATTTAGGTATCTTTGATACGGCAATCAAGAAGCTATATCAAAATTGTCTCTTATGTCTTTTTCATACTGTAATTCCATTGTTAAATAATTTCACTAAACTTTGCTTGGTTCAAAATTCTTTGTACTCTTCATAATAACAACATATTATAAAACTATGATTTTACTGTTCTTTGTCTTTTAAATGTATTACAAATTCCATCTATGTAACTTTAAAAATACTACTTGTTTAATACCAATACTAATACAGTACTGCAGTACTAATACTATTTAAATTAAGTTATATAAAATGTATTCAAATTATTAACTGAATCACCAAATGATAAGAACAATCAGCATTGTCATAATTAAACAAATTGGTCCAAATTATCAAAGTTCTAAAATAACTTACCCCTAATCCTACTTATATGCTCATAAACATAATATAATGTTTTGCAGAAAATTTTAACCACTGTAAGAAAACTTGATGATGACTTATACATATTATGAAATTAAGCAATTGAAATTGAGGACAGTAAAGGAGATCATGAGTATTCAGTCTTGTAGTGTTATCAGAGCATTTTCCTTTCTTTAATTAATTTGATCAATCCACTTGGCTTTGCTTTAATTTTGAGAACTGTTTGTTTTTAATGAATTGTTTGGATACAGGAACAAAGTAATCACGTTGAAGGGCACAAAAGAGATCTGAATTCACAAATTTGTTTTTTGTACTTTTATTTTTTTAATTGGAGGATGCCACATATAGGTATATTTGAAATTTATATTTTAATAAGTACTTAAACATGTACACAATACACGTTTTCTTTTCAGTTGGTGCCATACCTCCTTTAATGGGTTGGGCTGCTTGTGCAGATTCATTAGGACCTGGTGCATGGCTCATGGCCGCCCTCCTTTACAGTTGGCAATTTCCACATTTTAATGCTTTATCTTGGAATCTACGACCAGATTATTCAAGAGCAGGTTATAGGATGATGGCTGTGACTGATCCAGCACTTTGTAGGAGAGTCGCCTTGAGACATACTATTGCCATTCAGGCTATGTCTGTGGCTGCTCCTCTCTTAGACACTACGAACTGGTGGTTTTTATTGGAGACTACCCCATTAAATGTGTACTTTATTTATTTAGGTAAAGTATAATTTATAACATGTTATTTTAATTAAAATTATAATATTAGGTATTTGCTTCAAGTCTTACATATCATACTATCAGATCACTGTACAGTAGGTGACAAAATGTATTCAATGTACTTTTTTTGTTCTAAATTTGTTAAAATATATTTAACACGTTAAACGCCACGTGAGTTGTATTTAACTCACATCCTGTTTGGACCAGCGCGTTAAGTGAGTTAAATATAATTCCATTAACATTGAGATTCTGAAAATGGAGCCTGAAGTAAAAAAAAATCAATTTGGCGGTTAATGTGTTAACTCGTTCAGCGCCCACGCCGTCAATATGTCGGCCCGAGAGTTTCATCAAGGGTGCCAACGACGCAGAAGTGTCGGCGGTGATATTGTGTTACTAAATGAACCATTACACATGTTTACGGTATGGGCATTGAAAATGTTAAGGATATATTGATGCCTTAGTAATAAAACTAAACAGCTCATTAGGACATGTCGTGTTAATGAATTTTGAACATTTTCAATCACAGACTAGTATGAAACTCCGAGATTCTCATAGAAAAGTATGTTGCTGTTTTGTGTGAAAGTATATTAGAGAGATATCGCAAAGGCATTTTTATCGCACGTTAATAGCGGAATGTGCTATTTGTACATGTACGCAAGCGCAGAGGGAATGTTACGCTAATACCGGATAACGTGTCCCGCTATTTAGGTCGAAATAAGGGACGGTAATAACGTTAACGCTAATTTGACATTTGGGATGAAACAAAAATAATTTATAGAATACAAATTTTATAAACTAAAAACTGTGAATCATCTTCTTTCCTATGTTGAGAAACACGCTGCGTTCTTATTTTGTCTACAATAGACTACTTTTTGTGGTTAGGATATTAGTTATTCATTCAGATATTTTATATTATTTTTATACTGATTATTTATATTTGTTGTTGGTTAAATCATTAAAATAAAATGCATGTCAACCTGCTCAATATCCAAATTCATTTTTTAATAAAAAAAATTAAAGTATTCCTCAACATTAATTTCTAGGTTATATTTTAATCCCATAAGTCGGTTGTCATAATAACGTTAAGCCCCGCCCCCAGAACATTTGCGATAACTCTCTTGATGCTTGTGTTGAAATATACCGTTATCGGTTATTTACGTCTTGTCACGCTATTAACGTTTGCCTTTGCGATATCTCTCTATTGTTATCGAGGCGTATAGGCTGTGGACTGAAACTAAATTAAACGCGGTACCCAACTTGCTCAGAATTTTTTCATTTTCAAATCTATCTATCTATTGCCCTTAATTTGTCCGAAGTTGAACGTAGGCCTCCCCCTTATTTTTCCACTCTTCTCGGTTCAGTGCTAATGCTGTCCATCTGGTCCCTGCGTATCTTTTAGGTCATCCGACCATCTCATCTGTGGTCTGCCCCTTCCTCTTTTGTAGTCCCAAGGTCTCCAGTGAGTTATCGCTTCATTCCATCTTCCTTCTCCTCTGTCTGCTGTTGTGTCCTGCAAATTTCCATTTGAGAGTAGCTGCATCTTTGTTTACGTCTTTCACTTTGGTTTTATTTCTGATCCATGTGTTTTTCTTTCTATCACTTAGTTTGATACCCAGCATCTGCCCTTTGAGTCTTTTACATCTTTTCCATATTTTCCTTTGTGAAGGTTCATGTCTGTGCTCCATATTTAAGTACTGGTAGAACACATTGATTATATACTTTTGTGCGGAGGTATTGGGCATATTTCTGGGTTTTCAGGATAAAGCTAATTTTTCCGAATGTCACCCATGCGAGTCTGATTATCTTTTTATCTCTGCTTTTTGGTTTTGGCATTTTCAAATATTCAGGTAAAATCATGATACCACTATTAATTGAGACACGCACTATGGCGGTTACCTTGCCGTATTTTACTCTACGAACCATTGAACATTATGAAGATGACTCCAATAGTAGTGAATCTAGCTATACTTTAATTTGGTTGCTTTTTAAGTGAAAGTACTTGCCCGTTTTCTGATTGCTATTTCATATTACCAAATCATACTGGTGCACATATGGCGTACTGTAAAAACAGGTCGATTAACATTGTTCTATCTAGAGTACCAGGGTAAGTTTTTACACTATGAATGTTATTTCTGTATGTTTTTGGTGCTAGGATAGTCAGTCTGATTTTCAATCAGAAGTAATCTTGTAAGTGTAATCTTGTTGTGATGTGCATCTTGGGGAGATAGATCTCCATGTATAATATCTTACGGGTAGATTAAACCACATGTTGGAGATTAAAATTTTCTCCCCTTGATCCTGATATTATCTATACATAACGGCTTCGGCATTCAAAAGAATAAAAACTTTGATGATATCTCACGTACATTTTGTTTATTTGGATTTAAAGATAGAAACTGCTACACATCCTATACTACATTTTTTCTTCTTATAAAGGTGCCTATATTCTTATGTTGTTGATGAACTGACACTCTTATTCTATTCATTGTAGCTCGAAATAGATCAGTCCGTTTACTAAGATTGGCCAACCAGGATATACGTCTGTGTCCAGGGGCTCCCTTGCTCCCAATAATACATTTTTATCTATACAAACCTACTTTTTATTGTTATCAAGGTTTTTTATAAAGTTAGCCATTCGAAAAACGAATGTGGATATTAACAAAAACAAATTTTTTCAGCTTATAAATTTTACAAAGAGTCGTCAAGTGCTACCTCAAGGAAACTGTTCCGGTTTTCTTTAATTCATTTGCCGTTAATAATGGTCCTATTTTTAATAAATAAAAAGAAGTGGTTTTTGTTTGACGATCAGAAAACCGAAACAAATAGGACAGAGTTAGTGAGTGCGTAGTTAAAGTGATATTTTATTTCAAATAAAGTATTAGGTACAAATGTGATTTTTTATTTTCCCTCTATTGGTTTAATAAAAGAAATTTCAATATTCTTTTAATTATCAATTCAACATATTTTGGTAAATAACACCAATATAATAAAAATACAGACCTCGTTAATAAAAAGAAATGACTAACGATGTATAAGTAAATAAAATAACGGAGAGACGAATTACTTTGGCAGCTTTTTTGATGAATTACTTGTACGAGTTTCAAATCTTTTAAAAGTACTTCATCAGGAGATAACAAGACAATAAATATTGTCATCCTTACACAATAACAACCCCTAAATAATACTAATAATGAAAGTTCAAAAGACAATAAAGAAACTGAAAATACAAAAGACATCAGGCGCTGATAATATCAACAGCGAGTTCATCAAATATAGGGTAGCGGAACTAAAGAAAAAACTCAGTATTATAATTTCGGGTATACACCAAATCAGATAAATTTTGGTGTATTCGTACATACACACAGAAAACTGCAAAGTCCTATTAGGTCAGACGACTCACTTAAAATGGATGTTACAAAAAGTAAGACTCCAATAACTTTGGAAACATAACTTTACTCAGTAAAAAAAAAACAAAATATATGGTAATCATTAAGCGTGAAATACTATATACACAGCTTTTGTCTAACCAACTGCCAATATAGGGTTGATAGCTACACATTCCTTGTACCAACAGCCAATGGGACTATTCATAAAGACGAAATAAATCTTGAGAAGCAATGATTTACCACTCAGGATTAAAGTCTCCATCCTCAGAACTTATGTTTTTTTTACCTTACTGTACGGAGTAGAGACTTTGTGAAGCTTCTGTAAAAACGCTCGAAGTCTTTGAGCTTATTATGATGTGGCGTTATGGATGCCTATTAATAATGTTTAGGAAGGATATCTAGAATGAGAAAGAAATGCAAAAATAATGCAAATTAATATTACTGTATAAGAAAAAAGAGGAAAAGGAAGATTTTTTGGATCAGAACCTAAGAAAATGGTTCTACAACTGAACTGTTGCCAAGAGCTACTAGCCATATTAATTGCCAATATCCAAAATGGATAGACACCGTAGGACGCTCACTAAGGCTGCCCTGAAAACTTCTATAATGTTTATTTTAATAAGTTACAGTGGTGAAAAAAAAGAGAAAATTTAGTGTGGTTTTTAATTTCATTCAAAAGAAACTTTTTGTTTATTCTAAGGGACTTTCAGCCCTCGGTAATAATGTAATCTTTTATTCTGCGTTTAAATTTTTCAAAAATATTTATTAGTTTTCTCAGGATTCGAAAAAAATGATTACATTTAAATAGCATTGGGCCAAGATTTTGCGCCTACCCCCTTACCTAGCGAAAAGAGTAAAACGAGTAGTAAAAGAGAACAAGACGAGTTGCTTATGAACAAATCGAAATGTTGCCGGCGATCGACAAACGCTGTACCCAACCTACGGCATTTATTGGTGACCACAGCTGACTCTGGACGCCACCTACGGTGTTTATTGATAATCATGGCATAATATAATAATAATAATAATAATAATAACGTTTATTTACTTGAAAAATATACACATATAAAAATATATATATAATTATTATGTTTTGTATTGATATCAATCATATGTTTTGTATGGAAAGGCTGTATGTATCTGCCAGACAAGCGTCTGGCTTGACGATGTACGTAACCTACGGCATTTATTGGAGACCAAAGCCTTAAACCGAACAAGAAAAAATAAATAAGTTCTACTGACTATTAAAACGAACACACACTAGTTAGTACATTCTTTCACGGTTTTTGCTCTAAATTTTAAAGAACCTCTTGGATTGACATGACATTTGGCATACGCATAGCTTACATGTCAAAGAAAAAAAGTGATATTGTGCCGATGTGTGCTTTTGCCCTGGGGGTGACTTTCACCCCCTGTTGAGGGTGAAAAAATATTAGTCCAAAATAAGTCTGGAAATGGATAAACTGACTAATTTTAAGTAACTTTTATTCTATAGAGCTTTTTCGCCAAGTCAACACTTTTCGAGTGAATATTTTCATTTTTCAACAAAATAACTACATTTTTAGACGGTTTTTCGCAAATAACTCAAAAAGTAAGTATTTTGTCGAAAAAAACGTTGTTAGCAAAAATATAGCCTGTAAAAAAAATGGGGTACGCGTTAGGTCTCTGGACCTCGTCAAACCAGAGTTATAGCCAATCAAAAATAGTTTCATATTCACCAAATTTCAAATAGAATATTTCGAAGTGAAATATCCAAAAAATTAAGCACTTTTTGGGAAAAACTCATTATAATTTTTTTAAAGTGTTTAAAAAAGCTTTATTTTTGTTTTATAAAAAGTTTATAGCATTAAATATAAGCAAGTTACGCTCAAAATAAAGTTGGCCCCTTTTGTTTTGGCAAAAAAATTGGGAAGACCACCCCCTAATTAGCAACTTAAATGAAATTAATCGTTACCGCTGCACAAATTATTTTACTTATGTTGTGTTTATATGATCTGTAAGTTCCATCGATTTAAAGTGCTTATTTTTGAAAAAATTTGGTTTTAAAGTAAAATTTTTAAAAACTTTAATTTTGAAAAATATGCTTTTTTTCAAAATAACTAAAAATTGTAAGAGATACCAAAAATCTCGAAAAACCAAAAAAGTCAGCTCTGCTTTTCTGAATATCATGTATTTTTTTGTTTTTCTGTTAGACAAAAATTGATTAAGATTTGGCGTTTCTAAATTTGCATACATTCGTGATCAGTGACTGAACCCCTTTTAACTACAGCCCTTTCAAAAATAAGGACTTTGAACCAATAAAACTTACACATCATATAAATAATACATACAAGAGTCCAGAAAGTTGTGAAGTCGTAACGATTAAGTTCATTTGAAATACTAATTAAGGGGTGATTTTCCTGATTTTTTTACCAAAAAAAAAGGGACTAACTTTATTTTGTGCGTAACTTGTTTACTTTTGATGCTAGAAATTTTTTTTGTACAACAAAAATGAAGCTTTTTTAAACACTTTTAATAAGTTGTAATGAGTTTTCCCCGAAATGTGCTTCATTTTTGGTTATTTCACGTTAAAGTATTCCATTTGGAATTTGCGAATTAGAACCTATTTTTAATTAGCTATAACTATGCTTCTACTAGGTATAGAGACGTGATATATACACTATTTCTTTAAATTTTTTACTGGCTATATTTTTGCAAAGAATATTTTTTCGATAAAATACTTACTATTTGAGTTATTTGCGAAAAACCGTCTAAAAGCGTGGTTATTTTGTTGAAAAAATGAACATATTCACTGGCAAATAACTCGAAAAGTATTGACTTAGTGAAAAAACTCTATAGAGCAAAAGTTACTTAAAATGAGTCAGTTTATCCATTTCCGGACTTACTTTGGACGAATATTTTTTCACCCCTAAGAGGGGGTGAAAACCACCCCCGGAGCAAAAGCACATATTGGCACAATATCACTTTTTTTCTTTGACTTTTTAGCTATGTGTATGCCAAATTTCATGTCAATCCAAGCGGTTCTTTAAAATTTAGAGGTTTTGCAATATTTTACCGTTAAAGAACGTACTAAGTAATCGCCGTCCTGAATGAATCTTGCATACTTGTAGGAAAATTGGGGCAGACAGTCCACTGGGACAAGAAGGATTGGTCCAGGTAGATCAAGGATCAAATACCTGTAGGAACATTCGAGCATGCAATTCAATGTGACGATGAGTATTGGTACAGGTATATCAAGGAGAATCATTCGAGCCCCAATGATCTCCATAGCCTCCTCATATCACGCTGATGCGTTATGAAAGGGTACTACCATATAAATGTTCCAGGACAGTGTGAGGCGCTTTAGCCCCGTACCTATATAGTCTGTATGTGTTTTGTGTGTCCGAGTATCGAGCTTCCATAAGGCTACCAAGCAGAGCCTTTCGGTTAAGCAGACTTTTAATATTTTGTTAGTATTTTTTTGGTTGGTATGTGCCATTAGCAAGTAAAGCGGCGGGATCTCCTAATGACACAATCTAGAAGAACAAACACCTGCAGCACATACGGTGAAACGAAACTGCAACGAAACCCTTTTGAAATTATTAGTTTGAAACTTGTTTGAACAGTTTACCACACACGCCGCAACCCCAAACTTCACAACCATTTCAGTATAATAATAATAATATCGTTTGGTATTTTTGCCGGGGAGATCCTTTCGGATAGTTCCAGCGCCAATTACATCTTTAACCCTGTTTCAAGTTAGTGTCGATGTACACTAACCATTTCAGTAATCTGTGAGAACAGACGTCTGTAACGAATACTGTAAACGATTACTTTATACAAAATACCTACCTACTGAGAAATACGATTCTCGATATGATTACCGGTACTCACATACAAAAGTAATCATAGTAATCAAAGTAACGAATACTGCAAATGATTACTTTATACAAAAGTAACGGTTTGTAACGAATACTGGAAAGTAACTATAATCAACATCACTACCTGTATCTCGGAATCGAAACATTTGCAGACATACGTTTATAGAGCAAACTGTCATTATTTTTCCATGTAGTTTTTAGTCCAAGTTTTTTTAAACCCCTTAAAGTTTTTCATACTTATTTACTAACACCCTGTATATCTGTTCGGTTGTTTGATTTTCCCAGAATTGTCCAAATTGTACCATTTAATGTTTGACTATCCCTGCCACCAGTCCTTTTAATCTATTAGTGTATATAAACTGCAAATAAAATGACTTAACTTGTTTTTTTAGTACAATATTATTGTAATTCATTCGAATGTTCTTCTCAGTCACTGTTCTATTACACACCACTTGTAATCTCAAATACAATCTAGAGGATTGCCAATATAGTCTATTTTCGCAAATATTGCATGTCCAAATCGCTATATAATGATGCTTAACTCATTTGCTACCAAAGGGTATTTATTTTTCATCCTCATACACCATAGCTATTTAAAATTATGTGCAGTGCGATCCCCGGTTCACGGGTGAGACGCTGGTCTATGGGAAAAATCGATGTGGCTCATATGTGACTCGCTTGGTAACGAACGTGTTAATAACAGAGTTTGATTCCGCCATATGCTGTTCTTGGTAAAACATCTATAATTTCTATTTCTTAATCTTAATTTTTTTAGTCAGGTAATATGAATTGGAAGGCGACACATACAATAAACTATATATGTGCACTGATAGTCTAGGACTAGGATAATTATTATATTGTGTAATAAAATAAAATAACAACTGACGTCCAAAATAAAATCTTTTATTATAATTAATAAATTAATCAAATGACATTGACTGCTGTATATTAGTGTACACTCTATGCATAGAGGTCCAACAAAAATGACTTTTTAATCTCAGATTAGAATAAAGAAATGCCTATCCAAAATAATCAAGAATATGTTTTAACCTCACTGCAAACTATGCACTCGTAAATTTAGTCAATATAACAATAAATTATCAAATCTACAAACTTATTTTAAATTGTAAATACACTTCAACGATTTATCGTAGCGATGTGACTGCACAGTTCGTTTGTGCAGTTTATCGAACGTCCATTGACTGTCAATACGTCTACAAAATTTGCATTGATCGTCAGTTCTCTACAGAAGCTCAGGCTTTAAACATGTCATCCGCGAAAGAAGACGATAACGCGCTTGCGATAGCCTGACTTATTCTGTGCAAAAAGAGAAGAAAATCACGTGAGTGTGTAGTGTAAGGATTGGCTTCTCAAAAGAAAGTCTTACTCTCACCTAAATGAGCTGAAATGTTCATGAACTGTTATTTATTTTCTTTACTACCGTCTCCCTATTGGCATTTGGATCAATATGTTGTTACGGTTTTTTTTAAACCTTCACAATTTATTTATATATAATAGCTTTAAAGATATTTACCTGTGGTGGTATGTGGCCAACAGATAGGGGTTGCACCTCAGGTTACTGCTGCCTTGAGATCTCGTGCAGGAGCTCTCAAATCAGCCTAAAAATCTCCAAAGCCATAACACCAACAACCCAACAACATACCACAACTGGAGGTCAACTCTGCACAACCAAATAAGACAACTTCAACCAAGAAAATGACTAGACAAACCTTCACAATTTATTTATATATAATAAAGGTAAGCAACACAGGTTTCGAACTCAGGACCTCTCGATCTCCGGCCCATTAGCTCAGTGGTAGAGCGTTAGAGCGGAGATCGAGAGGTCCCGAGTTCGAAACCTGTGTTGCTTACCTTTATTATACAAATAAATTGTGAAGGTTTAAAAAAAACCGTAACAAGGTTTGTACTTAATAATGAACCTATCGTAGGCAGCATTTTCTTATTGCGGTCGTGATAATCTTAACTTTTCTGATGCCACAAGCAAATGTTGTTCCTGCCTGACAACCGTTTGCACCAACCTAAAATCTGCGCCAATTTTTGTACACACCATCAACAAAACTGTACAAACGAACTGCGCAGTTGCATCGCTACGGTAAATCGTTGTTGGGTATACCGGGCATAATTTGCCATAATATTAAAAAGAGAATAGTAATTTACCCAGTTTCGTTGATGAGAAATTTCTCAATGATAACACAACTTTTATTCCAATAAACTGGGCAGGTGAATTAAATAATTTCACGATTTGAAAGTTCCCGATAAATGACAGTTTCCTAAAATTTTTAGGATTACAGTAACAATGGTTTCGTTTAGTCCTGTAAAGGACCTCGCACAAACCTTATGGAAAATAGGTCCCAGTGGATTTCGTTCATACTTTGGGAAAATACTCTTTGAAGCATCCTGATAAAAAGTTCTCATGGGCACAACTCAATCGTATGAAGGATTTTCAAGATATAGAGGTCCAAACTCGGAAAATTATAAGATTTACGGGGTATTCCAATTCCGTGAGTTACTGGTTATTTGGCAACATGTAGAAGTTTCGATCAAGAAAAAGTACTAGTAGTCTAGGATTTTTTCTGGCTATCCAATGGCGACCTTTACTTTGACCTTGGCTTTCAACGGACGTCATCTTCTAGAGTTTCGAAGATTTTAGGCATTAAATTGATATAAACAGATTACTCATGGGTTTTTGGGATCGCAAAATACGAATATGCCATCAGAATTGCCCTCGGGATGACGTGGTGGCCAGGGCCACTGCAAGGGACGTCATCTTCTAGAGTTTCGATGGTTTTCGGCATTTAATCGATGCAAATGAATTACTGGAGGGTTTTTTGAGGTCGCTAAACACGAATATGCCACCAGAACCGACTCCCGGAGCACCTGGTTTCCAAGGTCAATGAAAGGGGTTCCTGGAGTTTCGAGGGCTTTTGGTACTACATTGATGCAAACGGATTAATTATAGGTTTTTGGGGTTGCTGAACACGAATAGCACAATGTGATTCGTGGGTCGGATCTGATAGTGTATGCATGTTCAGCAACCCCAAAAACCTCAGAGTAATCCATTTGATTCCTCCGAAACTCCAGAAGATAACCTGTCTTAAGCACCAGGTGCTCCTGTGTCTGTGCTGATCACGTATTCGTGTTCAGCAACCCCAAAAACCTATACCTAATCCGTTTACATTAATGTAGTACCATAGACCCTCGAAACTCCAGGAGCCCCTTTCATTGACCTTGGAAATCAGGTGCTCCGGAAGTCGGTTCTGGTGGTATATTCGTGTTTAGCGACCTCAAAAAATCCTCCAGTAATTCATTTGCATCAATTAAATGCCGAAAACCATCGAAACTAGAAGATGACGTCCCTTGCAGATGTCCTGGCCACCACGTCATCCGGAGGGCAATTCTGATGGCATATTCGTGTTTAGCGATCCCAAAAACTCATGAGTAATCTGTTTATATCAATTGAATGCCGAAAACCCTCGAAACTCTAGAAGATGACGTCCGTTGAAGGTCAAGGTCAAAGTAAAGGTTGCCATTGGATAGCCAGAAAAAAATCCTAGACTACGAGTACTTTTCCTTGATCGAAACTTCTACATGTTGCCAAATAACCAGTAACTCACGGAATTGGAATACCCCGTAAATCGTATAATTTTCCGAGTTTGGACCTCTATATCTTGAAAATCCTTCATACGATTGAGTTGTGCCCATGAGAACTTTTTATCAGGATGCTTCAAAGAGTATTTTCCCAAAGTATGAACGAAATCCAATGGGACCTATTTTCCATAAGGTTTGTGCGGGGTCCTTTGTAATTGGTTTCTAAATGGAACCAAATAGAATTTTTTTCCATGGGAAATAGATAAGTGAAATAAGCAAAAAAACTATAAAGTCGGCGCAGTCCTTGATGGAGTTGATGACATTGACAGGTTTGATGAAACATCGTTGAATTTAAACAACTTCAGAGTTCAATTGTTTGTGTTTTGTATTGTCCTAATTGTTTATAAATACTTTCATATTTTCATATCATTTAAAAATATTTTCATTTTAACTTTTGACATTCACATCATTATTTGCTCTTATTTTCTGATTTCTCCTCAAGAACTTTCAAAAAGATCTCTTAATTTACTTAATTCAGTTCTAAACAACCGTTGTGCATATACGAGTCTTTTGCCTATTTAGTTTTGCATATAGCCGCTTAGAGGGCGCCACCAATAAAATCTTTGTGAATTTTTCAAATAAACAAGTCGGTCGAAAAATGGATCTTAGCCGAGAACATTTTCGAGCAATAATTTTTTACAATTTTCGGAGAGGATTATCCCAACAGCAATGTTTTGCTAAAATGGTTTCTGTCTTTGGGAATAAAGCATCACACCAAGCAACTATTTTCCACTGGTATTACGAATTTCAACGTGATCGCTCCAGTCTCAGCGACGAATCCAGGGCAGGTCCACCCAAAACGTCAGTTAATTAAGAATGACCGCCGTGTAACATACCGGAAGATAGGGGCATTTTTGAGCATTTCAAAGACCTCGATCCAAAAGATCCTACATGAAGAACTGGGTGTTACGAAGTTGGTTTCCCGTTGGATCCATAATTTACGGACCGAAAAATAAACGCCAATCTGCTGCCAACTGAAAAACAAGTGACAAAACAGAATGGCACAGAATGCTCGAGATGATTGTGGCCCAAGGCTATAGCACCGTGATGGTGTGTAAATTTTGTAGACATTAAAACTGGGCGCCTTAATACAGTAAACATTTTGTGAGTGTAAATATTTTATTATTTTTGCCTTTGTATAAAACATTGGATTAAGTAGGTTTAATTATTATTCACCCAGAATGCGGTGCTCTGCTGGGAGTGACCATTCATTTCCTAACTTTTAGTTGGGCACAAATGGACTATGAATAAACAAATCATCTTCGGCCATCTAGAAACTACGGAACAATGGAATAACTTGATATATGATACACATAAAAGACGTTGCACGTCACAGTATACAAAGGTCTCCGATGCTAAACCATATCTTGATCTATAATCTACAAATCTAGATGGTATGCTAAAAACATTTTAATACAGGGTGTTTCATTGGGAAACGGAAATACTTGAATGGTGAATAGATGTCACTGAGGCGGTTCTAGATATACCACATTTATTGCCTTACCTATTTTTATAACCGAGTTACAGGGTGTTTTATCGATTTTGCCCATTTTTTTCTGGACCCATAACTTTAGAACCACCCTGTATATTTTTTTGATATTTGGTACACATGTCTCATTTCAAACACAAACCATCGAACTACTAATCACAAGAAAATGCAGGTCCGGACTAAAAAAGATTATAAATTCTTTCTGACCTTGAAACAATACCGTGTATATTGAAATTTTTAAAATCCGTTTGCATATTTGAAAAGAGCACAAAAAACTAAGTTTAATGGTTCGCTTAAATTTTTCGGCCAGACAATTTAATGACTTTTATTTTGAAATAATATCGAAGTTTTTAAGAACTCTTTAGTTTAAAAAGCAGGTATTATTAACTTTTGATAATAAATTATTAAAGTTAATGAACAAATAGGTACTCATTTTAAAAGTAAGCAATACTTATTTACTACACTAGAACGACCCATTTACTAATCACAAGAAAAATCCAGGTCCGGATTAACAAAAAAGCATAAAGGAATTGTGACCTTGAAGCAACACCCTGTATATTGAAATTTTAAAACACCGTTTACAAATTTGAAAAGAGCACAAAAACTGAGTTTATAGGTTCGCTTATTTTTGCGCAGAAAATTTAATAACTTAAATTTTGAAATTAAATCTATTTAAATTTTTTATAACTCTGAGATTAAAAAGCAGGTATTAATAACTTTTAATAATGTTAATTACTAAATATAAGTTAATGACTAAATACTCATTTTAAACGTAATCAGTAGGTAATGATTTACTACATTGGAATGACCCATTTACTATACTAAATTTACAATCAAGATGCAGTAGAAATAAACAAACCAAGACACGTTAAATGCTACTAAGAGCACTGAGCACTTCCGAATCATCATTTACAATGTAGGTATAAACTCATGATTTGGGATTTACAATGTATATACATTGTAAATGAAGATTCGGGAATGCTCCTATTAGTGGCATTTAACGTGTCTTGGTTTGTTTATTTCTACTGCATCTTGATTGTAAATTTAGTATAATCACATGAAAAATCCAGGTCCGGTTGAACAAAAAAATATAATGTAATAGTCACCTTAAAAAAACACCCTGTATATTGAAATTTTCAAAATACGTTTAAACATTTGAAAAGAGCACAAAAAACTAAAATTAATGGCTCGCTTTAATTTTTTGCGCAGAAAATTTAATGTAATTACTTTTGCAATTATATCAAAATTTTTGTTCTTAGAGTTCTTAAAAATTTCGGCATTATTTAAAAATTAAAATCATTAAATTGTCTGCGCAAAAAATGGAAGCGAACCATTAAACTTAGTTTTTTGTGCTCTTTTTAAATGTTCAAACGGATTTTAAAAATTTCAATATACAGGGTGTTGTTTCAAGGTTACAATGAATTTATAATTGTTTTAGTCCGGACCTGGATTTTTCTTGTGATTAGTAGTTGGATGGGTTGTGTTGTAATTGAGACATATATGTACCAAATATCAAAAAAATATACAAGGTGGTTCTAAAGTTATGGGTCCAGAAATAAATCGGCAAAATCGATAAAACTCGGTGAGGCAATAAATGTGGTATATCTAGAACCGACTCAGTGACCTCTATTGCCCATTCAAGTATCTCCGTTTCCCAATGAAACACCCTGTATAACTATTTAGATGACCTGCATCGCTTATTGGAAAAAAGTATAGTTTGTAACGTAGAAGCTTCTAATAGCACTTTTTTCTCTCCCACTCTCCTAATAAAGTATAACAGTAATATTTTGATTTCAATGTTCCAGTTAGTTTAATTACCACAGAAAAATTTAAAACTTAATGTTTTTCCACCCGATTTTGCCAACCCTGAATAGTTTTTATTATGTCAACTGTCAATTTTTAATGGGTATACCACATCTCTGGTAATATACAGCAGATATTACCACATTTGAGCAGTACACACACCAAAATGCTTCCACAAAAATGGACATGACTATAACAAATGCGAAATATTGTTGTAAGCACAAGTAAAAAAAAATATAAATAGTAAATTAAAATAAATGGTAACAGAGTAACAAATCAATCAAACATGTCCGTGTCAAATTTTCAAAATGTTGGATTGCGCCTCGTGATTTGAAAATTTGAAAGAAATGAATTAGTAGGCTATTGATTATATACTTTACAAAGTAACTACAGTAGAACCCCGCAAATCCGAACTAATTGGGGGGACAGCCTGTTCGGATTATCCGAAAGTTAGCCTAAGAAGCTAACGAAGATGATTTTTAAAAGATTTGGACTGCCACCGATCCCTTTATGAAACTCTATCCGCACGTTTATGCTTCCAATATTCTAAAGCTGAAAAATATTTAGATCACTGAAATATTAAATCGCTAACGTCAGTAGTTTTGTTTCGTCACGGGACATGGGAATTCGGCCATGTAAATGATTCATTTAATTTGTAATCTGGATATTGATTACACTATGTTTCTCATGTTTCTTATCTTTTTCAATGTTTTCGTTCATAGTATACCATGGAAAATGTGTATTATGCACATTCCTTTATTGATTGTGTTTAGTCTAACTCGACGCTTTTATTCACCCATTAGTGTTCCAGTGTTTAATACTGTAGTAGCTAGCATCTTACGTAATTATTTTCTCACATAATAAACATGTTTTTAAATTTTTATTTTGAATTTTTAAATTTTTTTTTTCACTTTCCGTTGGTTCGGATTTGCCGAAAGTACGGATTTGCGGGGTTCGGATTTGCGGGGTTCTACTGTACATACAATGTTTAAGAGGTTTTATTGTTTCTTATGGTCAATGGACCTCTAAATATGAAAAAACCGCGGAGTGTTACCATTTAAAGGGGTACGTTTTTGAGAAAGGGGTAAATTAACCCCTATACACTAAGGTCAATAGGGTGAGTTCTATGCACTTTTCGTACATACACGCCTACAGAAAAACTGTTCTAAATTAAATTTACTATCGAAATATCATCTTTTAAAGTAACAATATAAAAAAAGCAAAAAAAAACACGAAAGAAAGCCCCATAACTTTTTTCCACGAGGATATAGGTATAGACATTGCTTCACAAAAAAAAACGTCCATCCTTCCTCTTTAAAATGACGTTTGGTAAAAGTCTTTAGGATTTATAGTTTCCGAAATATTTTCAAATTCGCCACTCACAGAATTTTTGGGCCATTTTCCTTATTATTTCGCAAACATTGTTCTGTAACTTTTTTCTACGTAGCTTTAGGTATATGCAATTTAATTTATATTTAATAGGAAGAGGAATCGATTACCTTTAAGATGGTCTATTGCTATTGTATAAGGTTGTACCACTGTTTTTAAGCAAGTTGCAGTTCTTGAAAGTTTTATACTTTTAACGATTTTTGATATTTTTTACGATAATTGTTTAAATTTCTCGTTATAACTTTTTTTCTGGCACCTTTAGGTATATACATTGCTGAATAAAAAAGAAAGCTTATTTTGTTTACCTTATAATGGTGTATTGTAAAAAATTCTAGGACTACATATTTTTAAATAAAATACAATGCGACAAGCGAGAACTGGCGGCTGACCTTCTCGTATTCTACATTTGTCACTGTGTATTATCGCTCAAGGTCACGCGCCACCTCTGGCTTGTCGGATTGTATGCTTTTTCGAAGTATGACATGTACACATACAATATATCCCACTAAGTTATAATCATAAATATGGAAAACTTTTTTTATTATTAATTTTATGAAAAAAAAATTCTTTATAAAATGCTCTGCATAGTCTAAAACATAATATGCACTCATCAGATATCAAATTTGATCAATAGTATACGAGGTATTTTAAAAAATATGAATTTTGACCAAGAGTAAAGTATTTACCTTTATATTTCACAATATCGAAAAGTGTTACCTATTAGAAAAGATATTTGGAATTAAAAAGTATGTTCTAATATGCAATTATATTCTTTTAATTAAAAAAAATTTCAAAATTTTTCTCAAATTATGGATACCCTAGGATATCCTACCGATATCTTGTTTAAAAATAGTCGTAGAATTTTTTACAATACACTGTTTTAAAGTAAAGAAAATAAGCTTTCTTTTTTATTTCGCAATATTTCTAAATGTTCAAGAAAAAATATAAATTTAAAAACAATCGTAAAAAATATCAAAAATCGTTAGAAGTATAAAACAACTTTGAAAAACCATCCTGCTTAAAAATAGTCGCACAACCTTCTACAATTGTTCATTTTAAAGGTAACTGACTTCTCTTCATATTAAATGTACCATTGCATATACCTAAATCTGCGTAGAAAAAAGTTACAGAACAATGTTTGTGAAATAATAAGGAAAATAGCCCAAAAATGCTGCGAGTGGCGAACTTTAAAAAATCATATTTTGGGAACTATAAATCCTAAAGACTTCTACCATACGTCACTTTAAAGAGGAAGAACGGAAGTTTTTTTTCTGGCGAGCATAGCCTATACCTAGGTCCCCGTGGGAAAAAGTTATGGAGCAAAAAACAACATTCTTCCGTGTTTTTTTTGCTTTTTTTAATATATTTTTATAAAAAAAATATTTTTTACTTTAAAAGGTGATTTCGATAGTAAATTTAATTTGCAACAATTTTTATATAGCTGTGTATGTAGAAAAAGTGCATAGGGGTTAATTCACCCTTTTTTCAAAAACGCACCTTTTTAAATGGTCGCACTCCGCGGTTTTTTCATATTTAGAGGTCCATTGACTATATGAAACAATAAAACCCCTTGAACATTGTAGTTCCTTTTAACCCTCTTATTTTGAACATAATCAATAGCCTATAGGTTTTGCTACTACTAAATTTTATAGTAAATATTTTTTACTAATTGTAAACATAATGTCCAATAAGTCCATTTAGGTGTGACCCAAAGGAAAACAATTATCGTTTTTAAAACGTTTTTGGCTGAAGCACGTAGATCAATGGTAAATACAAATCTACAAATGGTTAGACATGGATATATATAATTTGAACAAAAATGTAGTTACTACTTCCCGATACAACATACTTGTTTTATTTAAATTATCAAATTACTGAATAAGTTGCAATTTCTTAAATGTATTAAAAACTTGAAACTCTCGTGGTCTGGGCAGGCCCGACCAGAGGGGGGGGGCAGGGGGGGCAAAATCCCCGGGGCCCGGGGCCCAAGGGGGCCCGGGCCCGGCCGTTAGCAAATTTAAAAAAATTCCTTTTATTAAAATATTTTACAACAGATTGAATTTGCTTGCGGTTTTAATTATGAAATTATTATAAGGAATATTATGCATTTGGAAAAGGCAATATGCAAGAAATGCAAAACTTTTGAACAAGCTCGTGTCCCTTAATGTGACAAATCTTTTCCCCAATGTGTGCATTGCCCTTCGCATATTCCGTTGCCTACCAGTATCCGTTGCTTAGGCCGAGAGATCATTTAGTGTTTTGAGCCGAATTAAGAATTGTCTAAGATCTACTATGGGTCAACAACGATTATCTGATTTGGGACTGTTAAGCATAGAGTCGAAACTTGCAAAAACTCTTGATTTCGACCACGTGATCCAAAACTTTGCGGATATGAAAGCAAGAAAAGTTATGTTGTAACTAACAGTTCTATTGTAAATAATTAAAAACAAAGTTTAATTGTTAAAACTGTTTTAATTTTCTTCCTTCCTGTGTCAATAGCATGAGTGTTCACTATTACATATCCCAGTTTATGAGATTTTTGGGAATTTTCGTTCAACTGGGTTTGGGGGGGGGGGCCGGCCGGGTCTCATCCCCGGGGCCCGGCCGGGTCTCATCCCCGGGGCCCGGCTGGGTCTCATCCCCGGGGCCCGGCCTGGCTCTGGGCGGCCCTGGGTCTGGGCATTGTATGGGAAAAAAGTGTGTAGTGTGTGTGCTTCGCACGTAAGAAGTTATACTTCGATTATATGATTTCAACGAAATAAATATATTTTAAACAGTTTATTTGTATTTTATTTAAAATATTAAACTAATTTTAATACTTATTACTTTCCAAAACATTTCCTTAATAATACCAAAAATTAAAAAAAGTAGGTAAGGCAACAAACATGAGGTGTTTCCCAAGCGGATACCCATCCAACGCACAAGCGCTTCTTTACTACGGTGATCGGGCGAAAACCGGTTTAAGTCAGTGTGCTTAGTAATGTATTGTTAATAACTCAATTTGTGAAAAATTTGCATTTTTGTATCACGGCTTCCGCAAAGGTTTGATATATTAAAAATATTAATTGTTTTTTATGTAATTCACTCGATAGTTTTGTATTTCTCAACCTTAGGTAATATTAAATCTTCTTAACAATAGTAACTTTCTTGTGACTTTTTTTTTTATTTATTTATTACCGTTCTATATTTATCTTTGCATTCGTAGTCTGTATGGTGTTTAAGCTGTTTAATGTCGAGTCCATCAATCTCCTCAATAGTGAAAAAAGATTAAACACTTCAATAAATCAACTTTATAAAATACGTTCACGGGATAATAGCCATTTTCTAATTACATATTACCACTGACACTCTGACAGTACGTATCAATACTACATACATTTCACTTTATTGATTGATTCAACTTTTGAAAATGAATCGTGACGCATTGGAAAAGTTGAGTGGAAGAACTATATCAGACAATATTCTAGCAGAATGTTTCCGTCAAAATTCTTTTGAAACTGCTGTGAAAACACTAAAAGAAACATGATTCCCAGTTTCACTCAGAACAGCTCAAATTCAAATTATTTTTGATTCACGGTAAGGAATTTTGGAACAACGTGGTATTTATTTTATTATGAAAAGACGTTTCGATCGTTTAAGTTTGTCATCCTCAAAACTGAAATGGGAAGCTTGTTCGTCAATGTTTGGGTGTGGATAAGCTTTAACGATACTGCCTTTGGATGTAAATGTGCTGTCAAATGGGCGATTATCTTAAAAAAGTGATGTTATTGTAAATCTGAAGCATTTATGACATTTTTGATACTTTTTAATCACAGTTAAAAACACATTTATTTTGACGTTTCGATTTCCATTTCGGAAATCGTCTCAAAATACAAGTTAAACAAATTATTTTGTTTTGTTATTTTGTTGTTTTAATACATATGTATTGACAATTCAGACGTATATTATACATTTTAAAGTAACTGACTTTAAAATGATATTGTCAATATTTTTGAGGTGCATTCCTGGGACGACTTTATTAGAGGATATTTCATTGGATTACATGAAATTAATTTTATCTTGAGCATACGGCTCGAATAGTAATATTAATTTCAACAACATAAATGTTTTGGTATAACGAACAAAGTTCCGACTTGAACCCCATTGAAAATTTATGGGGCTTCATAGTGACAAAAATAAAGAGATACTTTGGACAGCAAACCACGGCAAACTAAGGGAAGTTATTGAAAATGATTGAGAAGAGTTTCGTAACAGTCAATGACTAACAAAACATTAATAACAGTAATTCATTTTTTTTTTTTCTCAATATTCTCCTACTTCTTTTAACACCACTGACCAAAGCCACACTTACAGAAATAAATTTTGGTAAAAAAAAAACATGACAACCAAAGAGCTTATATTTGAGTTGCGTCAACCATGGTACTGAATTATAACTTCCAATTAGTAAATCATTCAGAAATAATTTGATTATTCTATTACAAAATTCAAGCAATTAAGGAATATAAAAAAATTAATTGACGTTTTTAAAACTGAGCATATTTTTTATAACCATTTTAAATTCGCAACCCATACTGACCTAGGTGCACTTGCCAAACCTATTTTAACAAAATTGAGCCTTTTGTAACTAGACTTCAACAAATTAAATGTATAACAACACATAATATAGTCTTTATTTTCCAAAGATATCAACTTTTGACACATGCGATACTTCAGTTCAAAAATTATTGTATTTTATAATGTGATCGATCAAGGGAAGCTAAATCTATCATTAGGAAATTTGACACCTCCAGTCAAAATAATATTAATCATAAAAAACAAAATTGAACTAATGAATCGATACCTATCAAAAACTTCCTATCAACTCTTATATAAAAAGACCGGTCCTAATCTATCATATATATACTATACATGAGGTAGTCCGCTGCCGACTTCCATCATCTCGTCTGCGCATGCATTTGTTGGTATATTAAAGACTGCTTGTGGAGCAAACGGGTTATGATGGTGCGCATGTGGATGATGCGCAAGTCCGTGTGCAGCATGTGGAGGCACGTGATTGGAGTGCGCAGCGTGCGCAGAAGACATTCCTGCTACGTAGCTGCAATTCGGATCCAGGTTATTGGGATGACTATGATGAGTAGGCGTAAAACCGAAATGAGGGCGATAGGAACCTTTACGGGGAGAGCGAGCTTTTACTATCGTTGGTTTATAGATATCTTCCAAGACGGAGGGTGCTATGTAGGTAAAGCCCTAGAAAAAACATTAATTATTATTGGAAAATTTACGATTTCGCTGAATATACAATATGCTCAACTTTATAAAAAATGTAACATTAGAAAAATCTAAATCTATCCTAAATTCAAAACTCAAACGATAGATAGATAATAAGTATAGCAGATAGACAGTAAAGTCTGAAATCGATTATTTATAATTATTATTGCAGTTATTCTAATAACTGTAACTCAATTACCTCATTATTTTCTGTCTATTTTGTTTTCAGAAGTCAGAAGCTAATTTACTACTTCTTTAAGTGTCATCTCCCAATCGGAGGTTGGATATCATCATCACTGTCTTTACTCTACCTACCACTGCTTTGAAGAGTTCTATTGAAATGCATTTAACTTAAATTTTTTTAACCATGACACTCTTCTTCCTATACTCCTTCCTCCTCTTATAGACGGAGAGGCAGCGCTGAAAAATCTCTTTGAATTTACTAAAGCTATATTTTTCACAGTTGATTACTGTGAGTGTGTAGAGAAACATACTGCGGTCGGTCAAGCGTAACGTAGAACAGGGGTTACTGAGAGGGTATCAAAGTTGCTTTCCTACGAAGGTAATTAAATCCATTTACTAAGGCTGAAAATCAGTACACACATTCTAAATTAAATAAAAATAAAAGTTATTATAGTCGGTCAGCTGTATGACGGGACAGAGCCGGTCGGTCGGACCCAATAGTCGATTGAAAAAAAGAAGCATTTTGGCTCGCAATTTTTTCGTCCAGTATGGATTTACTTGAAATTATCACAGAAGGTAGCGAATAGTCCAAGGATCATTTTCTATATCATGCCGCTATCATACGCTAAAACCTTGGGGGTGGTTGCCACCCCCTCTTGGGGGTGGGAATTTTTTATTTAATTTTTAGCCATGTAATTGGATGGAAAAAGTGATTCTAAGAAAAAAAGTTTTTTACATTTTCTTCGTAAAACTAATATTTTTCGAGTTATTCGCGCTTGAAAATAACAGTTTTTCAACGAAAAAATTGACTTTTTTAGAGTGTTTTTTGAGAATACCTAGAAAATATGCATTTAATAAAAAAACTGTGGATATCAAAATAATTGTATCTTTTGGTAACACAAACCAAATTCTTTTCCAATAATATCTTTAAGACCAATACAAACCGAGATACGGCATGTTAAAGGTTAGCTTTTTTCGTCAAATGCATAATTTGAAATATTCAAAGCCAAATAATGGGAAAAATTTGCATTTTTCGAGGAAAACTTATTCTTTCTTCAAGTATACAATTAGACCTTTCAAAAAAAAATAATAAAAAGTTTCTAGCATGAAAATTAAGCGACTTATAATCAAAAAAATATCGGTTAATCGGTTATAATCAAAAAATCAGTGAAAACAACCCCCTAACTACCTTCCTAATTCAAAATTGGTCTTCACCTTTCTGTAGTTCCTTTTATATTTATATTATCAACACTCAACGAGCTTGACCTATTTAAAATGCCTAATTTTGGAAAAATTGGAGTTTAAAGAAAAATTGATTTTTGCAATTTGGTATTTTTCACCTTTTACTTCAAAATATCTCCGAAAATACTGAAGATACGAAAAAAATTATAATCTACTAAATTGTAACTTTTTTAATGACTAAAATTAGCCTGTACATAGATTTTCATTACAGTGAATAAGCCAGATATAGCTGTTTAAAACCTCTATTTACCAGCAAACACCCCATTATTCGAGCCCTTTAATCCCGCCCCAATTAAAAACTAAGGGATCTTACGGAATTTAATTTACACAGACTTATAGCTCTTTAAAAATCCTACAAAATCATTTTTGAAGAAACTTATCGCCAAAAATATATAGAATATTTTTCGAGGTATTCTCAAAAAACCCTCTAAAAGTAAATTTTCGTCGAAAAACTGTTATTTTCAAGCGCGAATAACTCGAAAAATATTAGTTTTACGAAGAAAATGTAAAAAACATTTTTTTCTTAGAATCACTTTTTCCATCGAATTACATGGATAAAATGTAATAAAAAATTCCCACCCCCAAGAGGGGGTGGCAACCACCACCAAGGTGATAGCGGCATGATATAGAAAATCATCCTTGGACTATTCGCTACCTTCTGTGAAAATTTCAAGTAAATCCATGCTGGACGAAAAAAATGCGAGCCAAAATGCTTCATTTCCTCAATCGACTATTGAGGCCGACCGACCAGCTCTGTCCCGTCATACAGCTGACCGACTATAATAACTTTTATTTATATTTAATTTAGAATGTGTGTACTGATTTTCAGCCTTAGTAAATGGAAATAATTACCTTCGTAGGAAAGCCACTTTGATACCCTCTCAGTAACCCCTGTTCTACGTTTCGCTTGACCGACCGCAGTATGTTTCTCTACACACTCACAGTAATCAACTGTGAGAAATCTAGCTTTAGTAAATTCAAAGAGATTTTTCAGCGCTGCCTCTTGGTCTATTATCTTCCCATGTATTATCAATCTTAGTATCTTATATCGCTGTCCCCTCATTACATCTCCCAGATATTGAAACTTCTTATTTTTATTGTGTTTTATTATTTCGTATTCTTTGCCCATTTCTCGCAATACTTTCGAGTTCGTTATGTTCTGTGTCCATGCTATTCTAAGCATCCTTTTCAAATATTCGCCGGTATAAGCGATTCTTTACTTACTGACCAACCGCTTCTGGTGGAAGAGTCGAAGAGCATCTTCTTATCCTAGAAATTGAAAATCATCTCTAAAGACGGACGAACCAGAGATGGTCAACGAGATGGAGATGCATAGGGAGTTTTCAAGAAAGTCGTCTGTTGAACGTTTTCATCTACATATGTCTAGTTTTTTCGCAATATTGAAATGAATGAAAAAAAATCGCTTTTTTTGCTTAAATGTTAATAAAAAAAACCATGACGGTACCCACGAAATACTACACCATTTCTACTGACTTCCCCCCGATATTCCAATTGAATCAGTGAGTGAAAGAACAATATAAACGCCAAAAACGACATTTTGAACTGAGATAGCCAAAATACGTTTAATGGGTTAATGCATCACTGGGCAAAAGAACAGTATAAACACAACTCTCTGCGGTTCAATATCGACAGGGCAATTTGGTAGATGAGTGAAAGAACCGTATACGCTCTGAGCTTCGCTGGTGTCGCTCCTAGCGGACTACTAATTAAACTTTCACCGGTAATTTTTAAATTTATTATTTAATTGTTATCGCTGAATATTTACAACGCAAAAAAGTAATTAAATTGTAATCGATTTTTTTAAGATTTTGCTAATCATTTTGACGTTCTATTGATAAAATATGAATTTCTTACTTCGGATACTTTCACAATTATCGTGTAGATGGCGTTAGATTAATTTATAATTACATATTACGGAACATTAAAGAAACTTAAATTCAGTATTTAAAACGTAAGTATATTTAAGGTAAAAATATGTACCACAGCTTTGACCAACTAATATTTTTTATAAATAATGTTTTTAATTTTAATTTTAAATTAATCACTTTGACATTTATGTCAAATTTCCGGTAAACGTTTACAGACTTGCCACTACTGGCGCTCGCGAATTTGTAAATATCCCCTCTACGTACGAGGTCACAGCGTATACGTGCAATGCTTATACTGTTCTTTCGCTGCTTATACTGTTCTTTCACTCAATGGCATTACGTCGTCGCGCGCCACTTGTAATCAGGAATAATTTAGTGATTGACAGTCAAAGGTTAACAATCTTGCATTCCATGCATTGTTAATAAATATTTCTAAACAAAACCAATAAATGTAGTTTCGGAATTGTGTCTTTTGTAATTGAGTGAAAGAACAGTACATGTACACGATACATTTTTACAAATATCTTATTTCTGGACTTTGTTTTAATAAATTTTATTTGGTCATTTAATAAATAAGCACAAAAGCTACAACTTTACAATGGATGAAAATATCAAAAAACCACTAGATTTTTGTTTAAACGGTTTTTTTAATTGTCTTAAAATGACAGTTTTGGAGATGTACTTTCACTCACCGATTCGATTGAAAAATGATGGGCAGTAATTTTTCGATTTGTGAAATGTTTTTTCGGTTACGTTTCCTGACTTATATAGATCGTATGAAAAATGAGTAAAAAAATATATATCCTACCTGGAATATCATGTTGGCACTTTCACTAAGAGTCGATTCGTCCGGCGAATCTACTGGAGTTTGTTTTGTAAATCTGGTATCAAACTGAGAGACATCATCATCACTAGCCTGCAAAATATTATTTGGTGAATTTTTTAAAATTATTTAGTTTTGTGTCTAGTTTTAGGATGGTTTAAAATTGATTTTAATACAAACACAGACTTTTTCCCCTATATTTATCTTACTGATATCTATATTAAATATAACAGTATAACGTGAATCTGAATCTATGTTCTTGTGTCGTTTTTACGTTATCTATTATTTTCAATGGGAATTAACGACAATTTTAATTGAAAACACGTCTTCGTTTCGATTTCAACGTCGGAAACAGTTCTTAAAATACCAACTAAACTAATTATTTTCTTTTGTTACTTAATAATACAAAAAATTCTTCTAATTATTTAATTTTATCTGCCTCATTAATGACAATTCAAACAATTATAAATTTAGGAAAGGACACCGCACACATCTTATGGAAAATATATTGTCACTCAAATTCAATAAAAATTTTATGAAAAGATTCGTCTCGAATTTCCGATCATCTCATATCATTGCGCAAACTCTGAATTTTGATTAATTACGGCGCAAATTGTAATTAAAATTTATCGAAATCACATTTTTGAAGTACATAAAAATGTCATTCATAAATACTTTTAGTATAAGTGCTATTCAAAACAGATTAAACCCAGCGTGAGCTAAGCCGATGAGAGCTAAAGCCGTTGTCATTTATTATCTATAAGAAGAATACCTGCAGAAGATTTATGAAGTAAGGAATTAAAATATTTTTCTCTGTCTTATGTACGTATCCATTTGATTTTAGATTTGTTTATGTCAATTTACGCCGTTATTAAGTAAAATTCAGAGTTGGCGCAATGATATGAAATTATCGTAATTTCGAGACGAATCTAGTTACGTAAATTTTATTGAATTTGAGTGGCATTATATTTTCCATAAGATGTGTGCGGTGTCCTTTGATATTTTTTTATTTTCTTTTAGTTTGTTTTATATTAATTAAATGAATTGAAGCTAGAGAAATGAATGAGATTAAATGAATTGAGCCTTAAAGAGAATAAACGAATTTGAAAAACCGATTAAACCATAAAATTCTCAGATCTCATTATTTATGAAGCAACGAAGCTTCGTGGAAATGATTGTTTTGAGAACTGTATGAACTATTGTAGTGTATAAAGAGCTTTAGAGATATCTTACAGTTAAGTGTATTAATATTTAAGAACGAAAGAAAAATATCAAAAGTCTGTTCAGATTATTATCTTGCTGGAAAACTACGCAAATCAAAGGGGGTTGACAAAAAAAATTGAAAGTTAGTCACTCTACTGTGCAGAGAACTTACCAACATTCTGTATATGTATTTGGCACCTAGGAGTTTTCTATTGGTTCCTTGCGGCACGCGGCCATATTTCAACCAATAGGCGGCGAGGTGCCATTCACGTATACGGAATGTTATTCGGTGCGAAATTCATATACGGAATGTTAAATATTCGTAGACGGAAAAAAACAACTTTTTATTAGAGTCGATTAAAAGGAGATTGATTTTAAAAACTTGAATGTATTATTAAATAAAAATAAAACAATAATTATAGTATTTGGAATCACGGGCGTCCATATAAAAATTTTCGGGGGGGAGGGGGGAGGCAGACATGAAGATGTTGAACATTATATTTTGTATACTTTGGATAACCATTATATAGTTTGCAGCAGCCGAAAAGCTAGGGGGCACGCCCCCCTGCCCATGGGTATGGGCGCCGACGTTTGGAATGTTATTTGGTGCGTAATTCATATGCGGAATGTTTTCATAGACCAAAAAAGACGACTTTTTATTAAGTCAGTTAAAGAAGACTGATTTTAAAATATTTTGTTAATGTATTATTAAAGAAAATAAAACAATTATTACCTATATGGAATGTTATTTGGTACGAAATAACCATAAAAATATGGGGTAAGTCTCATGGCTCCCTTATGAAATGGCTCTTCTAGCTTAATAGATATCTCGGTTACACCGGGTTGTCTGTTTTTGGTGGTGGCTCAGTAATATTTTGACCAAAGATTTCTTTTGAAGCATACACGCTCTCGTCTTGATTGAGATGGGCTTATTAACAGCACACAAATACATGACGGACATCCTGCAACATCATGTGATGCCATATGCTTATGTGATGGTTTATTTTCAATGGTTTTCTGCTAATGTGAGATACTGTACTTATTGTACTTGTGAAATACTTGGTATTTCAAAAATTGACTGACCTGCTCAAAGTCCAGACTCATATCCTATTAAGAATATATGAAGAGCTTCGAATGTTATTTTTTTAACCCTGTAGATTTAAGTAATTATTGTATATTATAATTGGAAAAAAAAGAACAAGAAAAAAAAAAGAAAAAAAAACAAAAAAAGAGAAAAGAAAAGGAAAAAAAACTAAGAAGATGTAAACCTCCGAGAGGTTGAGTCGGGTTTATGTCTTAGCGTAGTAAAAAAAAACAATTAAAAAAAAATTTACATTCAAAACAGTGTATTTTTAGATAGTAGATATTAGTTTGTTATGTACATATATTTAGAGTTAGAAATACAGAAAAAATTCCTTTGATTGAAAAAAAATTGTATGTTTTTAAAATAAAATGTCTGGCTAATTGTCTCAGCCAAGGCCATCAAATTCACAAAAAAAAACTTCGAATGGACTCATTGAAATGGACCACTTTTCCAGAGGACATCCAAAACATTAAAAATACACGAGAATGTTAAAAATTCCATTAGAAAAACGAATGAGTACATGAACAATAAATATTTATGAACACAATCAAGAAAATAAAATTAGAATATTTCGACTCATTTGCGAGAAATAAAAACTAAAACGTTGCAACTGATCATCCAGGCACAATAGTCAATGTACCCGATCACTATTCCTAGCACTCGTAAATAAAGTTAATATTACGCAATTGTTGGGATTCTAGAAGGGCATGTAAGTTTTTAAAATAAACTTGTTTGTTAATTGTACTTACAAGACTTGGTTTAAATGGAGGTTCATATTTTCTTCTCAGGACATCATCCCAGACGATGTGTTTGAAGAATTGATGTCGTTTGACAGCATTTGCATCATCGGGAGGAGCCCCTAATCTCGAAGGAACCTGCCTCTTTAGTAATTTGCGTACTAAATCACGAGCATCGGCGGTCAAATAAGGCGGAAGGTTTAGTTTTCCCTTTAGAATTTTTTCTATTGTCTTTTTTCTATTTTCAGCGGTAAACGGAGGCTAAAAGTAATAGCAGTCATTAATGAAACAACATTAATTGAATGAAACAAATAGTTAGAGCCGATTTCTCATATTGAATTCAACTCAAGATTAACCTGAACTTTTAGTGAACGAATTTCCGTTCAAACGATTTTGGCGGTTTAATCTGTGTTCAATCTGGAGGCTGAAACTCAAGCGTTCAGATGATTTCAGGGATTACGCATGCGTAGTATTATTGCAATTTGACATGAAACGCTGTCACAATAGCAAATATAACCTATTATATTATAGATGTGCTGTGGATATAGACGTGGTTGACTCAAGTATTTTTGTGGATCAGGTCAAATTGATACGCGTACATAAAAATACCTGCTTCCAAATATGTACTGGTTGGGAAATCAGTTTGTTATCATTCGTAGATAGATATCTAAGCATAACAGTAACATTATTTGTATTTTTGTTAGATTTATTTATAATTATTAAAATGACCGTTTGACTATAAATAATTAAATTAACGTTATTCAGAGATAGCATAAAAAAGTTCATACAAAATGGAGATAGTCTTACCTGTCAAAAATATATATATGAGATAGTCAAAATTGCCATCCATTGGCATTTCTCGAAAGCTTGATAATTGTCAAGAAATGCAGGGGAACTGTTATTTACTTTTTCATCTAGGTACCGTGTGATCCAAAATTATTGTCACCATAGGTGGCTCTGAACGACAGAGATAGTTATACAGTGTATGTCTATTCGTACTTCAGATATACTTTCCAGTTTACGTCAACTTTGCAGTGTACGTCAACTTAACAAGAAAAGTTAGGTTATGTAGGGGTCTAGGACGTTTCATCGCCGCCGTTTCGATGCCGCCAGTTCGATGCCGATGCCGGCCGATTCATCGTCAGTCAATTAATCGCTATTTGATATATTTCCGAATTTTCGACAGTTACAATTATTAGTTATTTTTAGTATTAATTAGGAATTCTAGGAAATGCGAGATATGACGGCGATGAAATGGACTGGCGATGAACCGGCGGCATCGAAACGGCCGGCGATGAACCGGCGGCATCGAAACGTCCCATTCCGGTTATGTAGAGATGTTGGTGGTGGACATATACAGCATTTTATTTATTATTGTTACTTATAATTTTTTTAATTCTTTTTATTTTTGATTAAAGTTCTATGTTAAAGGTTTAGACTAATTTTTTATGTTTTTAATGTTAATCAAATATAATTGATAAACCAATGATATAAATTCAGATTAAAACAAGATAGGACTGGATCCCGCATATGAAAAAAAAAGGTGATTAATAGCAAGCTGAAAATTTGTTAATAGCTTAAGGGTGTCTAGTCAGATAAACTTTGATATATGGGAACATTGGAACAGGGGCAGTTTTAATTGTGGAACAGGTTAAAAATTTGGAACGGTCAGACCACGAAAACGGCACATTTATTTTGTCCGACAGAACAGACCTACAGCCGGTTTCCGAAACGTTATTCAAATCTCCGATCATCTAATCGGCTGTCAGATTTGATCAAGTGTTAACCTGTGATGGGTTTCTCAAACGCCAATTATTGTAAAATTGCATGATCATAGATCATGTAATCGATGATCTGACATACGATTTGGTAGCGATACTGTCACAATTGGCTGTAATCCTTCAAAATTTCAATTATATTAACCTCTAAATCCAAACTTGTATCTTTAGATTCTAAAGGTGCATTCTCTCTTACGTACTGTCACTTTTGTTTGGAGCAAGAATTGAACGAGAGCATTTTAAAAATGAGGCTAGGTATTGTGACGAAAGTTGGAGATATAAAACAGTTTATTTATGATCTATAATATTTTATAATCTTATTTTTATTTTTGGTCTATATATTTACTTTTTATATTTATTTTTAATTTATTTACCGGCTGTTTTATTGTCTTCAAAGTTAGCTGATATAATTTCTCACACGTTTTCCCTCTTATTTACATCGCTATAATCATTATGTTCTGCTTTTTAGAGCTCTGGCCTCTCAAAAAATAGCTCCATGAGTCTAGCATCCTTGTTACCTTACATTGTTAAAAGAAAAAAAATATAAATTATATAATCAAATATAAAAAATGTCCGAGATATCCATGTTCTGCAAGTTAAATAAATATTTTAAATTATTTCTTCCATAAAAAAATCTTATGTTTATTGAATAATATGATTTATATCATTTACATATGTGTTATTTGACAATTTTTTCCCGGAATTTGTTAATTACAGTAATTAAAAAACTAAAAAAACTCTTAACAGCCCGTTAATCGACGGATAGTCGCAGATTAGGTAACAGTCCATTTTTACCGCCGTTTGACAAGCGAAACTGGTTAATCGACCTTTAGCAGACTCAAAACACTCATGATCGGCTGTTAACTAACGATTAATCTTTTGTCAGATGATCGACTGTTGTTAAAACTAGTTTGTTTGACGTTTCTGACGCATTTAATCTATTGTTAATCGTCGATTACATAATTTTTGAGATGATCATCCTTTCGGAAACCGGGCGCTAAACTCTCCGAACAGAGATTAAACTCTCATGCAAAAATCAGACTGCTATTTATTACCTGTCATAATTCCTGTCATTTGACATATTCTACATGTTCCACTCATTAAAACGCCCATTTGGTGATAAATAGCAGTCTGATTTTTGCAGGAGAGTTTAATCTCTGTTCGGAGAGTTTAAGTCTGTTCTGTCGGACAAAATGCATGTGCTGTTTTCGTGGTATGACCGTTCCAAATTTTTAACCTGTTCCACAATTAAAACTTCCCCTGTTCCAGTGTTCCCATATATCAAAGTTTGTCCGACTAGACACTCTTAAGCTATTAACAAATTTTCAGCTTGCTATTAATCAACTTTTTTTTCAGACGCGGGATCCAGACCTAAGACATACGTAATTTTTTGCACGGCTAGCTTTGATCCCAATAATTGTGGATCGCTCGTTATATTTGTTAAATAGTCCACTGATCGACAAACTTATACAATTGCCTTCTGAACATGAATAACAACAGAAAAAAAAATTAGGTTTTAAGTAAAGCAATTTTAAAATGACACTATTAACAAACAATAAACAAGCACTACCACTACTGCTATTAAAATAATATTTTAAACTGTTCAATATCAAGACTAAGATTTCACTCTAATGGTATATAAAACAACATAATGCTTTCTACACCCCACCAGAATGAAAACAATGGGAACCTTCTCTGGTTACACCTCCGAGGCTTCTACAATATGCAAGCCATACGGATGCTGAGACTAAGGAAGATGAGGGAATTCTACAATTTACAATTCACGTCCCATCTGCTCAGCGCGGTAAAGTTCCAACGAGAATGATTCCCTTCGTACTCTAATCAGAGTAAATGTAAATCAAAAATGAATAACCATTTTCAATTTCGTTGCAAAACGAAAATACAGCCGAACCATATTCTAGTCCAATCAGAGAGTGCAGCAAGCACCTCTACCGGTTTCGAAACTTATTAGTCTCTCATCAGGAGGCACATATGCTGCTCTCCCTGATCCAACCAAAACAAACCTCAGCGTGCAGTCCCGGATTGCAACGAACGAAATGGCATAGATGCCATAGCGGCAACTGCTACAACAAGACTAAGATTTCACTCTAATGGTATATAAAACAACATAATGCTATTCTACACCCCACCAGAATGAAAACAATGGGAACCTTCTCTGGTTACACCTCCGAGGCTTCTACAATATGCAAGCCATACGGATGCTGAGACTAAGGAAGATGAGGGAATTCTACAATTTACAATTCACGTCCCATCTGCTCAGCGCGGTAAAGTTCCAACGAGAATGGTTCCCTTCGTACTCTAATCAGAGTAAATGTAAATCAAAAATGAATGGTTGGATCAGGGAGAGCAGCATATGTGCCTCCTGATCAGAGACTAATAAGTTTCGAAACCGGTAGAGGTGCTTGCTGCACTCTCTGATTGGACTAGAATATGGTTCGGCTGTATTTTCGTTTTGCAACGAAATTGAAAATGGTTATTCATTTTTGTTAAATATCAAGTCACTCCTTAACAATTTACTAGCTGAGTCGTACTTACCAACTTAAACTTACTATAATCTAGGGATTTTTGCATTGCTAACGAACATTAAGGCGTAGACCGTGAACCACAACTGAAATGTCATTAAGAATTGCATTTCCCAAAATAACCGAAGTTTAAGGATGAACCTCAGTCAATTGAACTATAGATTAACTTAGTGATGAGAAATCTGCCCTTAATAAAATTAAAAAAAGTACTTACTGCACCAGTTAACATATCGTACATCAATGCCCCTAATGACCACCAATCAACCTCTTTTCCATGGCCATGTCTAGTTAAAATTTCAGGTGCCCTAAAAAGTACAATTTGAAAATTCGCTCTTAGCATGCGTCCTAATATTCCTTTAAAATAAAGGGCGATTCAGTGAAACGGTACGATTTGACACGCTGCTGACGATAAAATAGAGGAACCGTGGGCTTGCGACGTAAACGTGGTGAAACTAGAAAGTGGGAAGTTTAGTTATCATAGAGACGTGATCCGGTGAAAAACGCGCATTTGCTGTGAAAGCTAATTACAAAAATGGTGAAAGTTTTGTGCGTGTACAACGAGAATTTCTAACAATAAAACACTGAAAACTTTTGTTTTCTATACTTCCACAAAATTTATTACAACTATGTGACTACAGCTGTTTTGGCAGAGTGCCTTTCTCAAGTGATTTAGATTACTATGGGTTTGCCTTTTTAAAGTCTTTTAGTCTTAAACTGAAGCGGTCGAGGAGTGGGGAGCTGTTTGTCTCGAGTTAATCATTCAGAATTATATCTGTAAAATTAAAATGAATACCATTTTTATTCAGTTGCAATGCGAAGGCAAAACAATCTTACTTTTCAATTAGAATACGGAGTTCACCAGGAAAGTGTACCAATAAGTTTTTCATTTTAAAAATCTTTTAGTTATATTTTTAATATTTTTAATATTATTAATGTTGCTTTTAGGATTGAAAAACTTCATCTTTCTAATTATATCTGTATTTTTCAATTTATTAATTTCCATAGATTGTAATAAAGATAGCTTAAGGCCTTTATTTTGGATATGCAGAATTTTAAACTGTTCATTAGAAGAATGATTATGATCTAGAAGGTGAAGTGCGTATGTAGAAGTGTCTGTTTTTCTATTGTTGAAAGCCATTTTGTGTTCTGCTATCCGTTTGTCAAAGGTTGTGTCCGTTTGACCGATGTAAGTTTTCGGACAGTCACCACAAGTTAGTTTGTAAACACCACTCTGTAGTTGTTTTATCTTTCGGCTCTTATTGTTCTTAATATATTTGCTTAAGTTGTTGTTAGTTCTGAAAGCTGGTGTTATTCCTTTCATTTTTATGTATCTGGCTATTTTTGTTGTTATCTTGCCAGTATATGTGATAGAGCAGAAGGTACTGGGTTCTTTCTGTGGTGGTGGATAGACTAATTTCAGGGCTTTCTTATGGAGTTTTTGGTTTAAAATTTTGTTAATTGTGTGTTCGTTATAGCCATTGTTTACTATTTGTTTAATGAATCCTCTAAGCCAATTGCTATCAGATATATTTATGAAACAGCTTGAAACAACAATTTCTAAACATCCCATATTTAAACAGTTCTTATATTGGTGGAGATACGTGGATGATATACTAGTATGCTTTACAGGAACTAACAGGAAACTTGACCAATTTCTATCATACATTAATTCACTTCATAGTAATATTGAGTTTACAATAGAAACCGAAGAGAATAAGTCCATAAACTTTCTAGATGTAACAATTACCAGACTACACAACAGACATGAATTCTCCGTATATCGTAAACCTACCCATACTGACACAACTATACACAATTCATCATTCCATCCTACACAACACACATCAGCAGCCTACCATAGCATGATACACAGACTGACAGAAATTCCCATGTCAAAAAATAACTTCGAGATAGAACTGAACATCATTAAACAAATAGCAGTAAACAATGGCTATAACGAACAAACAATTAACAAAATTTTAAACCAAAAACTCCATAAGAAAGCCCTGAGATTAGTCTATCCACCACCACAGAAAGAACCCAGTACCTTCTGCTCTATCACATATACTGGCAAGATAACAACAAAAATAGCCAGATACATAAAAAAGAAAAAATAACACCAGCTTTCAGAACTAACAATTTAAGCAAATGTATTAAGAACAATAAGAGCCGAAAGAGAAAACAACTAGAGAGTGGTGTTTACAAACTAACTTGTGGTGACTGTCCGAAAACTTACATCGGTCAAACTGGCAGAACCTTTGACAAAAGGATAGCAGAACACAAAATGGCTTTCAACAATAGAAAAACAGACACTTCCGCATACGCACTTCACCTTCTAGATCATAATCATTCTTTTAATGAACAGTTTCAAATTCTGCATATTCAAAATAAAGGCCTTAAGCTATCTTTATTAGAATCTATAGAAATTAATAAATTGAAAAACACAGATATAATTCTGATGACCAACTCGAGACAAACAGCTCCCCACTCCTCAACCTCTTCAGTTTAAGACTAAAAGACTTTAAAAAAGCAAACCCATAGTAATCTAAATCACTTGAGAAAGGCACTTTGCCGAAACAGCTGTAGTCACATAGTTGTAATAGATTTTGTGGAAGTATAGAAATCAAACGTTTTCAGTGTTTTATTGTTAGATAAAATGAACTTCCATCAAGTAACGGTCGAATCCATCAATTATGTAACGAGAATTTCGTTTACACTACCATTTGCCGCCCCGTTCACAAGACTTGGGTTAGGAACCTTGAAAGTAGTGGTTCAACATCACAAAAAAGAGGTGGCAGTGTCAGAACTGCTCGCACACCAGAGAATATTGAAGCGGTGCCAAATTCATTAAACGCGAGTCCTCGAAGATCTCTGCGACGACTGGCATATAATGAATTTGGCACCGCTTATATATTCTATTGTAAGAGCAGTTCTGACACTGTCACCTCTTTTCTGTGATATTAAACCACTACTTACAAAGTTCCTAACCCAAGTCTTAATAGCCATGTTAGACGGAACTGCAGCGCGAGGCGGCAAATGGTAGTTTAAACGAAACGCTCGTTGTACACGCACAAAACTTTCACCATTTTTGTAATAAGGTTTCACAGCAAATGCGCGTTGTTCACAAGACCACGCCTCCATGATAACTAAACTTCCCACTCTCTACTCTAGATTCACAACGTTTACGTCGTAAGCCCGCGGCTCCTCTATTTTATCGTCAGCAGCATTGTCAAATCGTACCGTTTCACTGAATCACCTTGTATTTTGTGGATGCGTTATCAAATACATAAACAAACAGAATACATATTTTTTATTTAACTCAAATGAGTACAGCAATATAGAGACATGTAGAGAGTTACTCCAGTGAGTATCCTCCTTGAAACTTTACATAAAGTTAAAATTTTATTAGTCTGAATACACTTCACTAAGTTTGTTTGAATGAAGGTCAGACGACAGTAATCGTTTGTCTACGCACTTTGGAAACGTCGTGCATATAATTGTCTGGCCATCACATTAGGGTGCACAAGCACTCGTTCACAGTATTTCGCACTAAAACATTGTATGACTTCTTTGGCGGATTCTAGGGGGATGCCGTACTGAATCATCTCATTGGGGACATAGTACGACGCGCAACACTTTATTTTGGAATCTCTCTAAGATGTGTATAGTGTATATTTGAAACACTGGCGGTACCCCATAGACCAAATGGGCTTACGGATCAACTTATATAATAAAACCTTGTTATCCAAAGACAATTTTGATTTGCGGCCATTGAGCCAATACATATTACTTAATCTAGTAATACATTCGAGCTGTTGTGGGAATGTCCGCTGTTTACAAGAGATATAGTATTGTGCAAAGAACGCTGCCCTGCGGGACGCTTGAACATATAGGATATGTTTTATATCGTATCCTATATGTTTTATGTCTTCTTCTTCTTTTTTTATGTAGACATGACTCTGTCTGTTTATCAATGTGCTTCCAGTAAGTTGTCATTCCATCTTTTTCGTGGTCTTATCTACCATCTATGTTTTATGTGATATGAAATATTATTTCAGTGTACTCGGTTCCTTGTTTCAGCGTGTCTATTTTCCAGGTAGAATTTAAGAGCTGGAAATGAGGATAGGGTAGAAGTTTGTTCAATTTTACATGTAGCTGTGTGCCAAAGCTTATCGAATGAGTTAGATCTGTTAATGAAAGCAGCTCAGCAATATATTTTGGCTTTGTTTATTTGGTTAACCAGTCTATAAACGTGTTCTATAGTCCGTGCTTGTCACAGAAACCAAGTTAATGTTCTAGAATTATTATTTTATTCCTGTCTATTATCATTTTAGTCTTTTCATGTACATTTTCTCAGAGACTTTGCTGAGCATAGGCAGAAGGCTTATAGGCTGATAGGAAGATGGCTTGTTTCCAGCATATATCAGAGTCAAATAAAATACAATATGGTAGACTATTGATTTTTAATAACTAGTTTAATATCGAATCAAGCTCGTTCTATTGTATATAAAAAAAATATACGAAATATAGAAGTACTATTATTGCCATTGAAAATAGGTCTACCCGAAATTTAAAAGAAAATGTTCCATTAAGACCGATTGTCAGCGCAATGGAATCGGATACTAGGATACTAGGTATACAAACACTTCCAGTTAGTATTTTCATTGTAAGTGGCTTTGCAAACTTCAAGATATCATCAAAAATATGCTAGAAGGTGGTACTCTGCATGGGGCACTTAGAATACTCAAACAAGTACTTGTAGCCAGGTAATGAAGTGTAATTTTCAACTTCAATTTTGTTGGCAAAGGTTCCCTGAACACAGTATCGGCCCTCTCTATTGCAGGATTAAAGACAAGCAAGAGAAAATCAAACTGAGCTTTAATTATTAATAAAGACCTTTATCCAGATTTAGCCATACGGCTCACACTCCCTCTAAGGGGAAAATTGACTCATCCCAGATACCTACGGTATCAAAAGGATTGAGCTCTGGTGGGACTCTTTCCGTTTTATCGAGCCCTCTAGGTGACTTGGTATGCAGGTGTATCTCCCAAAAATTTTCGTACACATCTGGCCGTTGTGAGTAGTACAGCTTTCTGCATGGTCTTGTAAAGATGGTTCATTTAGACCCAGCTTTTTTTATGCTTTCGAGGATGTTCTTCGGAATGACTCCAGTGGTAGACATAATAATAGGTATCGTCTGGGTACTTTGCATTCTCCATTGTCTTCGTATTTGAATTTCCAGATCTCTGTATTTGGCGATCTTTTCAGTAAATTTACTACGTAGTTTATTGTTGTTAGGTATCGCCACATCAATTAGTGTTGTTTGTCTTGTTAATTTATTAACTAGTACACGATCTGGTCTATTATGTGCCACTGTTTGGTCTGTGAGCAAAGTGCGGTCCCAGTATAGCTTGTAGTTGCCATCCTCAAGCATACTCTCAGGGACGTATTGATAATATGGAAGATGGTCCGTTTGGAGAAGTCCCAGCTTGATAGCTATCTCTTGATGAAGGATTTTTCCCACTGCGTCATGCCGTTCCTTGTATTCAGTTGCAGTAAATGGCTGGCAGCCCCCTGTAAGATGTTGGATGGTTTCTTGGGTTTGGCATCCATATCGGCATTTGTCGTTTTGGACCTAAGGGTATTTGATGATATATTTCAGGTAATTTTTGGTTGGTATAAAGACCTTTATTATTATTAAAAAACTCTAACAAGAAGTAAAACCACTTCTATGTAAATTGGTATATTTATTAAAACTTAAAAATCCCAATGGATTGAATAAAATATGTCCAATTCAGAACGTTTTCAGACCTATCGGTCCATCATCAGTGAATGTGCATACTTGCTAAATAGCCCCAGAACCAAACAATGGTTGAATTTAAAATTCGATTTACATTATTTAAAAATAATATTCAACAGGCTAAACGCCGATGTTACAGGATATTGCCTATGGGAACATGGTAAAACCCTACCAAAACCTCAATCACCATGTTCCCATAGGCAATATCCTGTAACATCGGCGTTTAGCCTATTGAATATTATTTTTAAATAATGTAAATCGAATTTTAAATTCAACCATTGTTTGGTTCTGGGGCTATTTAGCAAGTATGCACATTCACTGATGATGGACCGATAGGTCTGAAAACGTTCTGAATTGGACATATTTTATTCAATCCATTGGGATTTTTAAGTTTTAATAAATATACCAATTTACATAGAAGTGGTTTTACTTCTTGTTAGAGTTTTTTAACTATATGGTATACAGCCAACCTAGGGAACTTCCCTTTTAGTTTATTATTATTATTATTATTCTCAAATGTCTTTGGTATGCCTCTGGATCTTCTCCAGATAATTTGGCTAATAATTGCGTTAATGCTTCTAAATGTTCTCAGCGCTGAACCATGGCGGTACTCACCAAGACATCGTGCTTTTTTGGTTTCCAAAATTGTCGTACATTATTCTAATGGGGCTGAACTGATTATTTCTATTCTGACACTTAATACTACTTGCTGATAGTTTACTACCCTTTTGAAAACTGATCAAATGAATGAAAAAGTTGACAAAGGTAATAACTTTAGCTTTAAATTTTTCTAAAGATGAATCAACCGCGATGTACACCCAAAGTGAAAGATGTAAATTCGCTTTAAACTAAAATTGCCAAAACTGCATATAATAAAGATAAGTTGATGATACCTTTGTTAGAAAAAAAAAATAAAAACTTACATATATTCAATAGTTCCACAAAACGTGTGGGTCAATATGCCTTCGTTAATGTGTTCTTTACACAGACCGAAATCTGTCAATTTAACGTGACCGTGGGCGTCAAGTAAAATATTTTCAGGCTTTAGATCTCTATAAATAATTCCTTGTCCATGTAAATGTTCTAGGGCGAGAATGATTTCGGATAAATAAAAGCTAAAAAATAATTCATTACACTACCTGTATAAAATGCGGACTTTATTAAAAAATAAATTTCCAGCTTAAATGTCACAAAAGAAACTAACAAAATTAGCAATTTACAAAAAGTAGTTTCACTTCCCTTTAAACGCATAATCACTAAAAATTAAAAATATTTTGTGATTTTATTTTGGGAAAAAATACTAAAAAAATGATCCCAAATGGGAAAGTTAACAACTATTGGTCACAACTGTATAGCAAAGTAACATCATTGCAGTAAACAGACAAGGCGAAAACGGCGGGTTCGTTGGAAAAAATATTCCCATGAGATTTTTTTGCATAATCACATTCGTGAGACACACCACAATATGGTGCAAAAAGTCGCCCACGCGAAAATTTGTCCCGATTTGTTTAAACAATTTTTTTAAACAAATTGCAAAAATCAATATTTTCGGCACGGACATTCTTTTTTTAGTTTTTTTAGTATGTTATCTATAAAATAAGATATCTCTTAATTTATCTATAAAGTTGATCGTTTTCGAGTTGTAAGCAATTTAAAATTGAAAAAAAAAACGAAAAATGGCGATTTTCAAGGCCCAAAAGCACCAGTAAAAAAATATTATTTTTGAGGTTACCAAGTACCTAAATTAAAGTTAAAACCTTCTTGTATCTATTCCCGATGAGTATTTTGGGCTTATTTTATTTTAAACCATTGTTTTTTAATTGTTAATGCAGCGCTTATGACAGGGCGGGCGCTCGGGCTGTCGCGCGTCTGGACTGTATTATATTATGTGTATGTGTGGTGTTTTTTATAAATATTTTTTACGATTCATTTACTGTACCCCTATTCAAAAATAAACCACAGTTCGGTACATATCGACTCCCAGCAACAACCACAGCACAAAAAAGCAAGTGATATGAATTTGGACGTTATTTTAAATGAATCCCGTAAGTAAAAAACATCTCAGCTAACAGAAAAGTAAGAATGGAACATACAGAATGCATATTTTGCTACAATGTTTGTAAATATTTCAATACTTTCTGAATCCAACAGATTTTTTATCTGTTTGCAAAATGGGATCGTTGGCTTTTAAAAGGTTAATCAAAACCATTGATCGGTACTAATTTATTCAACTTAGTTTTTCTTTTTATGAAAATAAGCTGTAAATTTATTTTATTTCCATTACCAAGCGGTATCCTCTAAAAATATTCCTTCTCTTTCTAAATGCATAAAAAGTTCGCCCCCGCTGAGGTATTCTAAAATTAAGTACAATTTTCCACCCGTTTGGAAGGCATATATCAAATCCACTATAAAAGGATGCTAAAACAAACAAAAATATCAAATATCACAAAAATAGGACAAGTTACAAAGAAAGATTTCCTTGAATGCGTAAATGTGTTTGACAATATCATAATAATGTTTGTACAATGCAAACATATATTGAATATCCATTATGTTAATGGATAAAAGATATTTACCTAGTTAGTTTTATTTTAACAATCAGATCAAATGTTGCATTCGTGGTTATATAATAGAGATATAATAAAGATCCCACTACAGAATCACTACATTCTTGAATTAAAATCACCTTTTTATATAAATTTAAGAATAGGCGAATACATTGATAACATGAAAGTAAAGATGATTTAGTATGATAGAATTGATTAAAAAAATGACATAACCCAGACATCCAAAGTGAAAGTTATCCTCCAACACCAAATTGTTCTATATGGTCCATATAATGTTCAGAAAAAAGTCACACCTTTTTGAGCGTCGGGATTGGGGGGGGGGGGGGAGAAGTCGGTAAATTAGTAGTTTCTTTACGTTTTTCGTCAATATTTCTAAAAAATATGCTTTAGCGTAAACAATGTTCTATACAAAAACGTTCTACATAAAATTTAAAACAAAAATGGTCCCATCCATAATTGTTATAAAATCAACGGTTCCAGAGTTACGGAGGGTGAAATGTGGAGGTTTTCGATACTTTTTATATTTTTTGGGCAATTGATGATGATTTTGGGTGGTGAGGTTGACGTTTCTTCAAGGGCTTATCACTAACATACCATCGGCCACTGAAATAGCAAATCCTGTTAAAGCAAATTTCTTTCAATCAGTAAAAATATTATAAATTGCCCAAAAAATATAAAAAGTATCGAGAACCTCCACTTTTCACCCTCCGTAACTCTGGAATCGTTGATTTTATAACAATTATGTATTGAACCTTTTTTGTTTTAAATTTGATGTAGAACATTTTTGTATAGAACATTGTTTACGCTAAAGCATATTTTTAGAAATATTGACGAAAAACGTAAAGAAACTACAAATTTACCGACTTCTCCCCCATCTCCCCCCCAAACCGGACGCTCAAAATGGTGTTACTTTTTACTGAACAATATGTGGACCATATAGAACAATTTGGTGTTGGAGGAAAACTTTTACTTTGGATGTCTGGGTTAGGTCTTTTTTTGGACCAATTATACTATACTACCTCCGTAACTTTGGAACCGTTCATTTTAGAAGGATTATGTGTATAGGACCTTTTTTATTTCAAATTTAATGTAGAACATTTTTGTATAGAAGGTTGTTTATGCTAAACCGCAAAGTTTTAGAAATATTGACGAAAAACTTGAAAACTACGAATTTACCGATTTCTCCCCCATCTCCCCCCCCCCTCAAACCGTACACTCAAAATGGTGTGACTTTTCCTGAACATTATGTGGACAATATACAACAATTTGGTGTTGGAGGATAACTTTCACTTTGGATGTCTGGGTTTGGATCTAGTTATACCATACTAATTCAGGTTTAATTACAGAACAGATCATCTACCAGCTTATACGTATTTCGGCTTTAATTTAGCCTCATTGGAGCACCTGTGTAGAGCCACTGAAAAGGAATCAAATATTTTCATCTCTTCGGAGTAATTATTAAAATAATTACCAAAGATGCGACTAGCATCATCTATTAATAGTTAGTCAAAAGAGGCAGGAACTAAAATAAACGAATGAAAAGATGAAATGAAAGATGAATGAAAAGAAAAGAGAATGAAAAGATTTAATTCCAGTTCAGTGACCCTACAAAGGTGCTACGATGAGGCTAATTAAAGCCGAAATAATTATAAGCACATAGTAGAGACCCTGTTTTGTAATCAAATCTGAATCATCTGTACTTTCATTTTATTTGTATAAAAGGAACTAGCTCGCTAAAGATTGTTATCACGGTGAACGACAAGTCGGTCTTGTGTTCAAATGCGTTGTAGACTTTGAGGAAGCATTCGACAAGGTTAGACATGGAAATATGGTGCATATTCTTGAATAAGTACGAATAGACGATACCAACAAGCAAATGTCAGAAGTGGCCTAGATATTTCTGAATCAATTGAAATTCTCCGTGGGGTTAGACAGGGATACATTTTGACACCACTGGTTTTTAATCTATACTCCGAGCATATTCTCAAAAAGCACTTGCCAGGGTTTATGTTGGTATCACGGTCGACGGAATTAAGATCAGTGATCTGATGCTGGTACCACACTTCGATATGTGTTATTTGTTATGCGGCTACGCTGTATGCGACCAAATATTTGTCCTTTGAAGTGTGACAAAAACCGACAACTGGACGAATAGGCGTATTTGCTATTCGTGCTTATGTGTTATGCGTGCGAATAGACTAATGAACCATCCACACTTTTTTTGTGCGGCCGAATAAGGCGCATAACAAATAACACATAGCGAAGTGTGGCGCCGCCATGAGGTATGTGGATGTTACTGCGATCAGTGGCGTACCAGGGCCCGGGCCCCGCAGGGGCCCGCTCTAAACGCTTTTTGCTCCTTTTGTTTCTAGTTTGATGGGGACATTTTGAACTACACAAGTACACACTACAAAATGTAACTTTAATAAATTTTAATTTTTGTGTACGTACTTATTAAATGAATCACCCGTTAACTGTAAGCAGTAAACGAAGATCATAAACCTCCGAAGTTATTTGTTTTAGTTTACTAATCTTACCTTAACTTCTTCTAAAATATTTCGTTCTGCTTTCGTATGGGCAGTATCTTTTTGATTTCTAACTATGGAAGCCTTGCGGAGAACCTTCATGGCAAAGACAGTATTGGCATCTTTCCCCGTAATTTTTCTAACTTGAAATACTTTGCCATAACCTCCTTTGCCCAGGACTTTGCGTAATTCAAAGTCATGGGGTCCGGTTTTTTCCTGGCCCGGGTTCACAATTTGTTCAGTCAGATGAACCGTTTCTGTATCATCGGATCTGAAACGAAATCGATAAATAGCTATTTGTATAACAAGGGAGAAAAGTGCTACTTTTCCTCCCGAGAATGAAGTTTACTGCCCGACGCGCAGCGGAGGGCAGTAATCATTCAAGGGAGGAAAAGGCACTTTACTCCCATGTTATACATATGGTTTTTCCACCTTCCTCAAATAACAAGTCATTTTTTCATTTTTACTTAATTTATTTATGTAACTAACCAACAAAATTTATTAGAACTAAAACTAAAGGGTCGTTTAAACACAGCGATAAATCAAACAACTTATCAAGGTCAATCGAGTTGTTGCAACTTATCATTGTGTGTAAAGGATCGTTTAAACACAGCGATATATCAAACAACTTATCAAGGTCAATCGAGTTGTTGCAACTTATCATTGTGTGTAAACGGTGCATCGCACGACTTATCAAAGTTGGAGTTGGGTTGAGGTTGGTATCAACTTATCACAAGGATCGAGTTGTTTTAATTTATCGTCGTGTCTAAACGGTACAGCGATTTATCATTGGACTTGGGTCGTATCAATTTAGGAGAATCTTACCGTATTAGAATTTATTTACATATATAATTAAATAATGTACAGGGTGATTGATTAGTGGGGTAAAGCTACGTAGATCCGTTATAGTAATAGATAGCAATAAAAGTTAATAACAAAAATTGTAGCCAACTTTTAGATTCACATTTATAAAATTAATTAGAATGTTACATAGGGTGTTCGATAACATAGTGGCAGAAATCATAGAGCAAAACAGCGAAACCAAACAAGTTTGATTTCTCCGCTCGTACTCTTTGTTATTTTTCCGAAAAATGAATCTCGATGTCCTGATATCTGAAGTGTTTCAAAGAAAGCTGTTTTTGAATCAGTAAGATTCCCTATTCAGATGACGACGATGGCTTTTTAAATTTATAACTTTATGCAATTTTATAATTAAATAAATATTATGTAACTTAATAATTATTATTAGTTCTACGTTCTACAGTGTGGCAAAACCAAATGGAATAAATTCATTATTTCGTAAACCGACGACTAAAAAATCCGGACATATTTTTAAATTATGATTTTTTGGCATTTACATACTAGTGACGTCATCCATCTCGAAGCTGAAATAAAAAATATACATGCGGACCAATGTAAAAAAGGTCATTTCATTGTTGTCTTCTTACCGGCGTGAGAAATACAAAATAAGATTTACTATTTTATTTGGACATAAGTCACAATTCGAGTTTGAAATCAAGTTTACTTGACGTTTCGAGTTTCACTTCGGAAATCGTTATCAGTATATAAAAAAACATTCATAAATTAAAAATTTAACTTTTGTTTCTGGTGAAGCAGCGCAGTTGGAACAAGCAGAATATTATAATTATTGTCACCGGAAAGCGAAAAAGGTAACGCACAACTTGAAAGAACTTATATATTTCTAACTTCGTTTCTGGTGAAGCAACGCAGTTGGAACAAGCAGATATATTATAGTTGTGTCACCGGAAAGCGAAAAAGGTAACGCACAACTTGGGAGAACCTATAGATTTCCAACTTGGTTTCTGGTGAAGGAACGCAGTTGGAACAAGCAGATATATTATAATTGTGTCACCGGAAAGCGAAAAAGGTAACGAATAACTTGAAAGAGCCTATAGTTTTCTAACTTTGTTTCTGGTGAAGCAACGCAGTTGGAACAATCAGATATATTATAATTGTGTCACCGGAAAGCGAAAAAGGTAGTCCCTGAAAACTATAGGTTTTTCCAAGTTGTTCGTTACCTTTTTCGCTTACCGGTGACACAATTATAATATATCTGCTTGTTCCAACTCGTTGCTTCACCAGAAGCGAAGTTAGAAAACTATAGGGTCTTCCAAGTTGTGAGTTACCTTTTTCACTTTCCGGTGACACAATTATAATATATCTGGTTGTTCCAACCCTGTTGCTTCACCAGAAGCGAAGTTAGAAAACTATAGATTCTTCCAAGTTGTGCGTTACCTTTTTCGCTTTCTGGAGACACAATTATAATATATCTGCTTGTTCCAACTCCATTGCTTCACCAGAAACGAAGTTAGAAAAGTATAGGTTCTTCCAAGTTGTGCGTTACCTTTTTTGCTTCCCGGTGACACAATTATAATATATCTGCTTGTTCCAACTCCGTTGCTTCACCAGAAGCGAAGTTAGAAAAGTATAGGCTCTTCCAAGTTGTGAGTTACCTTTTTCACTTTCCGGTGACACAATTATAATATATCTGGTTGTTCCAACCCTGTTGCTTCACCAGAAGTGAAGTTAGAAAACTATAGGTTCTTCCAGGTTGTGCGTTACCTTTTTCGCTTCCCGGTGACACAATTATAATATATCTGCTTGTTCCAACTCCGTTGCTTCACCAGAAGCGAAGTTAGAAAACTATAGGCTCTTCCAAGTTGTGAGTTACCTTTTTCACTTTCCGGTGACACAATTATAATATATCTGGTTGTTCCAACCCTGTTGCTTCACCTGAAGCGAAGTTAGAAAACTATAGGTTCTTCCAAGTTGTGCGTTACCTTTTTTGCTTTCCGGTGACAATTATAATATTATATCAGCTGCTTTTTCCAACTGTGTTGCTTCACCAGAAACAAAGTTAAATTTTTAATGTATGAATGTTTTTTGTTGATATTTTCAACTCAGGCGCTCCAAAACCAACAAACCACTCGCAAACCCGTCCAAATACGTATTGCGAACCATCAAAGCTTTTGTTGAAAAACCGACAGAAGTTGACGTGCCTGATCCCTTGATCACGCATTTTTAATTACTTTTTCTTTTGCGTAGACAGACGAATAGGGAATGTTGTATACAAATTAAAGTACGGTAATGGTACTTTTTAATAGTGATATAAAATACAGGGTATCCCATTTAAATTTTACTGAAAAAATAATGTACCTACCTACTTGAGTTTTAACTCACCCTTTATTAGATATAAAGTAAATTAGCAATATCAATCATTTTTAAAAATTTTGACAATAAATAAAATATGGCATCAATAAACCATTGCCGTTGTGCTTATTTTTATTTATACAGTGAGTTGAACTTGTTACGATTTTCATATAAAATTGGTTATAACTTTGTAAATACCCTGTATAACATACCCAACCTTTATATTTTGAAAGTAACAGGATCTATTTGTTTACGATGAAAACTAGTTATAATTCATTGAAGGGTCTAAAAGGGTCTAATGTACACAATGGTCCCCTCTTCAACTTGTTGTGGTCAACTTATCGCAGCGTCTAAACAGCGTTTCAACCTCAACAAATCACAGCAACTTGTCATCACAACTAGTTGCTGGACTTATCGCTGTGTTTAAACGCCCCTTAAACGGTGCATCGCACAACTTATCAAAGTTGGAGTTGGGTTGAAGGTGGTATCGCATTGAATTGCAGCGTCTAAACAGCGTTTCAACTTGTCATCACAACTAGTTGCTGTGACTTATCGTTGTGTTTAAACGACGCTTAAAGGATCGTTTAAACACAGCGATATATCAAACAACTTATCAAGGTCAATCGAGTTGTTGCAACTTATCATTGTGTGTAAACGGTGCATCGCACGACTTATCAAAGTTGGAGTTGGGTTGAGGTTGGTATCAACTTATCACAAGGATCGAGTTGTTTTAATTTATCGTCGTGTCTAAACGGTACAGCGATTTATCATTGGACTTGGGTCGTATCAATTTAGGAGAATCTTACCGTATTAGAATTTATTTACATATATAATTAAATAATGTACAGGGTGATTGATTAGTGGGGTAAAGCTACGTAGATCCGTTATAGTAATAGATAGCAATAAAAGTTAATAACAAAAATTGTAGCCAACTTTTAGATTCACATTTATAAAATTAATTAGAATGTTACATAGGGTGTTCGATAACATAGTGGCAGAAATCATAGAGCAAAACAGCGAAACCAAACAAGTTTGATTTCTCCGCTCGCACTCTTTGTTATTTTTCCGAAAAATGAATCTCGATGTCCTGATATCTGAAGTGTTTCAAAGAAAGCTGTTTTTGAATCAGTAAGATTCCCTATTCAGATGACGACGATGGCTTTTTAAATTTATAACTTTATGCAATTTTATAATTAAATAAATATTATGTAACTTAATAATTATTATTAGTTCTACGTTCTACAGTGTGGCAAAACCAAATGGAATAAATTCATTATTTCGTAAACCGACGACTAAAAAATCCGGACATATTTTTAAATTATGATTTTTTGGCATTTACATACTAGTGACGTCATCCATCTCGAAGCTGAAATAAAAAATATACATGCGGACCAATGTAAAAAAGGTCATTTCATTGTTGTCTTCTTACCGGCGTGAGAAATACAAAATAAGATTTACTATTTTATTTGGACATAAGTCACAATTCGAGTTTGAAATCAAGTTTACTTGACGTTTCGAGTTTCACTTCGGAAATCGTTATCAGTATATAAAAAAACATTCATAAATTAAAAATTTAACTTTTGTTTCTGGTGAAGCAACGCAGTTGGAACAAGCAGAATATTATAATTATTGTCACCGGAAAACGAAAAAGGTAACGCACAACTTGAAAGAACTTATATATTTCTAACTTCGTTTCTGGTGAAGCAACGCAGTTGGAACAAGCAGATATATTATAGTTGTGTCACCGGAAAGCGAAAAAGGTAACGCACAACTTGGGAGAACCTATAGATTTCCAACTTGGTTTCTGGTGAAGGAACGCAGTTGGAACAATCAGATATATTATAATTGTGTCACCGGAAAGCGAAAAAGGTAGTCCCTGAAAACTATAGGTTTTTCCAAGTTGTGCGTTACCTTTTTCGCTTACCGGTGACACAATTATAATATATCTGCTTGTTCCAACTCGTTGCTTCACCAGAAGCGAAGTTAGAAAACTATAGGGTCTTCCAAGTTGTGAGTTACCTTTTTCACTTTCCGGTGACACAATTATAATATATCTGGTTGTTCCAACCCTGTTGCTTCACCAGAAGCGAAGTTAGAAAACTATAGATTCTTCCAAGTTGTGCGTTACCTTTTTCGCTTTCTGGAGACACAATTATAATATATCTGCTTGTTCCAACTCCATTGCTTCACCAGAAACGAAGTTAGAAAAGTATAGGTTCTTCCAAGTTGTGCGTTACCTTTTTTGCTTCCCGGTGACACAATTATAATATATCTGCTTGTTCCAACTCCGTTGCTTCACCAGAAGCGAAGTTAGAAAAGTATAGGCTCTTCCAAGTTGTGAGTTACCTTTTTCACTTTCCGGTGACACAATTATAATATATCTGGTTGTTCCAACCCTGTTGCTTCACCAGAAGTGAAGTTAGAAAACTATAGGTTCTTCCAGGTTGTGCGTTACCTTTTTCGCTTCCCGGTGACACAATTATAATATATCTGCTTGTTCCAACTCCGTTGCTTCACCAGAAGCGAAGTTAGAAAACTATAGGCTCTTCCAAGTTGTGAGTTACCTTTTTCACTTTCCGGTGACACAATTATAATATATCTGGTTGTTCCAACCCTGTTGCTTCACCAGAAGCGAAGTTAGAAAACTATAGGTTCTTCCAAGTTGTGCGTTACCTTTTTTGCTTTCCGGTGACAATTATAATATTATATCAGCTGCTTTTTCCAACTGTGTTGCTTCACCAGAAACAAAGTTAAATTTTTAATGTATGAATGTTTTTTGTTGATATTTTCAACTCAGGCGCTCCAAAACCAACAAACCACTCGCAAACCCGTCCAAATACGTATTGCGAACCATCAAAGCTTTTGTTGAAAAACCGACAGAAGTTGACGTGCCTGATCCCTTGATCACGCATTTTTAATTACTTTTTCTTTTGCGTAGACAGACGAATAGGGAATGTTGTATACAAATTAAAGTACGGTAATGGTACTTTTTAATAGTGATATAAAATACAGGGTATCCCATTTAAATTTTACTGAAAAAATAATGTACCTACCTACTTGAGTTTTAACTCACCCTTTATTAGATATAAAGTAAATTAGCAATATCAATCATTTTTAAAAATTTTGACAATAAATAAAATATGGCATCAATAAACCATTGCCGTTGTGCTTATTTTTATTTATACAGTGAGTTGAACTTGTTACGATTTTCATATAAAATTGGTTATAACTTTGTAAATACCCTGTATAACATACCCAACCTTTATATTTTGAAAGTAACAGGATCTATTTGTTTACGATGAAAACTAGTTATAATTCATTGAAGGGTCTAAAAGGGTCTAATGTACACAATGGTCCCCTCTTCAACTTGTTGTGGTCAACTTATCGCAGCGTCTAAACAGCGTTTCAACCTCAACAAATCACAGCAACTTGTCATCACAACTAGTTGCTGGACTTATCGCTGTGTTTAAACGCCCCTTAACAAGTACGTACAATATAACTGTCAACTGTCAAATATAAGTCAAATTAATAATGTAAACATTGTTAAATCAAAATAACAATTTACTGTTTTTTACCATTCTGCAAAATACAGAATGTTTTATAAATAAACGTTAAAATGTATAGTAATGTAACTTACGTAATAGAAAATAGATATTGTACAGGGCGTCAATAAGTTACATTTCATGAATGAAATACCATGACGTCACTTTTACTTTTCCTCCCTAGGGAGGAAAAATGCAACTTTGCTCCCTACAATCAGGTCCGGAAAAGTATACTTTCGGTAAAGGTAGGTGGAAATAGCTATTTGTATAACAAGGGAGGAAAGTGCTACTTTTCCTCCCGAGAATGAAGTTTACTGCCCGACGCGTAGCGGAGGGCAGTAATCATTCAAGGGAGGAAAAGACACTTTACTCCCATGTTATACATATGATTTTTCCACCTTCCTCAAATAGCAAGTCATTTTTTCATTTTTATTTAATTTATTTTATGTAACTAACCAACAAAATTTATTAGAACTAAAACTAACAAGTAGGTACAATATAACTGTCAACTGTCAAATATAAGTCAAATTATTAATGTAAACATTGTTAAATCAAAACAACAATTTACTGTTTTTTACCATTCTGCAAAATACAGGGTGTTTTATAAATAAACGTTAAAATGTATAGATACTTACGTAATAGAAAATAGATATTATACAGGGCGTCAATAAGTTATATTTTATGAATGAAATACCATGACGTCACTTTTACTTTTCCTCCCTAGGGAGGAAAAATATTTTCCTCCCTAGGGAGGAAAAGTACAACTTTGCTCCCTACAATCAGGTCCGGAAAAGTATACTTTCGGTAGAGGTAGGTGGAAAAATTAGTTTTTAACAATGTCTTAGCATAGCCAAAGTATATTTATACCATAGCATTTTTACATAGCGACTTTTATATAGTGACATGAATTTCTAAAGACTACAAACTTTAAGAGTTACAAAATTCCGACGCAAACAGCATTTTCAACGCATTCGTTGAACAAGACTTAATTGGTATAGTTAATACATATATAAGAGCTCTTAAATCCAAAAAAGAACAAAACCAAGATGAAGAAATAATTCACCACACAGCAGAACAACTAGTTGAGCAACCAACATTAGAAAAAACTATAGAGTCATAAAACATCTAAAAAATAACAAAGCACCTGGCACAGATGGAATAACTGCAGAGCTGATAAAGAATGGTGGACATGTGCTATGGAAGCGTATCCATAAACTAATCGACCGCAGATGGACACTAGAAGTCATCCCAGAAGATTGGAAAGTAGGAATCATACTTCCTATGTAAAAAGGGGGAGTCAAAAGACAAAAGATACATCCGCCTGGAATCTTTTCGGAAGAAATGATTGATGAATACCAATGTGGTTTCAGACCAACGAGGTCTATCTAATCAGCCCTAAACATCCATCCTTGGATATAGGGGTCCTCTTCCTTCTTCCATGCCTCTCTATCTTGGGCAATTTGCATCCATTTTGACCCAGTGTGTTTCTTCAGGTCATCTGACCATCGCATCTGTGGCCTTCCCCTTTTTCGTTTGTGGTTCCATGGTCTCCAATGTATTACCATCTTAGTCCATCTTTCATCCTTCTGCCGTAGGGTGTGTCCGGCGAACTTCCATTTAAGCTTTGCTACTTGGGTAGAGACGTCTTTCACTTTTGTTTTGTTACGGATCCATTCGTTTCTTTTCCTGTCTGATAATTTAATGTTCAGCATTTGTCTTTCCATGGCTCTTTCTGTCTTTGCTATTTTTTCCATATTCTCTTTTGTAAACGTCCATGTCTGAGAGCCATATATTAAAACAGGGAGTATACATTGATTGAAGACTTTTGTTTTTAGGTATTGCGGGTATTTTCTGTTCTTTAGAATATAAGACAGTTTTCCGAATGATGCCCAGGCCAACCTTATTCTTCTCTTTATTTCTTCGGTCTGATTTTCTTTATTTAATCTAGTGATTTGTCCTAGATATATATATATATATATATATATATATATATATATATATATATATATATATATATTCTTTTACTTGTTCTATTCTTGTTTGTGCCACTGTAATTACTAGTTCTTCTTGTTGATTGGTCATGGTTTTTGTTTTACTGTAATTCATCTTCAGTCCTATCTTTGTCGATTCTCTATCTAGTTCTTCCATCATTCTTTGTAATTCTTCACTTCTTTCTGTTGCACTAATATTTGTAGAATTTACATGATTTTGAGTATATTTATTTTCCCTGTCTTGTCCTAGATAAAGTAAGCAACGAGAAATACTAGAAGCCACAAACTAAAGGTGATACATTAGAATCAATTAGACCTGAGAATATATTTTTTGTTAAATTTTGGTTTTGTTTCCATGAGTCAAATTTCATAACAGAGAGAAAATACAGAACATAATAATACGTAGCGCGAGATGTCAATATCCTAACTGAAAACATGAGAGTGTATACGTAGAAAGCGAGTGATAATGCCATGACTAAAGACTAGCCAGTCTTTTATAGTAATTTTAATCGAAGGGAGATTTGATCGATCTTTTTGTTTTCTAGTTTCAAATGCAATAAAAATGTTTTTTATTATCGACTATTAAGAAACCTTTTAGTAAAAATAGAACGGCAAAAATACAGGTGTATGGCTCGAATTGCTTCTACAAAACCATAAAAGGAATTTAAAATTAATTTGGAAAGATTTTTTTACTTTGCAACATTTTTTAATATCTACGTAGGCGGCCCAAACAATAATATCAACTTATATTTTTATTGTGACAGCGCTTGTCATAGAATATTTGAAAGTGTTTTCACAAATAATACTCCGGGCGCTGTTTGCGAAGGAGCTCAGCTACTTTATTAGCTGATAGTGGTGGTAATATAACCAATGGGAAGAGGCACGAAGGCTGGAAATCAACCAGTATGGCAGAGGGATATGAAGAAAATTCTTTAAAAAACAAAATTTCCATAGCATCACAGATTGAAAAGGGTCGTATCGAAATTAATATTTCGAAAAAGAATACAAATACTGATACGTCTAATAATACTACATAATTTCAATACTGTCACTTCCCAAATAATATTAAGGGCGTAGGCACAAAATTTCGCGCCAATGTGTTTTAAATGCATTCATGTTTTTCGAATCCTGCGCCAATGTGGTTTTTAATTTCAAATATCTCATTAAAAAAACCTTTTGGGATATTCTAAGGACTTTCGGCTCTCAGTAATAATGTAACCTTTCATTCTGCGGTTAAATTTTTCAAAAATACTTATTAGTTTCGAAACAAATGAATGCATTTCAAACACATAGGCGCATTAATATAAGTAATTTTTATAAGTGTGTGATTAATATTCATAAGTAATGTATTCATGAGAGGAATTGTTTGTTATCTTATAAGTAATAAAAAGTTCATAAGTAATGTATCGATTCAGATTCTTTTGGACATAATAAACGCCTACAGAAAAATATTTTACGTAACACGATCTAAAACTGATTTTACGTCATTCGCAGAATTCCAGGATTCGCCTTCGGCTCGTCCTGGAAACTTCCTACTTAGTCCATGTGGTGAAACCGCTCCCGTCTGAAAACATTTCTGATTCGGTTTCTTTGTGGATTCCTATTCAAAAATGTCCCCTTTAAACAAATCTGAAGGGTGCCGGGCGGAATTTTTGGGCAGAAATTGTTTAAATAATTTTTTTAAACAAATACAAAAGATCACCCTTTTTTGCTCTGGAATATATTTTTTTTAGGTTTATTGGATCATTCTAAACAAGAAAGGTATCTTGTAATTTTTCTCAAAAATGGATAGTTTTCGAGTTATAGGCGATTTAACATCTAAAAAATGCGAAAATACACATTTTTGAAGCTTAAAAACTCATAGTCTAGGCGCCAAATAGAGGCCACCGTGTCCTTTTCAATTCTGATGGACAAACTCAACGGTTTCTTGTGGATTTTTAGCTGCTGATTACGAATTTCTAGGGTGGAATTCGATCTGAGTGGTCAAAAAATTTTTATAAACAATTTAATTGTTTATAAGGCTCTGGCTCATAAACTAAAAGAGATAAAAAAGAATGTTTAAAATAAAATTTGTTCGTTAATGAAAAACAAAGAAAAGAACGTTTACTAAACTTAAATCCAACAATTAGAACTCAAGATATTGTAAAATTAGTGCACAATGCAAATTGCAAATTAAGTATTTTTCGAAGCTTTATCGATCGTAACTCGGCTTATACGCATGAAAATGAGCCTTAGAAATTTTAAATTTTAATGAATATGCTTCCAAACAAAGTTTGTTAAATTACCTTGTCTTCATTTGTTTTAAAGTTATATCCGTTTGAAGTTAAAATTTTCTTAAAAAAATTGTACATTAATTTGTTTATAAGGGTTTCAAGCAAATTTGAGCTATAAACATTTATACTTTATTTAAAAATAATGATAGAAGAACTCAAAAGGAACATTTTGAGCTTAAGAAAATGTTCGTATGTTTATTTTTGGCCAAGATATCGATATTTTAATAGCGCGCTCTGAGGCGCGAGATTGACTCACCGCGTAAAGGTTCACGCGCTAACTTCTCGATGCAAATTATAATTTCTATTATGTATATAAATGTATATGTTGTCTTCATTTTTCATTTTTGAAGATCCTAATAAAATTTTATCATATAATTCTTATAATTAAATCATCATACTGTACCTCGTATCACCTTTCATTCTATTTACTTTTATTGTCTTTTATCTTTTGTACTAAATGAGAAAAAAACATTAAAAACTAATATTTCAGAAATATAACTAAAAAGTAAGTTGATAATATTTATTAATACTATTTTTACAAACATTATCTTTCATGCATCTGCATCGAAATATACAGAGAATCTCAGCTTTTTTACATCTGCATAAGTTCTGAGAGCAATTTTTACAGTTACATGGTGGTACTAAGTCTGATCTTGTAGGCAGTAAAACTAAAACTTGCTGTGGCTTCAGAGTCTAATTATCTATATAAAGTGGATCTAGTCTGATATCCATATAAAGTGGATCTAGTTCTTTCGCAACATCATCAAGGCACGTCAATTGTGTGTATGCAGCCACAACATAAATGCTCATTTTATATGCAATGATGATGCTGTAAAAGAACTCGATCCATTTTTATATGGATATCACATATTGGCTCATTTGCATGCGTAGAAGCCGAGTTACGATCGATAAAGCGTCAAAAAATACTTACATACTTGACTGCGAGCCGATTTTGCGTCTCATAGCGCGCCATTAAAATATCGATATCTTGACCAAAGATAAACTTACGAACATTTTAAAAAGCTCAAAATGTTCCTGTTGAGTTCTTATATCATTATTGTCAATTAAAGTGAAGTAATTGAAAATGGTTATTCATTTTTTTTAAAGTATAAATGTTTATAGCTGAAATTTAGTTGAAAGCCTTATAAATAAATTATTGTACAATTTTTTTAAGAAAATTATAACTTCAAACATGTATAACCGTAAAACAAATGAAGATAAAGTAATGTAACAAACTTTGTTTGAAATCCTATTAATGAAGCTTTAAAATGAGACCTTTTAAGGCTCATTTGCATGTGCAGAAGCTGAGTTACGATCGATAAAGCTTCGAAAAATACTTATTTTACAATTTGCAATTTGTATTGTGCACTAATTTTACAATATCTTAAGTTCTAACTGTTGGATTTAAGTTTAGTAAACGTTTTTTTCTTCGTTTTTTATTAACGAACAAATTTTATTTGAAACATTTGGTTTTATCTCTTTTAGTTTATGAGCCAGAGCCTTATAAACAATTAAATTGTTTATAACAATTTTTTGACCACTCGGATCGAAATCCACCCTCGAAATTCGTAATCAGCAGCCAAAAATCCATAAGAAACCGTGGAGTTTGTCCATCAGAATTGAAAAGGACACGGTGACCCCTCTGGCGCCTAGACTATCATATTTAAAATTGTATTTTTGTGGTTGCCACGTATTTAAATTGTCGTTTAAACATTCATTTTCAAGATTCTGAAGAGTGATCGGGTCTAACTTTAATTTACACCGTTGTTATTTAATTGTTAAATATGCGTGTCTATCCGATTTTTTTGCCGGTGCGGCCCGCTCTATTACAACAATCACCTATTTTCCTCCGAAAATATTTTTTTTTAGATTCTTTGGGACATTCTAAATAAAATAAGTTTCTTGTAATTTTTCTCAAAAGTTAACAGTTTTAAAGTTATAAGCGATTTAAAATCCGAAAATGTGTATTTTCGCTTTTTTCGGATTTTAAATCGCTTAGAACTTTTGGAAATTAAATTTATTGACGTTTCGACTTCCAATTCGGAAATCGTTATCGGTATGGGCCTAGCGTTATTCAAAAGATATAATATAATATAAAAAGTAAATAATACTTTTTTCCTTCTTTGTGATGAATGCGCGAAAAAATAATAATAACATAAATGTCCCAATAACATTTAATACAAGTTTTCTTAATGACATTGTAGACGGGACTTAATCGTCGACCCCGTTAGGGGCTGTATCGTCGACCCCGTTAGCGAAATTATTCCGATTCGATTTTTTTGCACAAACTTTTTAAAAAAGAGGTCCTTATAACAAATCCACAGTCAGAAAGTGATCAAATCAAAGCTTAAAACCCTCCTTCAAAATACTGAGGAAATTTTTGTCAGTATTTTATTACAAAGCTGATATTTTTAATTATTAACAATTAGCGCTATAGTCCAGGTGTAATGTCGCCCCCGTTAGCGAAATTATTTGCATTAGATTTTTTGCACAAGCTTACTCAAAAAGAGGTCCTTATAACAAATTCACACGGTGCCAGGCGGCACCTTGGTCGAAAAATTGTTTAAACAATTTTTTTAAACAAATTCACAAAAAATAATTTTTTTACTTCGAACAATTTTTTTTAGATAACTGGGGTCATTCTGATAAAAAAGGTATTTTGTGATTTTTCTCGAAAATTGATTGTTGTCGAGTTATATGGCCATTTTCGCATTTTTCAAATTTTAAATCGCGTATAACTCGACAACAATCAATTTTGGAGAAAAATACCAAGAGACATTTTTTGCTCACAATGACCCAAATTATCTAAAAAAAACATTGGTTCGAAGTGAAAAAATTATTTTTGTGAATTTGTTAAAAAAATTGTTTAAACAATTTTTCGACCAAGGTACCGCCGCCTGGCACCCTGTGGATTGGTTATAAGCACCTCTTTTTGAGTAAGTTTGTGCAAAAAAATCTAATCGAAATAATTTCGCTAACGGAGGCGACGATATAGCCCCGTCTAGTCCCAGTCGCAATAGTTTTTAAAGTCAGACAAGGTTTATCTCTAACTCAAGAGGAGTAATGTGTAGTGTATGTGTTGAGTATGTCTTGTTACTTTAGTAAAGTCGACTTCATTTAATAAATACTGTTACAAAGTAACAAATTAAAAAATCTTTTTCTCGATGTCATCATTTACGTAAAAAGTTACGAAGTAACAAGTAAATCACAAAATAATAAAATTGATTTTATGTACTGAACTAACGACGCATTTTTATTTAATGGGTAATAATTATTGGCAAATAATATTGGAAACCGAAAGACGTAGGAGAACGTTGTAAAACCGACGCACAGCGGCAGACAAATTATAACGAAAGACAATCACTCTGGTAGTTGAGTAATAATTCAAAAATAAGTAAAATTTTTCTTCGGTGTATAAACATTTATATGAAATGACCGTACATAAAAATTGCTCAAGGTAGATTAAAATCAACACTAAAAAATCAGAATAAATGACACACTGAGGTATACCCTTACAATTAAAAAGTTATAACTTTTGAGATATCAAATATTTTACTTTCATTGCTCACAGCAATCTTCATGAAGATTAACACATCCAGTCATTACATGTTTTAATATTCCTAATGATTCTTGATCTAGTATAGCGCGCCAAGATGATGAAAATACTAAAAGAAACCGGAATTAATAACCAAGATCTAATAGCCCAGTCGGGATAGCATTTGACCTTGCATTACGAGCTACCCCAAATTTTATTTTTTTAATCTTTAGGGGAGCGTCAATAGTAGTATAAATTTAAAATCTCAACTGAATTTGACCGTTGCGTTAGCCGCCATCTTGATTTTAAACGAGAACCGTTTTTGTTCAATATCTCCGCCATTTTCAACTTTTCGACAAAAAGTGTAGAAACTGAAATTGTTGAAAATGCGATTTTCTATAATTTCGCTTATTATAATTTTTTTCGTGCGGTCGATATTTTCCGAGTTTGAGGAAAAAATAGTGACAGTTAGAGCATAATTATTGATTTATTGAATTATCTCGTTTATTACTAGTTTTACAACAAATTTGAACCTATACAAAAATGAAGAGAATCAAATTTTGTACAATTTTGATCTCTTTCATTTTGATAAAATCAATATTTAAGGTAGAACGTATGCGGTAAAGGCGCGAGCGTAACACCTGATTGATTTTATAGTAATTGTTTTTGTGCAATATATCCGCCATTTTTAACTTTTCGACAAAAAGTGTAAGGACTGGAATTGTTGCAATAACGATTTACTACAATTTTTCGAGAGAACCAGTAGCGGGTCTACGAGGGGGATGGGAAATTCCCCCATCAGGGTCCAAAATTAAAAAAAAAATTGTTGAGATATTAAAATATGTTCGCTGACATGAAACTTAATTATCGACAGACAAATTCAACCAATAAAACCAGCTAGTTAATAAAATTAAGTGAACTTAATGCATATAAGTTATTATGTATGTCTTAATGTACTTAGTTTGGTTGGTGTTTCATCGGAAGTTTCAAAAATTGTATAAAATATAATTCTCTTTATTTTTGTTTATGTACAATTATGTCGTAAAGTTAATAATATATGAGACAATTCAATAATTATCCTTCCCCTCCGCTTCCACTATTTCCCCCTTAACTCGGAGAATATTGATCGCATAAAAAAATTGTGGAAAATAAATGGTAGGAAATTGCGTTTACAACAATTTTAGTTCTACCGTTTTTGTCGAAAAGTTGAAAATGGCGGAGATATTAAGCAACAACGGTTCTCCTTTAAAATCAGAATTCAGTCGAGATTCTAAATTAACACTACTATTGATCTCCTCTAAAGGATAGAATTATCAAATTTGGGGCAGCTCGGAAACAAGATTCAATTCAGTAATTATGCTCCCCCACCACTTTTTACTATTTTCCCACTTAAATCAGAAAATATCAACCGCATGAAAAAAAAATTTAAAAGGAAATTGTAGGAAATCATATTTGGAACAATTTTAGTTGAAAATGGCGTAGATATTGAACAAAAACAATTGCTACAAAATCAATCAGGTTTTACGCTCGCGCCATTATCGCATACGTCGTACCTTAAGTATTAACTTTAGCAAAAAAAAATGAAAGAGATTAAAATTGTGCAGAATTTAATTCTCTCTATTTTTGTATAGGAACATTTTTGTCGTAAAACTTATAATAAACGAGGTAATTCAATAATTATGCTGTAACTGTCACTATTTTCCGCCGTAACTCAAAAAATATCGACGGCATGAAAAAATTGTACCAATAGAAGTGGTAGAAAATCACATTTCCAACAATTTTGGCTGTTATACTTTTTGTCGAAAAGTTGAAAATGGCGGAGATATTGAGAAAAAGCGGTTCTCGTTTAAAATCAAGATGGCGGCTAACGCAACGACGGAATTCAGTCGAGATTTTAAATTTACACTACTATTGACCTCCCCCTAAAGATTAGAAAAATAAAATTTGGGGCAGCTCCTAATGCAAGGTTAGGCCTGTTATTCGTCTAACCCGACTGGACTATAAAATAATTAGAAACCTTGACTGAAATCAGACCGCAAACCTGAGTTGAAGGTGAACACACCGAATATGTGAAAATCATGAGTGGAGTGAGGCAAGGCTGTATTTTGTCTCCGCTAATCTTCAACCTCTACTCTAAAAGAATATTTACCGAAGCTTTACACGAAACTGAAAACGGTATTCTACTAAACGGATACCGGCTAATAGCCCGATCAGGGAACGCAAAATTTTACGAAAACCTCAAAAAAAATAAAGGAAGGATGAAAATTTGGGAATAGATAGCTGAAATTGTCTATTATTATATAAGAAAAAGTTTACAATTCTACATCCCTTCCATTTTTCAAAAATGGAGGGGAATACCCCTTCTCGGGGGTGAAAAAATATACATTCAAAATAAGTACGGAATTGGATAAAAAATCTATTATTATATAAGAAAAAGTTTACAATTGTACATCAACTCCATTTTACAAAAATTGGAAAATACTGGGTGAAAAATTTTTTCTCGGGGGTGAAAAAATATACGTTCAAAATAAGTCCGGATTTGGATAAAATGACTAATTCTAAGAAACTTTTGTTCTATAGAGTTTTTTTACTAAGTCAATATAGTCCGTTCTTTAACGGTAAAATATTGCAAAACCTCTAAATTTTAAAGAACCGCTTGGATTGACATGAAATTTGGCATACACATAGCTAACAAGTCAAAGAAAAAAAGTGATATTGTGCCGATATGTGCTTTTGCCCCGGGGGTGCTTTTCACCCCCTCTTGGGGGTGAAAAAGTATTCGTCCAAAGTAAGTCCGGAAATTGATAAACTGACTAATTTTAAGTAACTTTTGTTCTATAGAGTTTTTTTCACTAAGTCAATACTTTTCGAGTTATTTGCCAGTGAATATGTTCATTTTTTCAACAAAATAACCACACTTTTAGACGGCTTTTTGCAAATAACTTAAATAGTACGTATTTTGTCGAAAAAACATTCGTAGCAAAAATATAGCCTGTAAAAAATTTAAAAAAATGGTGTAAATATCACGTTTCTATACCTAGTAGAAGCAGAGTTATAGCTAATTAAAAATAGGTTTATATTCGTCAAATTCCAAATGGAATACTTTAACGTGAAATAACCAAAAATGATACACATTTCGGGGAAAACTTATTCAAACTTATTTAAGGTGTTTAAAAAAAGTTTCATTTTTGTTTTATAAAAAACATTCTAGCATCAAAAGTAAACAAGTTACGCTCAAAATAAAGTTAGTCCCTTTTTTTTGGTAGAAAAATCGGGAAAATCACTCCCTAGTAAGTATCTCAAATGAACTTAATCGTTACGACTTCACAAGTTTCTTGACCCGTGTATGTATTATTTATATTATCTGTAAGTTTCATCGGTTCAAAGTCCTTATTTTTGAAAGGGCTGTAGTTAAAAGGGGTTGAACGAGTCACTCATCACGAATGTATGCAAATTTAGAAACACCAAATCTCAATCAATTTTTGTCTAACAGAAAAACAAAAAAATACATGATATTCAGAAAAGCAATGCTGACTTTTTTGTGTTTCGAGATTTTTGGTATCTCTAACAATTTTTAAGTTATTTAAAAAAAAAGCATATTTTTCAAAATTAAAATTTTTAAAAATTTTACTTTAAAACCAAATTTTTTCCAAAATAAGCACTTTGAATCAATGAAACTTACAGATCATATAAACACAACATAAGTAAAATAATTTGTGGAGCCGTAACGATTAATTTCATTTAAGTTGCTAATTAGGGGGTGGCCTTCCCGATTTTTTTTGCCAAAACAAAAGCAACCAACTTTATTTTGAGCGTAACTTGCTTAAATTTAATGCTAGAAACTTTTTATAAAAACAGAAATAAAGCTTTTTTTAAACAATTTAAAAAAGTTATAATGGATTTTCCCCAAAAAGTGCTTAATTTTTTGGATATTTCACTTCGAAGTATTCTATTTGAAATTTGGTGAATATAAATCTATTTTTCATTGGCTATAACTCTGGTTTTACGAGGTCCAGAGACCTAACGCGTACACCATTTTTTTATTTTTTTTTTACATGCTATATTTTTGCTAAGAACGTTTTTTTCGACAAAGTAATTACTTTTTTAGTTATTTGCGAAAAACCGTCTAAAAATGTGGTTATTTTGTTAAAAAAATGAACATATTTATTCACTCGCAAATAACTCGAAAAGTGTTGACTTGGCGAATAAGCTCTATGGAACAAAAGTTACTTAAAATTAGTCAGTTTATCCATTTCCGGACTTATTTTAGACTTATATTTTTTCACCCCCAAGAGAGGGTGAAAGTCACCCCCAGGGCAAAAGCACACATCGGCACAGTATCACTTTTTTTCTTTGATATGTAAGCTATGCGTATGCCAAATTTCATGTCAATCCAGGCGGTTCTTTAAAATTTAGAGCAAAAACCGTGAAAGAATGGACTAATACTTTTCGAGTTATTTGCGAGTGAATGTATTCATTTTTAACAAAAAAAATGTTTTTGGACCGTTTTTAGGAGATAACTCAAAAAGTAAGTATTTTAGCGAAAAAAATATTCTTAGTAAAAATATAGCTTATAAAAAATTGAAAAAAATGGTGTATGGTTGAGGTCTGCAGACCCAGTAGAAGCAGAGTTGCAGCTAATGAAATATAGGTTCTTCTTCGTCAAATTCCAAATCGAATATTTCAATGTGAAATAACCAAAAAACCGATCACTTTTCGGGGAAAATTCATTATAACTTTTTTAAAGTGTTTAAAAAAACTTCTAACATTAAAAGTATGCGAGTTACACTCAAAATATTGTTGGCCCTTTTATTTTTTGGTAAAAAAAATGGAGAAAATCACCCCTTAATTAGCTTCTCAAATAAAATTAATCATTACCGCTTTACAAGTTACTTTACTTATGTATTGTTTATATTATCTGTAAGTCTCATTGGTTCAAAGTGTTCAGTTTTGAAAAAAATTGGGTTTAAAATAAAACATCTTTTTTTATTTTGAAAAAAATCGTAATTGTTTATGGAATTAACTTAAAAACAATTAGGAACACCAAAAATCTCAAAGAGTAATAAAATGTATCGAATTAACTTAAAAACAATTAGGAACACCAAAAATCTCAAAGGGTAATAAAATGTATCTTTTGCTTCTCTGAATATTTTTGATTTTTTGTTTTCTTGTTAGACAAAAATTGGTTATGCTATGGCTGTTTAAAATTTGCCTAAACTCGTGATTAGTTACTCATTCAAGCCATTTTAACTACAGCTTTTTCAAAACGAAGCACTTTGAACCAATGAAACTTACATATCATATAAATAATACATAGACAAAGTAACTTGTGAAGTGGTAATGTTAAAATGTATATGTGATGCTAATTAGGGGGTGATTTTCGCGATTTTTTTACCAAAAAATAAAAGGGACCAACAATATTTTGAGCGTAATTCACTTAATTTTAATATTACAAGTTTTTTTAAGAAACAAAAATAAACCTTTTTTTAAACACTTTAATTCGATTTGGAATTTGACGAAGAAGAACCTACTTTTCATTAGCTGCTTCTACTGGGTCTACAGACCTCATGCATACACCATTTTTTTTTAAATTTTTTATGGGCTATATTTTTGCTAAGAATATTTTTTTCGCTAAAATACTTACTTTTTGAGTTATCTCCGAAAAACCGTCCAAAAACATGTTTTATTTTGTAAACATGAACATATTCACTTGCAAATAACTCGAAAAGTATTGACTTAGGGAAAAAACTCTATAGAACAAAAGTTGCTTAGAATTAGTCATTTTATCCAATTCCGTACTTATTTTGAATGTATATTTTTTCACCCCCGAGAAGGGGTATTCCCCTCCATTTTTGAAAAATGGAAGGGATGTAGAATTGTAAACTTTTTCTTATATAATAATAGACAATTTCAACTACCTATTCCCAAATTTTCATCCTTCCTTTATTTTTTTTAGGGTCAGATTGTTCTTTGGATTCAGTCCATCTTCAGTGAACTTTGAAGTACTTCCGCTAATAACCGCAAAACCAAATAGTGGTTGATAAAAATGAGTAAATAACTATCCGGGAACAGTATGTGTCCCTACTCGAAATAGCAAATAATTATTGCAAGAAGAACTGAAGAGAATGCTTCAACAACTACATCAAGTAGCGAGAAAAACCAGGATTAAATATGAATTACGACAAAACAAAAATTATGCCAAGTCAAGAAGAAGAGTCAATTACGGCAGAATAAAATAGAATAAACAGAGAAAGTCAAAGTAGGAAAAAATACGAACGGAATTGGCACGGGCTTCACTCATACTACTATTATCAATGCTAGTTAGAGATGGATTTACATTGCAAATGGCTGGAAAAATAGAAATAGATAAGGAGATACAATTTTTACAGCGATTAAAAAGGCAAGTTGAACCGCAATTATCAATGTTGGAAAGTTACCTTTTGATCTATTAGATATGCTTTAAAGACCAAAACGGTACATTTTTCTGAATTTTTAACAATCATTTATCGCTTATTGAAATGGCATATCATTTATTAACACTTATACAGATATTCGGGCATTTACTTCTAGATTGCATAATGATTAATATATTACATATTTTAAAATATATTTGGAAATACAAATTTAATTTACTCGATAAGAAATGATTATGTAGATTTTGATAACTCGTCATTCCACGTAAGTTATCGAGGAAAAATACTCTATGTTTTAATTATTATTATTCTGTACTAAATTTATAAATAAAAAACTAAAAAGAACTGAACTAGACAGTAATGGCTAACAGAATATTTCCTTGTATATAGTCCCTATGGTAGGGGAGCCCAAGCGGAGATTTTTGCAGTTACTCGAGCGCGTCAGATTATCATATGGGGAGAAACCTGGTAGCCTGTAGATGTACCTCTACCATATATTGGCTCTTAACACAAGGAAGTTCGTTAAGGGGGCCCGAAAAAAAAATCTATCCTTAAAAATACTCGATATTGTCAGATTAAGATAAGGTAAGTTAAGTACATGCAAAAGAGTGTAATGTATTTCAAAAATCTAACGATTTGTGCGGGGCGTAAGGAAATGGGTGAGTCAAAAAGTTTCACAAAAAAAAAGAGAATATTTCGCGAAATGAACGTCAGATCGAAAAACTAAAAAATACGTCTTCAATATTTTTCAAAAATCTATCGAATGGTACTAAAGGGATAACCCCGCGATATTTCGCAAAATGAAGATCAGATCGAAAAACCGCAAAATACACTTTCAAAATGTTTTTGAAAAATCTATAGAATTGTATGGGACCCCCAAATTTTTATTGCAGTTTTGGATTCTCTACGTAAAAATAAGCAACTTTTATTCGAGACATTTTCTCGAATTATGGATAGATGGCGCTATAATCGGAAAAAAAGATTGTTGGAAATGAAAAATTAAATTTAAAAATGGCAAGCGCCCGCTAAAATAGAAAATTTTACTTAACTTTTTTTGATTTTAGGACCTAATAATCACAACCCAATAGGTCCCCACAACGCTCGAGTGACTGCAAATTTAGCATACTTTGCTCCCCTACTACTAAAAACACGGGAATAAAAGTGGTAGCTCTTCTAATAAAAAAAGTAGATAAGAACTTCGGAGATGTAGATTGCTTTTCAGAAGGAAAGCTGAAGGTACAACTACAAGGTGTAAAAAGAAAAACCTAAAAGTAGTAAAGGTATATGGACCTGAAAATTGCAAACTTAAAGAAGATCATCATCATCATCAATGGTGCTACAGCCCTATGAAAGAGCCTCGACCTTCCCAAGTCTATTACGCCAGTCAGTCCTATCCATTGCCAACCGTTGTCAGTTTGCTGCCCCTACTTTTCCCCCATCCTCACCCACACCATCCTTCCATCTGAGTTTTGGCCTACCCCTATTTCTACTTCTCACAGGTTGTGACATAAGGATTCTTCTAGGAAACCTAAAGAAGATATGCTGCTAAAAACTGTCGAAACTTTCTCGAATGAGATCAGTATGCACTTTAAACCTTGACAAGTGCCGTGTTCTAAATATAGTAGATAGATAGATAGATATTTATTTATTTATCATAATAGATAATACACAAAACAAAAACATTGCACTCTACACCTGTACAAATTACATAAGAATTGTCACGGCAAGGAGCGCTGTATAATTATCATAAAGTACTACAAAAATTAAATTAAAAACATGAGACTAAACAAATAAAGAAATAAGCATTGTCAAATTAAATTAATCAGAAATATTCAATATATAAACAAAAAAAAGAGAAAATAAAATAAAAATAAAAACACTGGAAGTACAACAAACATTGCCAATTGGTTTCTAGGTCTTAGTTTTAATATAATGGACTAATAATCTCTTAAAGATAGTTGCATTATGGCTATTTTTAATGTGATAAGGTATATTATTGAACTGTACAATTCCTTTATGAAACAAGCTTTTCATTGAACTGGACTTGTTGGTTGTTCTAACATAAAAATTTATTGAATTTGCAGCTCTAGTGCTACGCTCATGAACATTTGCTATCGGGACCAACTGACTGTTCAAATACTCAGGCAATAAATGGTTTACCATCTTAAATAAGAATGTCATAGATTGGACATACATAAAATGTTCAACTTTTAACCAATTTAAAGTTTTCAGCATATCTTGAATTCCAGTATATCGATTGCATCTCAATATTACTCGCATAGCCTTATTTTGGAGAATTTGAAGCCTGTCATAATTAGAACATCCTGTATAAATCAATGAACAACAACATAAAAAGTGAGGTAATATTAACGAATTATAAATTGTTAATTTAGTTTGAAATGTCAAAAATGGTGATACTCTTCGAAAAAAACCTATTTTTTTCCCTATATTTCTGCAAATGTAATCAACATGTTTACTAAAAGTTAGTTCCCTATCCAATATGAATCCCAAATACTTTATTTCCTGAACCATTTCAATTTTTTTATTATTTAATTTAATGTGAACATCCAAACTTAAGAATTTCCCGAAAAGAGTATTATTACCAATAAACATGTATTTGGATTTTAACTCATTGACTTTCAATTTGTTTAACTTAAATCTTTCAGTTAATAAATGCAATTCACGATTCATCGTGTCCACTACATCAACAAAATCTTCTCCATAAAAATATATTAATGTGTCATCAGCAAAAAGATGAATTTTACATTTACTTAATACGTTTCCCAAATCATTAATGTATATTATGAAAAGTAGAGGTCCAAGTACACTGCCTTGCGGCACACCAATATCATTTAACTGTGGATTTGACATTTCACTATTTAATTTAGTCCTTTGGTACCTATTTGACAGATAATTTTCCAGCCAATTAAAAACTGTCCCGTTAAAACCATATTTCTTTAATTTCAAAAGAAGTATATGACGATCTATTGTTTCAAATGCTCTTTTGAGATCTATAAAAACTGCGCGTATACCGACCCCTGTCGTATCTAAAATACTTTTCATATCTGAGACAACTAACTGTAATGTGGTCTCACATGAATGAGAATTTCTAAATCCAGACTGGTAATTATACAGGATATTATTTGAAGTAATAAATTTAATCAGCTGATTGTACACCACAATTTCTAAAACTTTTTCACAAAATGGGAGCATATTTATTGGACGTAATTGATTAAGTTTATTAGTATTAGGAACTTTTGGAGCAGGAACTATAGTTGATATTTTAAATTGCTTGGGCACCAGGCCCTTCTCTAAACTCATATTAATTAAATTTAATAAAGGATAACCTAACACATGAAATAGATTTTTGATAATATCAAGACCTACTTCATCCGTACTATTTTTTTATATTGAAATTTGATTATATCATATAGTTGGTTTAGTGATATGCTCTCAAAAGTTTCAAAATTTACATCAGATGAAACAACTGTCTGCAAATTTAAATTAATGTCACTATTTTGGTCAAAACTTACAATAATATCTTTAATACTATCAACATAATATTGATTTAATATGTTTGCCAAATTTACACTATATGTTACACCTTCATGTTCAAGATTTTGAAATTGTGATATAGTTTTATTAGTTCCTACTAACTGTTTGAGATGTTTCCACATTTGTTTAGAATTACCCCTATTCCTATCAATATTTGACTCATAAAATCTAATTTTAACTTGTTTTAAAATTCTAACACAGTTATTTCTTTCAATTTTATAGTTATTCCAATCTACACAATCGTTTGTAAACAAAAATCTTTTATAAGCAAGATTTTTATTCTTAACTGCCAATTTACAAGTGTTGTCAAACCATTTATTACCAAAGTTCTTAACTTCAACAGTTTTAACTGGTGACACTCTATTCAAAACATCTACGATATTACTGATGAAAGTATCAGTAACCTCATCGATGTTTACCGAAGAATATGCCCAATCTTTTTCAATCAACATGTTTACCATATTATCATATATTATTTTAGAACGAATTTGTTTTGTTTCAATGACTTCACTTTTAGTTACTTTATTATTGAGCACATGGACAATACAGTGATCAGATATTATGTAATTTTTTTCTACATGAGCAGTTAACGTATAGTCATTACTTATGACAAGATCAATCATAGATTTTGAATCCTTAAAAATTTTTGTATATTCATTTACAAGTTGCTGCATTCCATTATTTTCTATATATTCTTTCAATTTACTTTTACCCTGACAATTTTTATCATAATGTATGTTGAAATCTCCAGCAATGACTATACTACAACTACTATGTGATTCATAATAATCATCCATCCACTTGAAAAATACATCAATGAATTCACTTATACTACCACTTGGCGATCTATAAATACCCACTATTCCATAATATGATCCATTAATTACAACATCCAAAGACAAAACCCACAAACTCTTATCAATAATAAATGTTTTGATATTATTGACTTTTATGTATTCTTTCGTATAAATTAGAACTCATCCTCCTCCTTTAGTCATGACGAAAGGTTCAACCCAAAAGGAAAAAATGCACACCTGGATGTGTAAAACTCTGCATGGCATCCGAATGAGATCAGCGAAGACTATGTCGACAATACAGCGTGTAACTATTGGCTGACAGCAGGAAAGACGTTACCCTAAACAGAGGGTTTTCTACTTGCCATTCAGAATCAGGTTATTCCAACCAAAAATTACCTAAAATATAATTGTCAAAGACCTTAGACAAGGAAAAAAGAGAGGACGGGTAACACCCATTTAACACACACGTTCCAAAAGTGAAGCCAGTTTTTGGTTTGTTTGTCACCAGAAACATGGCGGTCACGTCAAAAATAACAATGGGTTGCCAGTGGTGGGTGTTCGTTGAAGGTTAAAATTTCATAAAAAATAAAGTAAATCATCATCTAAAATTCGTAATAAAAACATATGTATGTATTGAAACATATGTACGTAATATGAGCAACTTAATAAAACATTTACCGTACACAAATTCTTCATTTTAAATACATTTCATGTTTTTATTTTAAATACTCAATGCATAACAATACCCCAAAGATACGTCGATGATCAAAATCCCTGGTGTCAGTTTAGCTTCACTTTTGGTCATAGGATTACTCGTCCTCTCTCTTTCCTTGTCTAAGTCAAAGACCCTCAGATCCAAAACGGCAAAAATGACAATATGGGTATCAAGCCTAAGAAACCATCCAATATATTATTGGGGCTGTCAGGTATTTGTCGAAACTGATTATAAAGAACGTCATGACTCATTGCGAAAGATAATAGCTTTGTTTGCGCTGGACATCCCGAATGTACCCAGCGTTCGCGGAGGTCGAATTTTTCCCTCTGAACACCCTTCGGATTTTTAATTCGGTGTTCGCGCAGTACAGAAAAAAGATCCTGAACGTGTCCGGGATACCCTCTCGACGTTAGAGGATTTTGTTTCGGATTTTAAGTTCGCACAGGCGCACATAATATTTGGGAAGAATTTCTTAACATTCTGACCATTATTCTGTTCTTACTCCGTCCAATTCTTAACCTAAAACATTGTTTTGTTAAACAGCTTGTAGATGTAGTTCTGGTTTTTACAGTTTTCAAATTATGTAAAGTGTTGTATCATTTCAATATTCTTCAAACAAATTTTAATATTTTTTATATTATAGCTATTTGTATAACAAGGGAGGAAAGTGTAACTTTTCCTCCCGAGAATGAAGTTTACTGCCCGACGCGTAGCGGAGGGCAGTAATCATTCAAGGGAGGAAAAGGCACTTTACTCCCATGTTATACATATGGGTTTTCCACCTTCCTCAAATAACAAGTAATTTTTTCATTTTTACTTAATTTATTTATGTAACTAACCAACAAAATTTATTAGAACTAAAACAACAAGTAGGTACAATATAACTGTCAACTGTCAAATATAAGTCAAATTATTAATGTAAACATTGTTAAATCAAAATAACAATTTACTGTTTTTTACCATTCTGCAAAATACAGGATGTTTTATAAATAAACGTTAAAATGTATAGATACTTCGTAATAGAAAATAGATATTATACAGGGCGTCAATAAGTTATATTTCATGAATGAAATACCATGACGTCATTTTTACTTTTCCTCCCCAGGGAGGAAAAATATTTTCCTCCCTAGGGAGGAAAAATATTTTCCTCCCTAGGGAGGAAAAGTACAACTTTGCTCCCTACAATCAGGTCCGGAAAAGTATACTTTCGGTAGAGGTAGGTGGAAAAAGCTTTTTTAGTTGTTTGTGTCAATGTTTTCCATTTAGTATGTTTATAAATAAGTAGGTAACTTTTCTAGTATTATTATCTTATTACTTTTCATTCGATATTCGATATAATTATTATCTATTACGGTAGTATTAAAATAAATTGTACTCTGTTTTTACTTAATTTCTTCTATCTAGATGAGCTTATAAGTACATATATATTCTTGTAGTTTACTTTTCAGTTTAATTTATGAGTTAAATTAGTCTCTTATTGAATAATGAATCATAAACAACACATCAAACTTATTCTGAAACTATTTCTTGTGTATTGTTATATTTCATTATTTTTGTGGTGTAATAAACCACAACACAATGCCACAACCTATTAAATTCAATACATATTATATCAAAATTGGAAATTATTGCTTTACCAAATTATTCCTTCCTTCAGATAATGTTCAACCCCCTGGAAGTTAAAGGTAATTTTTATATCTAAATAACAAGCTGCAATTTCCAAGTAACTCAACAATCTTTTACTCTCTACAAAAATTTAAGCCGCTAATCAAAAGACGCTAATCAAATTTCTAACTTTTAAGAAAGGCATTAAATAGAAAGTTAATCCTTTGCCTGTTGCCGTTATTCTCTTTCTCTTTGTTGAAATACAAATTTGTTGGTTGCATTTGCATTTATTTTGTTGACATTGATTTCGAAATAAGAAAGGAACAAGAAAAGGCTTCCTTCTCTAACCTTAGTGTATGCAACCCGCAACCCGTCATTACATTACGAATCCGAAAATTGTTCGTGGAGCGAAAAATCTTGAACATGTCCAGGATAAGTTTACGTTGACGCCTGCGCCTTGGAAACTAATTCCGAACTTACTCTGAATACATTCGGGTTGTACAGCGCGAACACTGCTATTATTTATATGTGTTTCAAATGCCTTGGGGGAAAATGTTGTGTTTTATAAATATAGTCAGGGAAAACGTTCCGCAGAAGTACTCGATATTCAAAGTGGACAAAACATGGAGACCATGGTGAAAATGTATAAATATCCCTGAGTAACGAAAACGTAAAAAACTGACCATAAACAAATAAAAATTCACTGAAAATTTTTCTTTTATTTAATAGGTAAGATAATCTACGTTTAGATCATTTGAACTACTTAAAAAAATTTAGACGATTTTGTGGATATTGATTAGATAAAATAATTATCTCAACATATTGTTATGGTGTATTCCACGAATATACGACTGTTTTGGATTATCGCGACAACGAATATTTTAGTGTGCAAAATAAGAAGTACGAAAGTATTTTGCTCTAATAATTACACCAATAAACAACAATATAATTTGCAATTTACTTTAGTTCTTCATATTTTGCACAGCAAAATATTCGTTGCCGCGATAATCCAAGAGGGTCGTACATTCGTGGAATGGGGTATAAGCCTAAACATTTGCATCTAATATAATCCTATAAGTAAAATAATAAAAAATCAGAACAATATAAGAAAAAATAGTGGACGCATCGCTCCAAAAGTAATTTTTTTAAAGTAGATATCCAAAATTAGAACTTTCGTCACAAAACATTGATGTTGTATAATTGATAAAAATGTTATGAACAAAACACGAACAAAAAACTGAATAAGAAGGAATTAAATCGGATATATGCTGACGCAGAGACAAAGTGACAGTGGCGATTGCATTTCACGACGTTAATGTTGAAACTTTTAAATCCGATTATTATATAAAATATTACACTACTGCTAAAACCCTACTCTTCATGACATAAATGTTCAAACCATCCTCCTCTATCTTTTCTCGTTCGTAAGGATGTAGTAGCGACATGCAATTTGTTTGACTATTTCTGTCCAATTATCTCTCTCCTATGCGTGTTGTTTTGCTTCGGAGATTGAGTAACCAGTCATGTACTTTATTTGGTCCGACCATCGTACTGGAGATCTTCCTCTGGATCTTTTGCCCGCTACGTTGCCTTCAACTATCATTCGTCCCATGCCTTGTCTTCTTCTAGTTATATGTCCAAAATATGATAGTTGTGGTGAGTCTAGTTTTTATGTTAAGTTCGGCTAGAATTGAATTATTTGTGCGATGTGTGGTCCATGGTATGGGCAACATTCTACGGTAGACCCATATTTCAAATGCCATTATACTAGTGTTGCCCAAAATCGGTCTTGGTCTTGTTCTTGCGTTTTCGCAAGACCAAGACCAAGACCGCCTAATTTTACTAAGACCAAGACCTACCGTGGAAGACTTGAGCAAGAACAAGACTAAGCCTGCGAGACTCCTGCAGTTAGAACTGAGGGTCGGTTTAGGGAGTATATCAGTTCGACTATTCTCTGAGATAGGTACTCTATGAGAAACAAAAACATTTGTAACAAAAATTTTGAAAATTGAACTTATGCGCATTACGAACAATACCATAAACATACATTGCGAATCAAAATATCCATTTAAAGAACACTTTACACATTATTTGACACGTAATCAGAGGTCATTATTACCATGTAAAAATAAAATATTTTGTACATTCCTTCCCAGCAGACGACTTCCCTGAAATTAATTGTCCGGGTTATGAGAATAGTCGCCTTCTAATCATAACATAACATTCTTGCTTTGCGACGCCGCGGCCGATAGTAATATCGAATATCGTATCCAAACTTTTTAAAATTACCTGATAAACAATATACCTAATAAGTAATTCATTTTTTTTTCATTATTAGTTTTCTAGGAATTTAAACACACAAATCTTATCGGTATATAGAATAGTAAGACTATTATGATTATGTATTGTTTTTGCTGAATGTGCTATGAGGTCACTCGGTTAAACAAACTTTGCCGAAACTGCGCGTATATTATTTAAAAGTATGATACCGAAACAAAAGAACATATTTAATGCTGGATACCCTAACAAAATACCGAAACATTATTTAATAACGATATACACTTCTCCAAAAAATTTACGCACCACCTTATAAACGGGTCATTGTTAATGTTTCGAATTTCCTAAACCTGTTGTCCGATTTAAGTGATTTTTTTAATATGTTGTCTTATTTTTATAAATATCGTTGTAATAATATTGTTGCTAGACAAATCAATTACTGTCATTGTACACCGGGTGTAGGTACCAATCAAACTGTGTTTTTTCTCAGAGGAATAGGACTCAAAACAACATGATCACTCTGTGGAATATTCTAGCATTTATAAAATACTGAAATTAAAACGATAGCCTCATATTTTCTTAACATTATGTTTTTTTATTCATTCGCTTATATTGGATAATAAAATACATAAGTTTCTAATAAACTTTAGTTAGTTAGAACATAGGCACGGATCACTTAGATCGTGGGTTCAAACCCCACTCGGTGTCAATTGTCTAGATCAGTAATTCTCAATATTTTTGAGTCATGTACCACAAAATACTTTTTAATATTTTTGTTACCACCTGAAATAGCTTGGTATGCTTTTTTCTTAGGTGCTTTCTTATGCTTAGGTATGCACTTTCAGTGCGTCACAGTTTTTCGATTTCTTTTTAACGCATTAAATTGTATGTGACAGAAAAAAAAACGCACGTCGGTGATTACATTTCGTCGGTGACATTTATAACATTTATTCTAGTTGTCAATAGATGTCGCTATAATCGAAAATAAACTAATTTGCGAATTATATAATATATCTACGAATATAATCTGAACAATTTAAAAGACTATACAAATCAAAGAAAATACCATTTTATAAATGCAATAAACACAATTGATTTGTTTTATGCCAAATTGCAAATAAAATTTGACAACTGTCAGATTTAACTAAAATGCCATGTCACTAAAATATATATTATCACGGACTTACCTTTTTTTCTATCATTTGTGACGCACTGAAAAATGCTCATGAAAAGAATAGACTACAGGCCCATGTCAAAAATGGATGGGTCATATGAACCACCAGGTGACGTATATAGGACGATATAAGAGCATAAAATAATAAGATTCAGCACTATGCCGTCACTTCTAAGCAGTCCAACTGAGTGCTGGTGAGAATTCAAAAGTGCAGGTAGAGTGGGTACATTTTGGTCACATATTTTCGTACGGCATTTTTACCATCGATAGATCCATGAAAAATATTAAGAAAGCGCCCAGTGCCGTAAAAAAATGGTGAGCCACAAAGTTGGTAATTTTTTTTGATTTTCTGACAATTTCCAGGGTGAATTTGGTCATTTCATTCTGTACGGCATCAATTTCATACTGTTTCAATAAACTTCTAATCCATTATTCCGCAACGCCGTACAAAAATCATGCGACAAGGGGAAAAAATCGAGTGTTCCAATCCCCACTCTTTCCGTGGTCCGGGGGGTGATTGGAAAAAGTACGGCTTCAGTTCCAAAACATTATCTAGCACTCAAAAGTACTATTAAAAATAATGCCGTCAAAAAAGTATTTGAATGTATATTAATAATTATGTTAATTTCATGGTATACTTGATTTATAAAGCTAAAAAAATCATTTGACTCTGTACGGCAACTTTTTTTTAACATGATATTGTAAAATAAAATTGTTATATAGTATTGCCGTTTAAAAGAAACTGTTCTAAAAAAAATTATAGAGAAATACAAAAACAGAAATTTTTTAAATTATTGCAAAAGTTTAAATATTCATAGATTAATAAAATATAGCAATTTTCTACATTTATCCTTTGTTTTAAATAGTATTAAGATAAATAAATTAGGAAAAAATGATGCCGTACATTTTAATGCAGACCATATCTTTTAGGCTGATGAAAATGACGCTACCATTTTAAAGGTGTCATTAGGGTCATTTGATACTGTACGGTATTAACATATTTTTAACACATTCCCAGGGGCCATCGTAAGCAATATATACCAGGATGGAGTGAGGAAAGCCAAAACCTCTACGAAGAATATCTTGAAACCGGTGAAAGTGACATTGCGGACGAACTTCTCCTGAGCCTTGACGTAGCAAGAAGGAAGAAATGGACAAATGAAGTCGAATCGTTAGATTTCAAAAAGTCTAGCCGTAAAGCGTGGTCGCTCCTAAGAAAACTCGGAAGTGACAAACTGGCAACACGACAAATCCACGACTTCAACCCTAATAAAATTGCATCACATATAGTTGTCACCTCCAGAGGAGCATGTGATAAAAAGTTTACCACTACTATAAAAAGGGAGCTTAAACATCTAAAAGCTGCCTGTCCATCAGATACAGAGTACTCCGCACCGTTCACTCCAGAAGAAGTCTCAAACGCCATCAAAGACATTAAACCTAACAAAGCTCCTGGTACAGATGGTATACCTCCCGAATTCTTGATCCATTGTGGGAAATTTGCAAAAACCTGGTTGTCTAAATTCTATACAGATATACTCAAAACAGGTAACCTACCAAACATCTTTAAACAAACAAAAATCATAGCCATTCTAAAACCTGGAAAACCAACAGACAACCCAGCGAGTTACCGCCCCATCGCTTTACTCAGTTCAGCTTACAAGCTCCTCGAAAGACTGGTCCTGAACAGAATCGGCCCAAAGCTACTTCAAAAAATACCAATTGAACAAGCAGGATTCAGGCCTCAACGAAGCACCACTGACCAAGTGCTCTCTATAACTACCTACATAGAGGCAGGTTACCAAAGAAAACTGAAGACGTCTGTGGCATTCATCGATTTATCGGCTGCATATGACACGGTTTGGAAAGATGGCCTCATCTATAAGCTCCTGAAAATAATCCCCTGCAAAGCAACCGCCCGACTCATAAATACTATGCTGAGCAGTAGAAACTTTCGTGTAACCATGGGAACTACAGTGAGCAAACAGAGAACGCTTAACAACGGCCTCCCCCAGGGCTCCGTACTTGCACCGCTGCTATTTAGTATGTATATAGCTGATATGCCCCCTACCAGATCTAAAAAATTTGGATATGCAGACGACTGGGCACTTGCAACTCAAAACTCCTTAATACAAAACTCCGAGGCAATCCTAACGGAAGATCTGGAACGCCTGGTTAAGTACTTTAAACAATGGAGACTTAAACCTAACCCCAAAAAAACCGAGGTTAGCTGTTTTCACCTGAACAACAATATGGCCCACACAAAACTTAAAGTGTACATTGATAACCAACTGCTCACGCACAACTATAATCCCAAGTACCTCGGCGTCACCCTGGACAGAACACTCTCCTTTAAGAAACATCTTGAGAACACCGCAGCAAAGCTGAGAACCCGTAACAACATCATACAGAAGCTTTGCGGGACTACATGGGGCTCAATAGCAAGTACACTTCGGTGTTCAGCCCTTGGACTCGTATACTCCGCAGCTGAATACTGCTCCCCTGTTTGGCTGAACAGCGTTCACACAAAAATTATAGATACTCAGCTCAATGTCGCCATGCGTCTCATATCTGGAACGATCAAGTCTACACCTGTGGAGTGGCTTCCAGTACTGAGCCACATACCTCCACCTAACCTTCGTCGTCAGCATGCTCTGCTTAGAGAATTCCAAAAGCTGCTTAACAACCCGCAGTTACCTATACACACATATGTCGCCGACGCTAACTCACATCGATTGCGCTCCAGAAAACCTCCGACTAGAGATGCAATAAACTTGAGTTCCAACAATTTTCAAATGAACTCCCAGTGGAAGAACATGCAGAGCGACAGACCGAACCTAATAATGAGAAACACACCATGCATCACAGAAACTCCACCAGGTTTTGACCTCCCCCGAAAATCATGGTCAACTCTTAACAGGATAAGAACGGGTCATGGAGTCTGCGCAGATTCCCTTTATAAATGGAAAATGAGAACCTCTGCTGAGTGCAACTGCGGCGCCGAGAAACAGACCATCCAGCATATGATTGCCGAATGCCCTCGGAGAAAGGAGAAAGTATGATGGAGATCCTCTGGACTTCGCCTCTGCAACACCAGCGTCGATTGAATATATTAATACATTAGATGTTAGACTATAACATATGTGTGATAATGTTGTGTATCAAATTGCCATACGCTAAATAAATAAAAAAATATTTTTGAAGAGAACAATTATTGATAATATGATAAAATCATTATGACGTCTAACTGAAGTTAAAGGGTGTGTAGGTATATAATATCCAAGAATTGAAACTGTAAATCCCAGTATCAACAGTTTTGTATACTTTTTGGTTTAATATATAGGGTGAGGCAGATAAAGGGCCTATTAGAAATATCTCGAGAACTAAAGGGAACTGAATTATGAAAATTGGAACAAGGGGGTTTTGAAGGCTGATCTATTTACTGAAAATATTTTCATCTACTTGGTACTTCCGGTTATACCGGAAGTTGCTTATAACTTCGTTTTTTTTTTAATGGAACACCCTGTATATTTTTACATTTTTGAAGTATCCTCGATTTCTTCTTACTTAAAATTTGACATTCGTTTTGTAATATTATACAGGGTAGGTTAAAAGATAATTACGTTTTCTTATTAATTTCGTAGTAATATTCACACCCTGTAGGATTGTAGTAGTTTGACATAATAAACTCTATTTATGTTCAAATGATTTTTAATATAGTCTGCTATTGTTAGGAATTACTGATACAGTTAAATTTTTCATTTTAGTATACAGGGTTAATCGAAACTCGGAATGAGTATTTTCTGAGTGTTCTTAAATGGAACACTCTATATTTTAGTATTGTAATGAAATGACATTTGACGGTACTTTTTTATTTCTTAAGCATTCCCTATACCTAACTGCTTTAATTTGTGCTTAATTGTTAATCGCACCAACAATCTTAACTTCCATGGTATTTTGATAGCTCAACCATTATTGGCAATTTTAAGTATCAGTCTAGATTAATATGTATTTATTTCCAAAAAATTATTTTTGACTGAATGTGTCACGGCCAACCTAATACAATTTCACATATTTTGTGTTGCAATTAATGTTTGGTTTGAATCACCAATAACTCACAAATTAAAGCAGTTAGGTATAGGGAATGCTTAAGAAATTAAAAAATACCATAAAATAACATTTTATTACAATACTAAAATACAGGGTGTTCCATTTAAGAAAACTGAGTAAATACTCATTTAGAGTTTCGACCAACCCTGTATACTAAAATGAAAAATTTAACTATACCAATAATTCATAACAATAGTAGACTATATTAAAAATCATTTGAACATAAATAGAGTTTATTATGTCAAACTACTACAATCCTACAGGGTGTGAATGTTGCTACGACATTAACAAGAAAACGTAATTATCTTTTAACCTACCCTGTATAATATTACAAAATCTTATATCTAAAAAAACAAGAAATCGAGGGAAATCCAAAAATGTAAAAATATACAGGGTGTCCCATTTAAAAAAACGAAGTTACAATCAACTTCCGGTAAAACCGGAAGTAGCAAAGAGACCAAAATATTTTCATTAAATAGTTCACACATCAAAACTCCTGTATTCCAATTTTCATGATTTTCTTACCTTTAGTTCTCGAGATATTTCTAATAGGCCCTTTATCTGCCTCACCCTGTATACTTCAAACATTATTGATACATGTATATAATTGATTTGTTTCATTGTAATGATGTGAATAAATAAAACAACTATTTTTTAGAAAAATTACTACTAGAAAACGACTACTTAGCACACAGTACAGTATTATAGGCAGATGTAGATAATATTATAATATGCCTACAAATGTTAAACGTCGTAACAGAACGTTGCTCGTTAAGCGATATATAATGTAAATTATATTTATTTAATATTTTTATTACTTTTTATCAATATGAATTTTCAGATTTGTACGGCGTTAACTTTTTATAAATTACTGCATTAAGTACAAATGAACTATCTAAATGCCGTATAAAAAAATATCGTCATAAATTTCACCTTACATTTCGTTATATGGATTTTTCTTACATTTCATTCTGTGGATTTTTCCTTGAGCTTTTTTATCCCTACAAACCTTTGGACCAACGAAAATGTACGGCATGTAAAATAATGTTATCTATGCATAAAACACTTTCAAAATAAATTAATTTTATGTTGTTTCAAATCACCCCCCGGACCACGGAAAGAGAGGAGATTGCAACCCTCGATTTTTCCCCTTGTCGCATGATTTTTGTACGGCGTTGCGGAATAATGGATTAGAAGTTGTATTGAAACAGTATGAAACTGATGCCGTACAGAATGAAATGACCAAATTTACCCTGGAAATTGTCAGAAAATCAAAAAAATTTACCAACTTTGTGGCTCACCATTTTTTTACGGCACTGCGCGCTTTCTTATTAATTTTCATGGATCTATCGATGGTAAATATTTTTCATGGATCTGCCTCACCCTATATATTAAACCAAAAAGTATACAAAACTGTTGATACTGGGATTTACAGTTTCAATTCTTAGATATTATATACCTACACACCCTTTAAATTCAGTTAGACGTCATAATGATTTTATCATATTATCAATAATTGTTCTCTTCAAAATATGTTAATACCGTACAGTATCAAATGACCCTAAAGTACCACACCTTTAAAATGGTAGCGTCATTTTCATCAGCCTAAAAGATATGCTCTGCACTAAAATGTACGGCATCATTTTTTCCTAATTTATTTATCTTAATACTATTTAAAACAAAGGATAAATGTAGAAAATTGCACCCATATTAAGCTGCACCCCCCACCATGGCGAATAAAGTTCGGACTAGGCAAAAAATTTAGTGCTATTTATGTGCTAATTAGTTGCTCTATTCCGAATTTTGTTGCTCAAACCGTTTACCAGGAAATCGCGTTGAAAGTGGGGGGGTGCAGGTTAATGTAAAGCTGCACCCACCCACACCGAAAAAAGCTCAAACTTCTTGATTTTTTTTGGTGATAAATTTAGTGCTATTTATGTGCTAATTAGTTGCTCTATTCCGAAATTTGTTGCTCAAACCGTTTACCAGGAAATCGCGTTGAAAGTGGGGGGGTGCAGGTTAATGTAAAGCTGCACCCACCCACACCGAAAAAAGCTCATACTTCTTGATTTTTTTTGGTGATAAATTTAGTGCTATTTATGTGCTAATTAGTTGCTCTATTCCGAATTTTGTTGCTCAAACCGTTTACCAGGAAATCGCGTTGACAGTGGGGGGGTGCAGGTTAATGTAAAGCTGCACCCACCCACACCGAAAAAAGCTCAAACTTCTTGATTTTTTTGGTGATAAATTTAGTGCTATTTATGTGCTAATTAGTTGCTCTATTCCGAATTTTGTTGCTCAAACCGTTTACCAGGAAATCGCGTTGAAAGTGGGGGGGTGCAGGTTAATGGAAAGCTGCACCCACCCACACCGAAAAAAGCTCAAACTTCTTGATTTTTTTTGGTGATAAATTTAGTGCTATTTATGTGCTAATTAGTTGCTCTATTCCGAATTTTGTTGCTCAAACCGTTTACCAGGAAATCGCGTTGAAAGTGGGGGGGTGCAGGTTAATGGCAAGCTGCACCCACCCACAACGAAAAAAGCTCAAACTTCTTGATTTTTTTGGTGATAAATTTAGTGCTATTTATGTGCTAATTAGTTGCTCTATTCCGAATGTTGTTGCTGAAACCGTTGACCAGGAAATCGCGTTCTAAGTGGGGGTCCAGCTTAATGGCAAGCTGCACCCACTCACACCGAAAAAAGCTCAAATTTCTTGATTTTTTTATGAAAAATTTAGTGCTGTTTATGTGCTAATTAGTTGCTCTATTCCGAATTTTGTTGCTCAAACCGTTTACCAGGAAATCGCGTTCAAATTGGGGGGGTCAAGCTTAAAGGCAAACTGCACCCACCCACACCGAAAAAACTTCAAACTTATTGATTTTTTTGGTGATAAATTTAGTGCTATTTATATGCTAATTAGTTGCTCTAATCCGAATTTTGTTGCTCAAACCGTTGACCAAGAAATCGCGTTGAAAGTGGAGGGTGCAAGTTAATAGCAAGTTGCACCCACCCACACCGAAAAAAGCTCAAACTTCTTGATTTTTTTGGTGAAAATTTAGTGCTATTTATGTGCTAATTAGTTGCTCTATTCCGAATTTTGTTGCTCAAACAGTTGACCAGGAAATCGCGTTCAAAGTGGGGGGCCCAGCTTAATGGCAAGCTGCACCCACTCACACCGAAAAAAGTTCAAACTTATTGATTTTTTTTGGTGATAAATTTAGTGCTATTTATGTGCTAATTAGTTGCTACAATCCGAATTTTGTTGCTCAAACCGTTGACCAAGAAATCGCGTTGAAATTGGGGCGGTGCAAGTTAATGGCAAGTTGCACCCACCCACACCGAAAAAAGCTGAAACTTCTTGACTTTTTTGGTGAAAAATTTAGTGCTATTTATGTGCTAATTACTTGCTCTATTTCGAATTTTGTTGCTCAAACCGTTTACCAATATATCGCGTTCAAAGTGGGGGGCCCAGCTTAATGGCAAGCTGCACCCACTCACACCGAAAAAAGCTCAAACTTCTTGATTTTTTGGTGAAAAATTTAGTGATTTAGTGCTATTTATGTGCTAATTAGTTGCTCTAATTCGAATTTTGTTGCTCAAACCATTTACCAGGAAATCGCGTTGAAAGTGGGGGGGGGTGCAGGTTAATGGCAAGCTGCACCCACCCACACCGAAAAAAGCTCAAATTTCTTGATTTTTTTTATGATAAATTTAGTGCTATTTATGTGCTAATTAGATGCTCTATTCCGAATTTTGTTGCTCAAACCGTTGACCAAGAAATCGCGTTCAAAGTGGGGGGTCCAGCTTAATGGCAAGCTGCACCCACTCACACCGAAAAAAGCTCAAATTTCTTGATTTTTTGATGAAAAATTTAGTGCTGTTTATGTGCTAATTAGTTGCTCTATTCCGAATTTTGTTGCTCAAACCGTTGACCAGGAAATCTCGGTCAAAATGGGGGCGTCCAGCTTAATGGCAAGCTGCACCCACCCACACCGAAAAAAGTTCAATCTTATTGATTTTTTTGTGGTGATAAATTTAGTGCTATTTATGTGCTAATTAGTTGCTCTAATCCGAATTTTGTTGCTCAAACCGTTGACCAAGAAATCGCGTTGAAAGTGGGGGGGTGCAGGTTAATGGCACGCTGCACCCACCCAAACCGAAAAAAGCTCAAACTGCTTGATTTTTTGGTGAAGAATTTAGTGTCATTTATGTGCTAATTAGCTAATTAGTAATAAAACTATGGTTTACAACAATTATTGGTTTACAACGACTATTGCTGATAAATGTACTTACTTGAAAACGAATTAATTCAAAATTCATTCAAATTTTTTGCATATAAAGAATATATTTAGTCGGAATGAGCGAAGCGAATTCTGAAATTCACATGAGTGCCTTAAAAATGTACTTTTTAACACGTATATCATACAATATTTTTTCTACAAACGTTATAAATATATAAAATACAATATTTTTGTTAATTGCTGAAACCATGAAACCTATCACCCGTAAAAGATAGAACTGGTTGTCTACACTCGAGGGGAATATCTAAAAATTCTTAGCGAAAATATTATACCGTTATATAAACTTGTTTTTTCTACAAACGTGTTAAAAATGCAATAATAGAGTTTAAATTAAATTTAAAAAAACCTTTTAAACCACCGTTTTCAAATTTAGTCCTGTCGCCAGGGGGGGTACAACGGCCTCCTTAATTCAGATGGACTTACCCAAGTTTTTTTTATATATTTTGCCCCGTAGAATACGAATTTTTTGGGTAACAGTTGATCCGGATGTCGATAAGATTGTTATAGACAAAGAACTTGAGGAATTACATAACAGCGATTTCTCGCAAAACAAAACATCTTTTTGTATTTTTTGGGTCATTTTAAGCAAAAAATATTCCTACAAGTTTTTTCGTAGAATGCATAGTTTTCGAGATAACCGCGGTTAAACTTTCAAAAAATCGAAAAATTGCAATTTTTGAACCCGAATAACTTTTGATTAAAAAATAAAGTAGCAATTCTGCTTACCGCATTTGAAAGTTTAAGTCAAATTATATCGGTTTTGATTATTTGCATTGCTAAAAATTAATTTTTTTATTGTTAAACTAATCTATAAACACATAGTGTTTTCCGTGCCTAATACATGCGTTTTAACGCATGCTACGTAGAAATTGCCTCGCTTGCACTCGTAGCTACTCTACCTACTCGTTCGATTTTAAATGAGAAATCATTGAAAACATCACTCACATACTAGGTGTTTATAGCTTTGTTTAACAATAAAATAATAAATTTCTAGCAATGCAAATAATCAAAACCGATATAATTTGACTTAAACTTTCAAATGCGGTAAGCAGAATTGCTACTTTATTTTTTAATCAAAAGTTATTCGGGTTCAAAAATTACAATTTTTAGATTTTTTGAAAGTTTAACCGCGGTTATCTCGAAAACTATACATTCTACGAAAAAACTTGTAGGAATATTTTTTGCTTAAAATGACCCAAAAAATACAAAAAGATGTTTTGTTTTGCGAGAAATCGCTTTTATGTAATTCCTCAAGTTCTTTGTCTATAACAATCTTATCGACATCCGGATCAACTGTTACCCAAAAATTCGTATTCTGCGGGTCAAAATATATAAAAAAAACTTGGGTAAGTCCATCTGAATTAAGGAGGCCGTTGTACCCCCCCTGGCGACAGGACTAATTGTGCAAGTTTTACTATTAATATTAATGTTAGTAAATGAAATATAAATATTTTGACTTTTCACAATTTGACAATTCACTTTTAACTGCAGTGCCTTAAAAATTTTAAAGCACTAGTGCTATAAAGTAGCATTTTTAACGCTCCAATGGAGTGCTAAAATAGTTATTAATGAAACAGTTCGTGAAGTATGCTTTTTGCGATTGCACGCGATTTTTAGAGCACGAGCGACAACGTAGCGAGTTCGCAAAAAGTACTTCACGCACAGTTTCATACAATATTTTATCTACGATAAACAAATAAAAAAAGCTGTAACTCTTCTATTCTACAATTTTTAGAACTTTGAAATTTAAAAATTACAACTACTTTCAAACCACAAAACTGTCAAAACTCTTGTTATAATTCATTGCTCATATTGTCATTACCATGACAACGCGAAAATTAAGTTATCACCTGACAACTCGAAAGTTACAAACAGTGCGAAAAAGTAAATCCCATTTAAAATACATTGTTACTTAACGCCAGGGGCGTAGCTACCGTCGTATCAGCCGTATCAATTATACGGGGCCCCCGACATTCAAGGGCCCCATCGGGGCATGTCGAAACAAAATTCCACTTGCAAAGATTGAACTAAATATTCTACAGGTATTTCACTATTAAAACGCTTTGAAACAGTGTATGTTGTTTGGATATCAACATTTTGGTGTAGTGGATTCTTTATATATACCTATATAAATCATATTTACCTATTATCTATTCTCTGCCCCATAACAACAGAGCTTTATTGTTTTCAAGGTATCTCTCATTGTCAATTCCGTTGGCTGTGTGTGAGTTATTGTATAATGTATATTGAAGAATGCCGAATTGCAATTTTTGTAATGGCTTTATCTTTGAATATTTGAAACAGTATGTATTGTTCGGGTATATTATGTATGTTCGTATAATATGTTCTTTATCTTTATTGTATTTATGTATATCTACATTTCTCCAAGAAATTAACGTATCACCTTAAAAATTGGTCATTTTTTATGTCTCATATTTCCTAAACCTGTTTTCGATATATTTTTGAACATTTTCGTTTAATAATATTGTTGCTAGACAGGTAAATAGACGACCGGAGTGTGACGTCACAGCCAACTGCGGCTATATTCAGTGTTATGATGATCACTTGCAAACAAAGATTGTAAACACGTTGAAAAGTAAGGTTTTACCGAATCTCAAGACTTTTTAATTAGTATTCAATCTAAAAAAATAAAATAAAATATAAAATCTAAAATTTATAAAAAAAAAATAAATTGTAACCTTACTTCACCGAGACATACATTTTATTGTTATTTATATAAAACGTCATGCTTTATTATTTACACAACCTTCTAAAATTGTTGTAGTAACTATAATAATACGTAAATATTGCAAAAAACGGAAATATTCTCTGTAAAAACTGAAAAAAACAATAAAAAATACAAATTTGCCACACTAAACAACGTTTCTTTGGAAAACTCTGACATGACATATGTCAATAAAAATTGACACTTCTACGTCATCACTCCGGCTGTCCATTGTTATTGTATACCAGGTGTGCCAATCAAAAAGTAATTTTTTCTCAAAGTCACCACACCCTGTGGAATATTCTTGCATTTATAAAATACTGAAATTAAAACCCAACTATAGCCTCATGTGTTCTTAACATTCTGTTTTTCGATTCATTCGCTTATGTTGGATAGTAAAAAAGTTAGGTAATAATTTAACAACTCGCCTTATTTTTCATCGATACAGGGTGTTTTTAAATAAGTATGGCAAACTTGCAAACTTTATTGCAGCTTCCAGCTTCTCCTGTACTACATTGCTACCTTGTAATGTCATATTTAAATTCTTGAAGAAGTCAAAAATATAACAAATATACGCTACCTTGATTAACCCGATTGGCATCATGAAAACTGTCTTTAAATTGAAATATTGCATCCCTAGCCGTTGGTGGATGTTGTTCTAAGAATATTGAAATTTCTTCCTTGAATTATTCAATTAATTCAAAAAAAGTTTTCTTTAAACATTCCCTTTTGATAGTCAACGCAGTCTAAAAGAAGATGTTCATGTGAAACGGCGAGGCGAGGCGACCCGGCATTTTGCTTTCGTGGCCCGGTACCGGGTCGCGACCCACCATTTGGGAAACGCTGCTCTAGCGCGTAGTTTGATTTTACGCTCGTCGTCCGTAGCAACCGTACAACCATACAATACAATCACATTGAACATTCAAACTGAAAGATATAAAAGTTAATGTTATGACATTATAACGACAGATATAAAATAGTTACAATAAAGTTAGTGATTTAAAAATAGTTTCATTTTATTAAGTGATTGTAGAAAAAATGTTGTATGTATTACAAGCGCAAAGTGACATTATTTCTTTCGAGTAATTACCGCTCTCCGCTACGGTCGAGTGGTAACTCTTACTCTCAAGGAATAATGTATCACTTTTCGTTCTTAATACATAAATAACTATTAAATTTGAATTTTCAAATTTTACGAGTATTGTATGGTTGTACGGTTGCTACGGACGACGCGCGGTAATCAAACTTTAACGCGCTAGCGCTATAAAGTGACGGTACTCAGTAAACGTTAACTTTTCGTTGCCATTGACAAGCGAAAAAGTCTTCTTTATCAAGTGATTGTAGAAAAAATTTAATAGATTTGCTTGAGTTTTACCGCAAATAATTTGTGCTATACCAAAATGTATTTTATTTCTGTTAATATAATAATTAATAAATGTAAGATATTGTATTAGATTTTGTAATAAAAAATTTTAAAACTATATTAGTGATTTCTATAAAACACTCACCAGTGTACACTCGGGCCAGATTCAGTGTGTATTTGAGATTTTGGATGTGCACTAATGTTTGGCGTTCGGGTTTTCCACATTTTCTGAATTTTATTTTGGTACCGTGCAGGTATTTTACTTGACGAGATGTTATCAAAATAAAAATCACAAAATTTGGAAAATCCGAAAGTCAACAACAATGCGCATCCAAATCTCAAATACAAAGTGAATCTGGTCGGACTGTAAGATACCTCACCGAAGAATGAAACTTCAGCCGCTTCAACACCACCTTTAAGACTAATATTCAATTGTTTTATTTTTAAAACATTCACAAGCCACAAAGATTTTGTATTTTTTTTAGAAATTTATAATTCACACTCGTATTCGTATCTTACATCAACATGATGGTTACTTGGTGAAAGTTTGTATGTTTATTACAAAATGTGGAAGTATGTATATAGTCCATATGGTGAGACCGCTCCATATAGTCCATAAGGTGAGTCTGAAAACATTTCTGATTCGGTTTCTTTGTGGATTCCTATTAAAAAATGTCCCCTTTAAACAAATCTGAAGGGTACCGATTATCAGAAACAAATATTACAATCAAACGGCAGAAATCAAAATAGAAGACCAGTTAACTGATAAAATTGCAATAGAACGAGGAGTACGACAGGGCTGTATTTTATCTCCACTACTGTTCAATATTTACTCTGAATGGATATTTAAAGAAGCTTTAGACGGTTGTGCGAAGGGAGTATTAATAAATGGTGAATGGTTGAATAACATTAGATATGCAGATGACACCATAGTTTTCGACGATAATCTGAATGATTTACAGATATTAACAAATCGTATAACAGAAGTCAGCAACAGAAGAAGACCAAATTTATGACAATTAGTAAAAAACCAATATTAAACGCTCAACTTACAGTCAACCCGAAAGAGTTGAGCAATATACATATCTGGGTACGAATTTAAATAGCCAATGGGACCACTCGACAGAAATTAAACAGCGAATAATAAAAGCGAAAGCAGCATACGTTAGAATGAGACCAATTTTCAATAGTCGAGACATATCATTAAAAACAAAATACCGTCTGTTGAAAAGCTACATATTCACAGTTCTGCTCTACGGAATGGAAGGTGGACACTAACTGTTGCATCTATGAATCGGATCGAAGCTTTCGAAATGTGGTGTTATAGGCGCATCTTACGTATATCCTGGGTTGAACGAATTAATAATGTAAAAGTGCTGCGTAGAATGGGGAAAGACTGTGAAATTCTAATAACCATCAAAACAAAAAAATTAGAATATCTAGGACATGTAATCAGAAATCAAGAACGTTACGGCCTTCTCCAACTGATTCTCCAAGGGAAGGTAAATGGTAAAAGAGGGCCGGGAAGAAGACGCATTTCCTGGCTTCAAAATTTACGAAAGTGGTATAACACCACTACCACTGAAATGTTCCGCGTTGCGGTAAACAAAGTCAAGATAGCCATGATGATCGCCAACATCCGAAACGGATAGCCACTTTAAGAAGAAGAAGAAGGATATATGGCGGAATTTTTGGGCAGAAATTGTTTAAACAATTTTTTTAAACAAATACAAAAGACCACCTTTTTTGCCCTGGAACATATATTTCTAGATTGTAAACTAGCCCTAAGAAAAGATAAGAATAAAAAATCTCCAGGCGAAGATTGTGTAATTACTGATGCAATAAACATCGGAGGCACTTGTCTTCTTAAGAAAATAAAAGACATTTTTAATATGTGCCTTTTAGATAGCAATATACCCGACAAATGGCATAATGCTCAAGTAATTCTATTGTACAAAAAAGGAAATCCCCATGAGTTAGAAAATTACAGACCTATAAGTCTTCTTAGTCACTTATACAAACTCCTTACAAGAATAGTAACGAATCGTCTTGAGAAAAAACTTGATTTCTGCCAGCCAATTTGGAACAAACGATCACCCACAGAGCATTAAAACGGTAATAGAAAAGACTATCGAATACAATCGACCACTCGTTTTGGCTTTTGTAGATTTCCATAAAGCCTTTGACACGGTAGAATGTGACAAAATTCTGGAAGTACTACAAGCAGGCCGCATTGACTACCGATACACAAGGTTAATTTACAATACATAAAAGAACGCAACTATGTCGGTGAAACTACATAAAAACACGGACCATATCCCAATCGGCAGAGGAGTCCGACAGAACGATAACTTATCGCCTAAACTCTTTACCGCAGTACTAGAATATGCTTGTAAATAACTTAACTGGGAAGAGCGAGGCCTGAATATTGACGGTAGAAGATTAACAAATTTGAAATTCGCAGACGACATAGTTTTGTTCTCTGACAACCTCAAGAAGATATGTACCATGCTACATGAACTTTAGTTAGTGTACGCCAGTGTAGTGTCTCAAAATAAACATCTCCAAAACAAAATTCATGACAAACCTAGTACCTAGCGGAAATATCAATATTGGAGAAAACGAAGTAGAGCTAGTGGAAAAATACATATACCTTGGACACGAAATAAAGATCACAAGAGACAAACAAATATGCAAACTACGAAGAAGAATAAACCTACCATAGGTAGCCTATGGAAAACTCAAAGACCTATTAAAAAGCGACATACCAATTTCTCTAAAACGTAAAACATTTGACCAATTTGTGTTGCCTATGATGACTTATGGTGCCGAAACTTTGACATTGACAGCCACAGCTTCTAAAATGCTGCAAATAGCCCAGAGGAAAATGGAAAGGTCAATGCTGAGTATGTCGCTTCGTGACCGAGTTAGAAATGAAGACTTAAGGCGAAGAACAAGAGTTACCGATGTAATTTCCCGAATTGCCACCCTGAAATGGAACTTGGCCGGACACGTCGCCCGAATCAGTGATGGGGAGTGGACGAAGAGTGCAGGCCGAGATTAGACAAAAGAAGTAGAGGAAGACCATCTACTCGTTGGACTGATGAACTCAAGAAAATGTCAAGAAATTGGATGCAAAGTGCTCAAAATAGAGCACAATGGACAAAAATGAGGGAGGCCTATGTTCAGCGGTGAACGAAAAGGGCTGTATGATGATGATAATGATACGTACTATCGAAATATATCGGTATCCGATTTTGTTGCTAACCGTAGAACTTGCAAATGCATTAGTTAATCCCACCCGGCCTGGCTCCGCGCTATACATATGTGTCTCTGTTCTATGTTAAATAAATAATTTACTCGTACATATTATTTGGTACTAAAATAATTTAGGGAACACGTACCATCAAATTATACTTCTATCTGATTTTATTTCTCATTGTTTTAGTGAACATACAAGTGTTTCGTTGTGCGTCTAAAGAGAAGCTGGCACCGCCCCACTTTGAACGCGATTTCCTGGTCAACGGTTTGAGCAACAAAATTTAGATTAGAGCAACTAATTAGCACATAAATAGCACTAAATTTTTCACCAAAAAAATCAAGAAGTTTGAGCTTGTTTCGGTGTGGGTGGATGCAGGCTTGCCATTAACTTGCACCCCCCCCCCCCACCCATTTTCGACGCGATTTTCTAGTCAACGGTTTGAGCAACAAAATTCGGAATAGAGCAATTAATTAGCACATAAATAGCACTAAATTTTTCACCAAAAAAATCAAGAAGTTTGAGTTTGTTTCGGTGTGGGTGGGTCAGGATTGCCATTAAACTGCACCCCCCAATTTCAACGCGATTTCCTGGTCAACGGTTTGAGCAACAAAATTCGGATTAGAGCAACTAATTAGCACATAAATATCACTAAATTTATCACCAAAAAAAAATCAATAAGTATCAACTCTTTTCGGTGTGGGTGGGTGCAGCTTGCCATTAAGCTGGACCCCCCAATTTGAACACAAGAATCTACAGGTCGAGCAAGTCTCGTAAATTTCACGATTGCGAGCCACGCTTCACGCAACCGTGTTTGCGTACTTGTGTTTCGAGTTGCGTGGTCTTGCAGAGTTTATTTACCAATTCGCGCAATCGTACTTGAGACGCTGTGTCAGGTGAGGTGTTTGAAAATTTGTGTAACTTGATTGCTTGATTCTGTGGTGTGAAGGTGGTTAAACTTTTGTTTTATTTTTTTTGTTTTGTTTGTTTTTGTTGTTGCGAATATATCGCAGAAAGTTTTTAGATGAAGTAATTGTATGATGAAGATAACACAGAAAATACAAGAGGGCAGCATACTTTGCAAAACAACTGTTACAATTTGAAATCAACAATTTGTTAAGTTGTTGTCTTGCAGAGGAATATTTATAATCAATGCTTGCAGGTAAAAAAAGTGACTTTTTAAAAAATTATATCTTGGAAACTAAAAATTATTTTTATTTATAATTGAAACATGTAAAAGTATAGTACTCTCAAAAAAATTTCAGCCAAAAATATTCATTTTTGTAGAGTTGACTGCAATTTTTCGACAACAGCCCTTTTTTGCCGTGAGCAGCATAACAAGTCCAGTCTCATCTGAAATCAAAGTTTCTTGTAGTTTATACCTCTGGCTAGTGAATCAACAAAGGATTTTTTATTAGATGAGGTCATTTTTGTTTTATAAAAAAAACTACTTTAAAAATGAGAAAAATTGGGGTCAAAAATGTGTTTAAACTTATGTAAAATCTTCAAATTTCATTTTTTTTTAATTCCTTCGTTCATATTCTAGCCAGAGGTATAAACTACAAGAAACTTTTTGATTTCAGATGAGACTGGACTTAGTTATGCTGCCAACGCAAAAAAACTTAAACTCTACAAAAATGAATATTTTTGGCTGAAACTTTTTTTGAGACTACCTTAAGTACTATACTTTTACATGTTCCAATTATAAATAAAAATAAATTTTAGTTTTCGAGATATAATTTTTTTAAAAAGTCACTTTTTTTACCCACAAGACCCCTTAAAAAAATGTTTGGAAGAATATGTTTGATGGCCAAGATGCATACATATATTTAGAAGGAAAGTTCCTGATTTCTGTAGTATAATACATAATACCGAAGAGGAAGTAGCCCTAAGCGCCGGACTCCACTTGCGATTTGTAGTTGTGAAGATTGAACACATTCTTTCAAATAGAAGTCAATCCATGATTATTTAGTCACAAATGGATTGACTTGTATTTGAAACAATGTGTTCAATCTTCCTGATTACAAATCGCAAGTGGAGTGCGGCGGTAATAACACCAAAATATTCCATATAGGTCCATAGAAGGTACACAGACATTGAAAAATTCCTGGAATATCCCCGAAAACATGTTCCCTGAGAACATCCCAGGAAAATCCTGTGTCAGCAAACATTACCTGAGTGTTTAAACATTACCTGAATGTCTTATTGGAACATTCCATGAATGTCCACGAATGTTCTCTGGACATTCAAAATATATTTTGTAGACATTCCCTGGATATACCAGAAATACAGTGATGAGCGCTCTAATAACCGGCAAAATAGCACAAAAGATGTATTAAGTAGTGAGATAAAAAGACATGAAACTAGTCGAGCTGGGAAATTTAGCGATATTAACTTATACATTTAGATTGTATTGATTGTGTACCACCTTCAGACGTATCAGACGAGTTTGGAAACTACCACTGTCACAGTGACAGTTTTAGTTGACATACTCCTCCGATATGTGTAAAGGTGGGATCAATATAACGTAAATTTAAAGGTTAATTTCGCTAAATTTCCCAGCTCGGCTAGTTTCATTTCTTTTTATCTCACAACTAAATATTTTGCCGGTTATTAGGGCACTCATCACTGTACATCCTTGCTGATGTGACAATACCTCCTATCTGTTTTTTCATGAGTTTTGTATGAGAGATGGAAAAACATGTTTTAAGGTCACCTCCTGTGTTCATATGTAAGTTTTGACTTGTTTTGTAGTTCATAGATAGTTTAATTTACTACAAAACAAGTCAAAAAATATCATATGAAAACAGGAGGTGACCCTAAGACAAGTTTTTAGTCTCTCTTACAAAACTCATGAAAAAACAGATAGGATGTATTATTACATCACTGACGATATGTGGCCATACCAAATAATACATCCTTGATAAATATAAACATTTTTATTGAACAAAATCTTTTCATACATTTTTTTAATGCAATTTACTGATATTCCTAAATATTTCAAAAAAATGTGTCACATTTGCTTTGTAAACCTTTCTTTTGCCTTTCGTAGCCACATATTCCGTTTCCTTCCTGGTTTTTTTGTAGACCACTTCTCTCAGCTGATTCTAAAAAAAATAAAATAAATGGTAATTTTTCTATCCTTTACAATTAACAATCAGAAGAAATATTATTTACAGATAATGATATGTATAATAATAATAGGTTTGTTCTAGCATCAGTTTGAAACCATCAGCGAATAGTGGACCAGCGCGAGTAGAGGGGATCGCACTGGTGACTGTATTATGTTCTTTTACTGACCAAGACAGTTTAAAACTATCTTAAGAGGAAACAGTATAGATCAACAGGTAGCGAAAATGTGTTCCAAGATTGCGGCTGTAATTTTGAATATTTTTTCAAGATATTTGGCACACATATTCGTAATATAATAAAGAATGGCGGTACAGAGCCCAATTTGAAAAATATATTAATATGTGGAAATTACTCTGTAATTAAATACAATATAAAAAAAAACGAGCTTGTACCGCCATTAAGAAGAACAAAAAAATACACTTTTTTCAAATACAACTTTTTTATCCGATTTTGAGTTATTTTGGAACTACTAAAATTTTTTATTTCATTAGTAGTTCCAAAATTACACAAAATCTAGGCATCGGATAAAAAAGTTTATTTGAAGAAAGTGTATTTTTTTGTTCTTCTTAATGGCGGTACAGGCTCATTTTTTAAATATTGTATAATTACAGAGTAATTTCCACATATTAATATATTTTTCAAATTGGGCTCTGTACCGCCATTCTTTATTATTTTACGAATACGTGTGCCAAATGCCTCGAAAAAATATTCAAAATTACAGTGACAATCTTGGAACACGTTTAGGCTACCTGTTTATCGCTACTGTATTACCTTAAAACATTGCAATTTGCTAAACCAGTATATTTTACTCTACTACTACTCTACTAGCTACCTCATTTTCCACTGTTTCTAAAGACTTGTTTACATGGGTAGAGTTTTGAGGAGAGTAGAGTAGTGGTAGTACTCTACCAAAAATGGCTTGATACCATTCACGTGAGGAGAGTACAAGTATAGTACTGATGCTAGTATAGTGAAACCGATTTTTGTATTTTTAAACACTCTTGATTATAAGTGCACCTTAAATTCTTAATTTTTTGCTTAAGCTTGTTTACTCCAAAGCCCCCTTTGCCATTCTTTCGACGATTTCATCCTCCGCAGCTTGCTGCAAACTTTTATTTCTGTAGTATACACTACCTAAATTCCATAAACACTGGTATTCGCCGTATTATAGCTCTACAAGTTTTAAAGTTTCATCTTCGGTGAACTTCATTTTCACTATTTACACAAAACACAATTCCAGCCAGAATGACAGCGCCCCCATGTACTCTCCTACCTACTCTATTCTGCCATAATTGAGCGTGTTCCATGGGTAGAGTGTGCAGCCGAGTAGACATTTTGGCAGTAGTGGTGGTCATAGAGTAGTTACTTTGCCATAGGTTGCTAGTCACTCTACTTTAACTCCAACTATACACTCTACCAGCTATTCTACTGTGCTGAGCATTTTTACAGGTAGAGTTACTCTACTTATCAAGTACTTGCATCATTACTCTACCCGTGTAAACAAGTCTTAAATCTACTGAATGAAAATCTACTTAATCTTAATCTACTCTTAATGAAAAATGTCTAAAATCATTTACCCACCTAGTATTATTGTAGAATTTAAGACAGTCCAGTGCCTTATAAATAATTTCAATATGAATATTTTTCCCTTTAATTCTCCTTTGATACCACTCCATTTTAGATTTTGGGGAACTTATTTCATTGTGTTTATAGACCATATTTATTGAAGGAACCCAATCTGGAGATTGTTATTATCTATTAAGTCGGCTGGTTTTCCTATAAGATTAAAATGTTAACATCTTCAAAAATCGTTACTGTTGTAATTGTAACTTACCAGATATAAAATGATTACAGCAGACAGGACAGGAAAATTTTCATTTCGCTAGTAAAACCTGTACATTGTATTGCATTTAACCATTGTTGTCTCTCAGATACCTTATTTAGTTCAGTTTAAAAGTGAACTTTATCTTGACTTTATCACATTTCACACTTCAAAACACAACACCAATGAAGCATATTATCTTTCTAAATTAATACTTCCAGAGAAAATGTTAAATTAATCTTTGTACAACACAAAATTACAAAGAAATACAACTAAAATTATCTAAAACTCATTAAGAACAGATAGAATAAGATTTATCTTTTACACCCAGTAGCCATATTGACATATTGATTTAATTTTGAAAACGATTTAAATTTGGTAAATATAACTCCGTACGACCACGCAACTTGAAACACAAGTACGCAAACACGGTTGCGTGAAGCGTGGCTCGCAATCGTGAAATTTACGAGACTTGCTCGACCTGTAGATTCTTGTAATTTGAACGCGATTTCCTGGTCAACGGTTTGAGCAACAAAATTCGGATTAGAGCAACTAATTAGCACATAAATAGTAATAAATTTATCTAAAAAAAAAATCAATAAGTTTGGACTTTTTTCGGTGTGGGTGGGTGCAATTTGCCATTACGTTGGACCCCCCCAATTTGAACGCGATTTCCTGGTCAACTGTTTGAGCAACAAAATTCGGAATAGAGCAATTAATTAGCACATAAATAGCACTAAATTTTTCACCAAAAAAAAATCAAGAAGTTTGAGCTTGTTTCGGGGTGGGTGGATGCAGGCTTGCCATTAACCTGCACCCCCCATTTTCAACGCGATTTCCTAGTCAACGGTTTGAGCAACAAAATTCAGAACAGAGCAACTAATTAGCACATAAATGGCACTAAATTCTTCACCAAAAAATCAAGCAGTTTGAGCTTTTTTCGGTTTGGGTGGGTGCAGCTTGCCATTAACCTGCACCCCCCCTCCCCTACTTTCAACGCGATTTCTTGGTCAACGGTTTGAGCAACAAAATTCGGATTAGAGCAAATAATTAGCACATAAACAGCACTAAATTTATCACCACAAAAAAATCAATAAGATTGAACTTTTTTCGGTGTGGGTGGGTGCAGCTTGCCATTAAGTTGGACGCCCCCATTTTGACCGAGATTTCCTGGTCAACGGTTTGAGCAACAAAATTCGAAATAGAGCAACTAATTAGCACATAAATAGCACTAAATTTTTCACCAAAAAAATCAAGAAGTTTGAGCTTTTTTCGGTGTGGGTGGGTGCAACTTGCCATTAACCTGCACCCCCCCTCCCCTACTTTCAACGCGATTTCTTGGTCAACGGTTTAAGCAACAAAATTCGGATTAGAGCAACTAATTAGCACATAAATAGCACTAAATTTATCACCAAAAAAAATCAATAAGTTTGAACTTTTTTCGGTGTGGATGGCTGCAGTTTGCCATTAAGCTTGACCCACCCAATTTCAACGCGATTTCCTGGTAAACGTTTTGAGCAACAAAATTCGGAATAGAGCAACTAATTAGCACATAAATGGCACTAAATTTATCATAAAAAAAATGAAGAAGTTTGAGCTTTTTTCGGTGTGGGTGGGTGCAGCTTGCCATTAACATGCACCCCCCACTTTCAACGCGATTTCCTGGTAAATGGTTTGAGCAACAAATTTTGGAATAGAGCATCTAATTAGCACATAAATAGCACTAAATTTACCACCAAAAAAATCAAGAAGTTTGAGCTTTTTTCGGTGTGAGTGGGTGCTGCTTGCCATTAACTTGCACCCCCCACTTTCAACGCGATTTCTTGGTCAACGGTTTGAGCAACAAAATTCGGATTAGAGCAACTAATTAGCACATAAATAGCACTAAATTTATCACCAAAAAAAATCAATAAGTTTGAACTTTTTTCGGTGTGGATGGCTGCAGTTTGCCATTAAGCTTGACCCACCCAATTTCAACGCGATTTCCTGGTAAACGTTTTGAGCAACAAAATTCGGTATAGAGCAACTAATTAGCACATAAATGGCACTAAATTTATCATAAAAAAAAAATGAAGAAGTTTGAGCTTTTTTCGGTGTGGGTGGGTGCAGCTTGCCATTAACATGCACCCCCCACTTTCAACGCGATTTCCTGGTAAATGGTTTGAGCAACAAATTTTTGAATAGAGCATCTAATTAGCACATAAATAGCACTAAATTTACCACCAAAAAAATCAAGAAGTTTGAGCTTTTTTCGGTGTGAGTGGGTGCTGCTTGCCATTAACTTGCACCCCCCACTTTCAACGCGATTTCTTGGTCAACGGTTTGAGCAACAAAATTCGAATTAGAGCAACTAATTAGCACATAAATAGCACTAAATTTATCACCAAAAAAAATCAAGAAGTTTGAGCTTTTTTCGGTGTGGGTGGGTGCAGCTTTACATTAACCTGCACCCCCCCACTTTCAACGCGATTTCCTGGTAAACGGTTTGAGCAACAAAATTCGGAATAGAGCAACTAATTAGCACATAAATAGCACTAAATTTTTTGCCTAGTCCGAACTTTATTCGCGATGGTGGGGGGTGCAGCTTAATATGGGTGAAAATTGCTATATTTTATTAATCTATGAACATTTAAACTTTTGCAATAATTTAAAAAATTTCTGTTTTTGTATTTCTCTATAATTTTTTTTAGAACAGTTTCTTTTAAACGGCAATACTATATAACAATTTTATTTTACAATATCATGTTAAAAAAAAGTTGCCGTACAGAGTCAAATGATTTTTTTAGCTTTATAAATCAAGTATACCATGAAATTAACATAATTATTAATATACATTCAAATACTTTTTTGACGGCATTATTTTTAATAGTACTTTTGAGTGCTAGATAATGTTTTGGAACTGAAGCCGTTCTTTTTCAAATCACCCCCCGGACCACGGAAAGAGAGGGGATTGGAACCCTCGATTTTTCCCCTTGTCGCATGATTTTTGTACGGCGTTGCGGAATAATGGATTAGAAGTTGTATTGAAACAGTATGAAATTGATGCCGTACAAAATGAAATGACCAAATTCACCCTGGAAATTGTCAGAAAATCAAAAAAATTTACCAACTTTGTGGCTCACCATTTTTTTACGGCACTTATTATTTTATGCTCTTATATCGTCCTATATACGTCACCTGGTGGTTCATATGACCCATCCATTTTTGACATGGGCCTGTAGTCTATTCTTTTCATGAGTATTGTTCAGTGCGTCACAAATGATAGAAAAAAAGGTAAGTCCGTGATAATATATATTTTAGTGACATGGCATTTTAGTTAAATCTGACAGTTGTCAAATTTTATTTGCAATTTGGCATAAAACAAATCAATTGTGTTTATTGCATTTATAAAATGATATTTTCTTTGATTTGTATAGTCTTTTAAATTGTTCAGATTATATTCGTAGATATATTATATAATTCGCAAATTAGTTTATTTTCGATTATAGCGACATCTACTGACAACTAGAATAAATGTTATAAATGTCACCGACGAAATGTAATAACCGACGTGCGTTTTTTTTTCTGTCACATACAATTTAATGCGTTAGAAAGAAATCGAAAAACTGTGACGCACTGAAAGTGCATACCTAAGCATAAGAAAGCACCTAAAAAGCACCTAAAAGCAAAACTGGGAACGAAGTGTAATAAAAGATAATAAAGTGACGAAA